>NC_135237.1:564833200-565147534 GCF_051348905.1 Ranitomeya variabilis | reverse complement strand
GGGTTGGACAGGAAGACAGAGAAAAGTAACTGGGAAGAGCTAGAGAGAGGACCTGTCAGGGATGGGATCCTGACAGATTCCTAGAAAGGACAAAAAGTGAGAAAAGAGGAATACAGCAAAGAGGCGATAGGACCAGAAGGAGTCGTGCTGTAAGACCGAGGCAACATCCTTCTGAGGCGCAAACAGTCGGTGGCCGGAACACCGAGAAAGTAAGAGACTTTAAGCATTACTTCAAATCACGGCAGGGCAGCCAATTATAGGTTGGCTGTCTCACATAAACACCTAAGCAGACAACGGAGGCAGCTGCGGGAGAGGGGCGACTCTAGGGTCCCGGAAGAACTCCAGGCCTACCCCGTCATACGGGTGCGTCCTAGCCATATCATCTGGGGGACGGAGAGAACGAACATCAGAGACAGACAGAATAAGTTGTGAGGACTATCCCGGGGTGCTCTGCAGGGAAGGACTACAACACACAGGCGCTAGAAGGTAGACACTGATTCCACCTGAAAAGGGAGCTCCGGATGTGCCGTTGGACCGGTCGGTTTCAGCCAGCCCTGTTAACAGTGCTCTGGATTGGGTACCTCCAAGCCTTCAGTAAAGAGGTAAAGAGACTGCAATCTGGTGTCCTCGTTATTCACTGCGACCGGAACTTCACCGCACCATAACATCATCACCATACCTTCACCTTCATTGTACGCCCCTCAGCAGGGTCACGGACCGGGTCTAGCCACCGTGACAACCCCAGAGCAGAGACTCAGAGGCCCGGTACCGGGTACCCCTCGGCCCTGCGGCAGTGGGGGCGCTTCAGATACATCAGTATAACCATATTATTATTATTATAGTAGCGCCATGCACAGCACAGATGGAGCGATGTGTGTGACCGCGCTCGTGTATGAGATACATCTGTATAACCATATTATTATTATTATAGTAGCGCCATGCACAGCACAGAAGGGGCAATGTGTGACCGTGCTCGTGTATGATACATCAGTATAACCATATTATTATTATTATAGTAGCGCCATGCACAGCACAAAGGGGCGATGTGTGTGACCGCGCTCGTGTATGAGATACATCTGTATAACCATATTATTATTATTATTATAGTAGCGCCATGCATAGCACAGATGGGGCAATGTGTGACCGTGTTCGTGTATGAGATACATCCGTATAACCATATTATTATTATTATAGTAGCGACATGCACAGCACAGATGGAGCGATGTGTGTGACCGCGCTCGTGTATGAGATACATCCATATAACCATATTATTATTATCATAGTAGCGCCATGCACAGCACAGATGGGGCGATGTGTGTGACCGCGCTCGTGTATGAGATACATACGTATAACCATAATATTATTATTATAGTAGCGCCATGCACAGCACAGATGGGGCGATGTGTGTGACCGCGCTCGTGTATGAGATACATCCGTATAACCATATTATTATTATTATAGTAGCGCCATGCACAGCACAGATGGGGCGATGTGTGTGACCGCGCTCGTGTATGAGATACATCCGTATAACCATATTATTATTATTATTATAGTAGCGCCATGCACAGCACAGATGGGGGCGATGTGTGACCGCGCTCGTGTATGAGATACATCCGTATAACCATATTATTATTATAGTAGCGCCATGCACAGCACAGATGGAGGCGATGTGTGTGACCGCGCTCGTGTATGAGATACATCCGTATAACCATATTATTATAGTAGCGCTATGTACAGCACAGATGGGGCGATGTGTGTGACCGTGTTCGTGTATGAGATACATCCGTATAACCATATTATTATTATTATAGTAGTGCCATGCACAGCACAGATGGGGGCGGTGTGTGTGACCGCGTTCGTGTATGAGATACATCTGTATAACCATATTATTATTATAGTAGAGCCATGCACAGCACAGATGGGGCGATGTGTGACCGCGCTCGTGTATGAGATACATCTGTATAACCATATTATTATTATTATAGTACTGCCATGCACAGCAGAGATGGGGCGATGTGTGTGACCGCGCTCGTGTATGAGATACATCTGTATAACCATATTATTATAGTAGCGCCATGCACAGCAGATGGAGGCGATGTGCGTGACCGCGCTCGTGTATGATACATCCGTATAACCATATTATTATTGTATTTATATTCACCAAAAGGATACCAAAGTATCAAGACACACCACTCAGAACAAGTATATAAAAAATTAACAAATTTTATTGAACATGTAAACATTTTTTAAAAAATACAATAATAATGAACAAGGAATTAGTAATATGAGGAAGGATAGTATCCGAGTAAGTTGCACAAAGAAACAGAGAGCCAGAGAAAGAAAGTAACGCGGACTATGGGGGTGAGATAAAAAGTCACCAGTCTCCGTGGTAGTCAATATACATAATCAACCTGTTGCTCACCACCATCTAAAGTGCAAATGCATAGAAAAAATATATAATAATCATCACATACCCATAGAGTCCGCTACCCCTGCTCTCCGAAGAAGTCCCGACGCGCGTTTCGCGTTCCCGCTTTATCAAGAGAAAGAAAATGTGCATGCTGTGTCCATGGTAAGCCCCCAACTTATAAGGGGCATCACTTCCCGCCACCGCCAATACAGCATCGCGCACGGCACCGCCGCCCCCGGGTCTCAGCTGCAATCGTTTCCGGCACTCATGATCGGTGTGCGGGGAGGAAATCCTCCGTGACGTCATATCCGCATCACCGATAATATAGAGGCCTTCAACAAAATGGTGATTCCCGGGCGCAGTGCGCATGCGCGTCGCCATGTTATTGGAGTCAGATTCCACAATCCCTTACACACCGCTAGACCAATCGGTAAGTGGTACTAACAGAAATAACTTAAGTTCCATGCAGTGAAGACCTAAGAAGAATGGAAATATAGAGAATGCCGCCACCGTGTATCAGGGCATATAAATATTAAAGGTACAGTTACATATATATAACACATCATTTAAATATAAGAGATCACGAAGCAAAGTACCAGAGGAGTGCCATCTTAACCATATGCCTTCGAAGTTAGTATAAATAAAAAGTTTCAAAAGAAGCTCTCCATATCTCAGCTCATGATCACTGTGCAGCATTCCCAATTAGTTCATAAGGAGGGAGATGTTCTTGGGATATTTTCAGTATATAGAAATAGGTCAGTAAGGGCATCAGATCTTGCAGAACAGCGGAGGTTCAGAACCAAGGTGTATATTTCTGGGAAGATTTGTCCAGATATTACTATGACAAGAAAGTATACAGAGTGTAAATAAAAACAAACATGAACACAAATTTAAAAAGCAGAGATTTATAAAAATGGAGCGAAACTAAGTTTCTCGTTAAGTCCCACAGGGGACATAGTACCAAGTTCTACAGTCCATCTAGTTTCAGTTTGTGCCAATAGTTGTTTTAAATTTCCCCCTCTTATCCCCCCATGAATCCTGTCAATGCCCCTAACTTTGAGGCCGCGAGGGTCAGAATTATGATATTGTAAGAAATGTTTAGGTAGTGTTTTTAATAAGCTAACATCTTCTACCTCTTTTGCAACTGAAATATCCCTTGCATGCTCTCTCACCCTTATGCGCAGCTCCCTGGTTGTCAAACCAACATACATTTTGGAACAGGGACACTGCGCAAGATATATAACGTAAGAAGTAGTGCACGAAATATAATGTACAATATTGTACTCATGGGTCCCAGTAGCATTTGTAAAGGTCTTAGCTCTGACAATATTGGAGAGATTACACGCCATACAGTTTCCACATGGGAAACAACCCCACCTTTGTTTGGAATTACCAAAAAAACTTTTATGTGGGGCCACATAGTGACTTCTCACCAATTGATCTTTTAAATTTTTACTCCTCCGTGCAGTAATAAGAGGTCTTATAGAAATTTCTTTGTTCAGTATGGGGTCCGTTTGGAGAACAGGCCAGTGCCTAGTTAAAATTTGGCGCATAACATCCCACTGACAATTATATGTAGATATAAATCTGGTGTGGGACTCACCTTTGTCAACCTTAGTGCCAGAATTACAAAGTAATTTCTGACGTGGAGTATATTTGGCACGATGGTAGCCATATTTGATGTTTCTCTGGCTATATCCCCTTTCCAGGAAACGTTTTCTAAGATCTTTGGCCTGCTCCTCAAACCTATCCACAGTAGAACAGGTACGTTTTGCACGGAGGAATTGACCGGTAGGGATGGCTTTAATCGTTGAGTAAGCATGTCCTGAGGAGGCATGAAGAAAGGAATTTACGGAGGTCTCTTTCCTGAAGATGTCAGTCTGGACGGACCCCGAATCGTCAACCGACAATGCAATGTCCAGAAAGTCAATCTTACGCTCGTGCCATTTACCGTATTTTCCGGCGTATAAGACGACTGGGCGTATAAGACGACCCCCCAACTTTACCAGTTAAAAAATAAAATCTTCTTAAAAGTCGGGGGTCTTCTTATACACCCTATGTCGTCTTATAGGGCCGGTGAATATGTGCCTTTTGGGGGGGGGGGAGTGATCCTGATGAGGACGAGGGGGTGTCTCACAGGAAAGTGAGTATCCCCCATTACCTTATCATAGCGCTGCAGCGTGGGGTCTCTGTGCTGGGAGCGGCGGCTGCTGTGCTGTGCTGTGGCGGCTCCTCTTCTGCAGTGTGGGGCCTCTGGTGCTGTGGGGCGGTGGCGGCGGCGTATCTTCATACAGTCGGGGCTCCTCCGGCATCTCAAAGACTGGAAGCCCCGCCGGCAACTCCATGGGTACAATGCGGTCAGGTGGCCTCCGGGAAAATGGCCGCTGCTCAGATTCAGATCTCGTCCCGAGATCTCGGGAGACGAGATCTGAATCTGAGCAGTGGCCATTTTCCCGGAGGCAGCTCAATAGGTGCGATGCGGTGGCCCGGCCGCTGGGGGCTGCGCATGCTCAGATTCAGATCTCAACGAGATCTGAATCTAAGCAGCGGCCATTTTCCCGGAGGCCAGCGCATTGTACCGATGGAGTTGCCGGCGGGGCTTCCAGGCTGAGATGCCGGAGGAGCCCCGACTGCATGAAGATACGCCGCCGCCGCCACCGCCCCACAGGCCCCACACTGCAGAAGAGGAGCCGCCACAGCACAGCAGCCGCCGCCGCTCCCAGCACAGAGACCCCACGCTGCAGCGCTATGATAAGGTAATGGGGGATACTCACTTTTCTGTGAGACGCCCCCTCGTCGTCATCAGGATCACTCCCCCCCCCCACCCACCATATACACCCGGCGTACAAGGCGATTCCCGGCGTACAAGACGACCCCCGACTTTTAAGAAGATTTTCAGGGGTTAAAAAGTCGTCTTGTACGCCGGAAAATACGGTATATGTCAGTCGAATATTGTACGGATTAATGTTTAAAGTTGACATAAATCTCTCCAGATCAGGGACCGGTCCCTGCCAGATAATTAAAAGATCATCAATATATCGAAGCCAGCACTGCACATGGTCAGCGGCGCATGCGCCATCCCCACGGAAAACCTCCCTCTCCCAGTATCCAAGGAAGAGGTTAGCGTAGGCGGGCGCACACGCCGCCCCCATGGCAGTGCCGCGTTTCTGCAGGTAAAACCGGTCCCTAAAAGTAAAGAAATTATGGTACAATACATACTGTAATAATTCCAAAAGGAGATCGATAAAGGGTCTGCCCAGACTGCTCATCTCCAAAAAATATCGTACAGCCTCAATACCCTGTTGGTGGTCAATACAGGTGTATAGGGACTCGACGTCCGCGGTGACAAAGAGCATGTCAGAGTCCAAACAAAGGCCGTCAACCCTGACCAGGACGTCCAAAGAGTCCCTGACATAGGAGGGCAGCGTTTCGACCAGAGGTTTGAGATAGTAATCAATGAACTTACATACCGGGTCGCACAGCCCTCCAATGCCAGAGACTATGGGACGCCCAGGTGGGTCAACTGGATCCTTGTGGACCTTGGGAAGGAGGTAGAAGGTGGGGACTTTGGGACATTTTGTCATTAACCCATCCAGGATTTTCTTGGGAATAAGTCCTTTTTCCCATGCCTGGATAAGAATAAAATCAAGCAGTTGTGAAAATGCGGTCAATGGACTCTGAGGAAGTAACTCGTAATATTTTTTATCTTTAAGTTGTTTAAATGCTTCTTTCTCATATTTGTCTGTTGGCCAGATCACAACATTTCCCCCCTTGTCCGCCGGTTTAATGACTACATCATCCAAAGATTTAAGTTGTTTTAAAGCGCGTCTATGACCAGGACTAAGATTATCCCGTCTTATTTTGGTTGAAATTTTTTTAAAATCTTCAGTAACTAGACGTGCAAAAATATCAATCTGTGGACAAGTGGACAAGGGGGGAAAGGTCCCAGATCTGGGCACAACAGTACCTGGAAATCCAACCGCATTATCAGAGTCCTGCTCGCGTAGTAGACCCTCCAATACCTCCAAAGCCTCCAACTCAGGGTCACCGCGGACGTCAGAATCCCCACTGGGCTGATGATGTAGCCTCCTCAGGACAAGCTTACGGCAAAAAAGGTTGAGATCTTTCACTGCTGTGAAATAATGAAAATTATTAGTGGGGGAAAAAGATAGACCATAGCCAAGAACCTCCTGTTGTGCTACAGATAGTATATGTGAGGAAAGATTAATTACCTCCAGATTATTGTGGGCGCTACGAGTTTTCTTATAATATTGTTGTGGAGGGGTAATTCTCCCTTTATTAAACTTATTATTCCTTCTGGAGTTTCTGGTACTTGATGGACCCGATAGAGTTTCAACAGATGAGGCACTAGCACCTGATCTTGATTCATCTACAGACGCGACAGATGACATCGACCCAGATCTTGACCTATTTGGTCTTCCAATTTTATTACTCCTCCTCCATCTATATACTGTCTTGTTCTGGGAGTCAAGATTGTCGCGCTGGAATTTTCGAGATTTTGTATTTACAATTTCTTTTTCCCATTTTTGAAAACAAGCTTCAAGATCTTTATTAAACTCTTCCAGTACTGTCCCTGATAGATCTTTTTTAAGGTCATTTTGAACCTCTTCAATCTCTTTCTCAATATCTGTAAGCTTAGCATCATCTATCTGCATAAGGATTTCCATAAATCCTTTAGAACAACCATCAGCCACTTTCTCCCATTTATCTTTCAAGGTTTCGTCATTAACCGCAAAGGATGGAAATATCTGTACTCGTAAACCACGTGGAATCAGATTTTTCGACATATAGCGTTCTAGGAACGCGCGATTCCACCAAACCTTGGTACGTCTATGAAGAAGATCTTTAAGATAGGCTATTTGCTCCTGCGTATCTCTGCCATTTAAAACCAGACTCGGGTCTTCCTTGAATACCTCATTTAATTTATGGAGCCACGTTTGATCGCGGGCTCGGTAATCCATATGTTTAGGATCAATAGCTGTGAAAAACACAACAATAATTATATAAACAAAAATGTCCAAAAACATAATAATAACGCTCAGAGGGTCCCTTCTCAAGATAGAAAATCCCACATAGAGCATATATAGGGGGTGGAAAACTAGCATTCACCAAAAGGATACCAAAGTATCAAGACACACCACTCAGAACAAGTATATAAAAAATTAACAAATTTTATTGAACATGTAAACATTTTTTAAAAAATACAATAATAATGAACAAGGAATTAGTAATATGAGGAAGGATAGTATCCGAGTAAGTCGCACAAAGAAACAGAGAGCCAGAGAAAGAAAGTAACGCGGACTATGGGGGTGAGATAAAAAGTCACCAGTCTCCGTGGTAGTCAATATACATAATCAACCTGTTGCTCACCACCATCTAAAGTGCAAATGCATAGAAAAAATATATAATAATCATCACATACCCATAGAGTCCGCTACCCCTGCTCTCCGAAGAAGTCCCGACGCGCGTTTCGCGTTCCCGCTTTATCAAGAGAAAGAAAATGTGCATGCTGTGTCCATGGTAAGCCCCCAACTTATAAGGGGCATCACTTCCCGCCACCGCCAATACAGCATCGCGCACGGCACCGCCGCCCCTGGGTCTCAGCTGCAATCGTTTCCGGCACTCATGATCGGTGTGCGGGGAGGAAATCCTCCGTGACGTCATATCCGCATCACCGATAATATAGAGGCCTTCAACAAAATGGTGATTCCCGGGCGCAGTGCGCATGCGCGTCGCCATGTTATTGGAGTCAGATTCCACAATCCCTTACACACCGCTAGACCAATCGGTAAGTGGTACTAACAGAAATAACTTAAGTTCCATGCAGTGAAGACCTAAGAAGAATGGAAATATAGAGAATGCCGCCACCGTGTATCAGGGCATATAAATATTAAAGGTACAGTTACATATATATAACACGTCATTTAAATATAAGAGATCACGAAGCAAAGTACCAGAGGAGTGCCATCTTAACCATATGCCTTCGAAGTTAGTATAAATAAAAAGTTTCAAAAGAAGCTCTCCATATCTCAGCTCATGATCACTGTGCAGCATTCCCAATTAGTTCATAAGGAGGGAGATGTTCTTGGGATATTTTCAGTATATAGAAATAGGTCAGTAAGGGCATCAGATCTTGCAGAACAGCGGAGGTTCAGAACCAAGGTGTATATTTCTGGGAAGATTTGTCCAGATATTACTATGACAAGAAAGTATACAGAGTGTAAATAAAAACAAACATGAACACAAATTTAAAAAGCAGAGATTTATAAAAATGGAGCGAAACTAAGTTTCTCGTTAAGTCCCACAGGGGACATAGTACCAAGTTCTACAGTCCATCTAGTTTCAGTTTGTGCCAATAGTTGTTTTAAATTTCCCCCTCTTATCCCCCCATGAATCCTGTCAATGCCCCTAACTTTGAGGCCGCGAGGGTCAGAATTATGATATTGTAAGAAATGTTTAGGTAGTGTTTTTAATAAGCTAACATCTTCTACCTCTTTTGCAACTGAAATATCCCTTGCATGCTCTCTCACCCTTATGCGCAGCTCCCTGGTTGTCAAACCAACATACATTTTGGAACAGGGACACTGCGCAAGATATATAACGTAAGAAGTAGTGCACGAAATATAATGTACAATATTGTACTCATGGGTCCCAGTAGCATTTGTAAAGGTCTTAGCTCTGACAATATTGGAGAGATTACACGCCATACAGTTTCCACATGGGAAACAACCCCACCTTTGTTTGGAATTACCAAAAAAACTTTTATGTGGGGCCACATAGTGACTTCTCACCAATTGATCTTTTAAATTTTTACTCCTCCGTGCAGTAATAAGAGGTCTTATAGAAATTTCTTTGTTCAGTATGGGGTCCGTTTGGAGAACAGGCCAGTGCCTAGTTAAAATTTGGCGCATAACATCCCACTGACAATTATATGTAGATATAAATCTGGTGTGGGACTCACCTTTGTCAACCTTAGTGCCAGAATTACAAAGTAATTTCTGACGTGGAGTATATTTGGCACGATGGTAGCCATATTTGATGTTTCTCTGGCTATATCCCCTTTCCAGGAAACGTTTTCTAAGATCTTTGGCCTGCTCCTCAAACCTATCCACAGTAGAACAGGTACGTTTTGCACGGAGGAATTGACCGGTAGGGATGGCTTTAATCGTTGAGTAAGCATGTCCTGAGGAGGCATGAAGAAAGGAATTTACGGAGGTCTCTTTCCTGAAGATGTCAGTCTGGACGGACCCCGAATCGTCAACCGACAATGTAATGTCCAGAAAGTCAATCTTACGCTCGTGCCATTTATATGTCAGTCGAATATTGTACGGATTAATGTTTAAAGTTGACATAAATCTCTCCAGATCAGGGACCGGTCCCTGCCAGATAATTAAAAGATCATCAATATATCGAAGCCAGCACTGCACATGGTCAGCGGCGCATGCGCCATCCCCACGGAAAACCTCCCTCTCCCAGTATCCAAGGAAGAGGTTAGCGTAGGCGGGCGCACACGCCGCCCCCATGGCAGTGCCGCGTTTCTGCAGGTAAAACCGGTCCCTAAAAGTAAAGAAATTATGGTACAATACATACTGTAATAATTCCAAAAGGAGATCGATAAAGGGTCTGCCCAGACTGCTCATCTCCAAAAAATATCGTACAGCCTCAATACCCTGTTGGTGGTCAATACAGGTGTATAGGGACTCGACGTCCGCGGTGACAAAGAGCATGTCAGAGTCCAAACAAAGGCCGTCAACCCTGACCAGGACGTCCAAAGAGTCCCTGACATAGGAGGGCAGCGTTTCGACCAGAGGTTTGAGATAGTAATCAATGAACTTACATACCGGGTCGCACAGCCCTCCAATGCCAGAGACTATGGGACGCCCAGGTGGGTCAACTGGATCCTTGTGGACCTTGGGAAGGAGGTAGAAGGTGGGGACTTTGGGACATTTTGTCATTAACCCATCCAGGATTTTCTTGGGAATAAGTCCTTTTTCCCATGCCTGGATAAGAATAAAATCAAGCAGTTGTGAAAATGCGGTCAATGGACTCTGAGGAAGTAACTCGTAATATTTTTTATCTTTAAGTTGTTTAAATGCTTCTTTCTCATATTTGTCTGTTGGCCAGATCACAACATTTCCCCCCTTGTCCGCCGGTTTAATGACTACATCATCCAAAGATTTAAGTTGTTTTAAAGCGCGTCTATGACCAGGACTAAGATTATCCCGTCTTATTTTGGTTGAAATTTTTTTAAAATCTTCAGTAACTAGACGTGCAAAAATATCAATCTGTGGACAAGTGGACAAGGGGGGAAAGGTCCCAGATCTGGGCACAACAGTACCTGGAAATCCAACCGCATTATCAGAGTCCTGCTCGCGTAGTAGACCCTCCAATACCTCCAAAGCCTCCAACTCAGGGTCACCGCGGACGTCAGAATCCCCACTGGGCTGATGATGTAGCCTCCTCAGGACAAGCTTACGGCAAAAAAGGTTGAGATCTTTCACTGCTGTGAAATAATGAAAATTATTAGTGGGGGAAAAAGATAGACCATAGCCAAGAACCTCCTGTTGTGCTACAGATAGTATATGTGAGGAAAGATTAATTACCTCCAGATTATTGTGGGCGCTACGAGTTTTCTTATAATATTGTTGTGGAGGGGTAATTCTCCCTTTATTAAACTTATTATTCCTTCTGGAGTTTCTGGTACTTGATGGACCCGATAGAGTTTCAACAGATGAGGCACTAGCACCTGATCTTGATTCATCTACAGACGCGACAGATGACATCGACCCAGATCTTGACCTATTTGGTCTTCCAATTTTATTACTCCTCCTCCATCTATATACTGTCTTGTTCTGGGAGTCAAGATTGTCGCGCTGGAATTTTCGAGATTTTGTATTTACAATTTCTTTTTCCCATTTTTGAAAACAAGCTTCAAGATCTTTATTAAACTCTTCCAGTACTGTCCCTGATAGATCTTTTTTAAGGTCATTTTGAACCTCTTCAATCTCTTTCTCAATATCTGTAAGCTTAGCATCATCTATCTGCATAAGGATTTCCATAAATCCTTTAGAACAACCATCAGCCACTTTCTCCCATTTATCTTTCAAGGTTTCGTCATTAACCGCAAAGGATGGAAATATCTGTACTCGTAAACCACGTGGAATCAGATTTTTCGACATATAGCGTTCTAGGAACGCGCGATTCCACCAAACCTTGGTACGTCTATGAAGAAGATCTTTAAGATAGGCTATTTGCTCCTGCGTATCTCTGCCATTTAAAACCAGACTCGGGTCTTCCTTGAATACCTCATTTAATTTATGGAGCCACGTTTGATCGCGGGCTCGGTAATCCATATGTTTAGGATCAATAGCTGTGAAAAACACAACAATAATTATATAAACAAAAATGTCCAAAAACATAATAATAACGCTCAGAGGGTCCCTTCTCAAGATAGAAAATCCCACATAGAGCATATATAGGGGGTGGAAAACTAGCATTCACCAAAAGGATACCAAAGTATCAAGACACACCACTCAGAACAAGTATATAAAAAATTAACAAATTTTATTGAACATGTAAACATTTTTTAAAAAATACAATAATAATGAACAAGGAATTAGTAATATGAGGAAGGATAGTATCCGAGTAAGTTGCACAAAGAAACAGAGAGCCAGAGAAAGAAAGTAACGCGGACTATGGGGGTGAGATAAAAAGTCACCAGTCTCCGTGGTAGTCAATATACATAATCAACCTGTTGCTCACCACCATCTAAAGTGCAAATGCATAGAAAAAATATATAATAATCATCACATACCCATAGAGTCCGCTACCCCTGCTCTCCGAAGAAGTCCCGACGCGCGTTTCGCGTTCCCGCTTTATCAAGAGAAAGAAAATGTGCATGCTGTGTCCATGGTAAGCCCCCAACTTATAAGGGGCATCACTTCCCGCCACCGCCAATACAGCATCGCGCACGGCACCGCCGCCCCCGGGTCTCAGCTGCAATCGTTTCCGGCACTCATGATCGGTGTGCGGGGAGGAAATCCTCCGTGACGTCATATCCGCATCACCGATAATATAGAGGCCTTCAACAAAATGGTGATTCCCGGGCGCAGTGCGCATGCGCGTCGCCATGTTATTGGAGTCAGATTCCACAATCCCTTACACACCGCTAGACCAATCGGTAAGTGGTACTAACAGAAATAACTTAAGTTCCATGCAGTGAAGACCTAAGAAGAATGGAAATATAGAGAATGCCGCCACCGTGTATCAGGGCATATAAATATTAAAGGTACAGTTACATATATATAACACATCATTTAAATATAAGAGATCACGAAGCAAAGTACCAGAGGAGTGCCATCTTAACCATATGCCTTCGAAGTTAGTATAAATAAAAAGTTTCAAAAGAAGCTCTCCATATCTCAGCTCATGATCACTGTGCAGCATTCCCAATTAGTTCATAAGGAGGGAGATGTTCTTGGGATATTTTCAGTATATAGAAATAGGTCAGTAAGGGCATCAGATCTTGCAGAACAGCGGAGGTTCAGAACCAAGGTGTATATTTCTGGGAAGATTTGTCCAGATATTACTATGACAAGAAAGTATACAGAGTGTAAATAAAAACAAACATGAACACAAATTTAAAAAGCAGAGATTTATAAAAATGGAGCGAAACTAAGTTTCTCGTTAAGTCCCACAGGGGACATAGTACCAAGTTCTACAGTCCATCTAGTTTCAGTTTGTGCCAATAGTTGTTTTAAATTTCCCCCTCTTATCCCCCCATGAATCCTGTCAATGCCCCTAACTTTGAGGCCGCGAGGGTCAGAATTATGATATTGTAAGAAATGTTTAGGTAGTGTTTTTAATAAGCTAACATCTTCTACCTCTTTTGCAACTGAAATATCCCTTGCATGCTCTCTCACCCTTATGCGCAGCTCCCTGGTTGTCAAACCAACATACATTTTGGAACAGGGACACTGCGCAAGATATATAACGTAAGAAGTAGTGCACGAAATATAATGTACAATATTGTACTCATGGGTCCCAGTAGCATTTGTAAAGGTCTTAGCTCTGACAATATTGGAGAGATTACACGCCATACAGTTTCCACATGGGAAACAACCCCACCTTTGTTTGGAATTACCAAAAAAACTTTTATGTGGGGCCACATAGTGACTTCTCACCAATTGATCTTTTAAATTTTTACTCCTCCGTGCAGTAATAAGAGGTCTTATAGAAATTTCTTTGTTCAGTATGGGGTCCGTTTGGAGAACAGGCCAGTGCCTAGTTAAAATTTGGCGCATAACATCCCACTGACAATTATATGTAGATATAAATCTGGTGTGGGACTCACCTTTGTCAACCTTAGTGCCAGAATTACAAAGTAATTTCTGACGTGGAGTATATTTGGCACGATGGTAGCCATATTTGATGTTTCTCTGGCTATATCCCCTTTCCAGGAAACGTTTTCTAAGATCTTTGGCCTGCTCCTCAAACCTATCCACAGTAGAACAGGTACGTTTTGCACGGAGGAATTGACCGGTAGGGATGGCTTTAATCGTTGAGTAAGCATGTCCTGAGGAGGCATGAAGAAAGGAATTTACGGAGGTCTCTTTCCTGAAGATGTCAGTCTGGACGGACCCCGAATCGTCAACCGACAATGCAATGTCCAGAAAGTCAATCTTACGCTCGTGCCATTTATATGTCAGTCGAATATTGTACGGATTAATGTTTAAAGTTGACATAAATCTCTCCAGATCAGGGACCGGTCCCTGCCAGATAATTAAAAGATCATCAATATATCGAAGCCAGCACTGCACATGGTCAGCGGCGCATGCGCCATCCCCACGGAAAACCTCCCTCTCCCAGTATCCAAGGAAGAGGTTAGCGTAGGCGGGCGCACACGCCGCCCCCATGGCAGTGCCGCGTTTCTGCAGGTAAAACCGGTCCCTAAAAGTAAAGAAATTATGGTACAATACATACTGTAATAATTCCAAAAGGAGATCGATAAAGGGTCTGCCCAGACTGCTCATCTCCAAAAAATATCGTACAGCCTCAATACCCTGTTGGTGGTCAATACAGGTGTATAGGGACTCGACGTCCGCGGTGACAAAGAGCATGTCAGAGTCCAAACAAAGGCCGTCAACCCTGACCAGGACGTCCAAAGAGTCCCTGACATAGGAGGGCAGCGTTGTATTTATAGTAGCGCCATGCACAGCACAGATGGAGCGATGTGTGTGACCGCGCTCGTGTATGAGATACATACGTATAACCATATTATTATTATTATAGTAGCGCCATGCACAGCACAGATGGGGCGATGTGTGTGACCGCGCTCGTGTATGAGATACATCCGTATAACCATATTATTATTATTATAGTAGCGCCATGCACAGCACAGAAGGGGCAATGTGTGACCGTGCTCGTGTATGATACATCAGTATAACCATATTATTATTATTATAGTAGCGCCATGCACAGCACAAAGGGGCGATGTGTGTGACCGCGCTCGTGTATGAGATACATCTGTATAACCATATTATTATTATTATTATAGTAGCGCCATGCATAGCACAGATGGGGCAATGTGTGACCGCGCTCGTGTATGAGATACATCCGTATAACCATATTATTATTATTATAGTAGCGACATGCACAGCACAGATGGAGCGATGTGTGTGACCGCGCTCGTGTATGAGATACATCCATATAACCATATTATTATTATCATAGTAGCGCCATGTACAGCACAGATGGGGCGATGTGTGTGACCGCGCTCGTGTATGAGATACATACGTATAACCATATTATTATTATTATAGTAGCGCCATGCACAGCACAGATGGGGCGATGTGTGTGACCGCGCTCGTGTATGAGATACATCCGTATAACCATATTATTATTATTATAGTAGCGCCATGCACAGCACAGATGGGGCGATGTGTGTGACCGCGCTCGTGTATGAGATACATCCGTATAACCATATTATTATTATTATAGTAGCGCCATGCACAGCACAGATGGGGCGATGTGTGTGACCGCGCTCGTGTATGAGATACATCCGTATAACCATATTATTATTATTATTATAGAAGCGCCATGCACAGCACAGATGGGGGCGATGTGTGACCGCGCTCGTGTATGAGATACATCCGTATAACCATATTATTATTATAGTAGCGCCATGCACAGCACAGATGGGGCGATGTGTGTGACCGTGTTCGTGTATGAGATACATCCGTATAACCATATTATTATTATTATAGTAGTGCCATGCACAGCACAGATGGGGGCGGTGTGTGTGACCGCGCTCGTGTATGAGATACATCTGTATAACCATATTATTATTATAGTAGCGCCATGCACAGCACAGATGGGGCGATGTGTGACCGCGCTCGTGTATGAGATACATCTGTATAACCATATTATTATTATTATAGTACTGCCATGCACAGCAGAGATGGGGGCGATGTGTGTGACCGCGCTCGTGTATGAGATACATCTGTATAACCATATTATTATTATTATAGTACTGCCATGCACAGCAGAGATGGGGCGATGTGTGTGACCGCGCTCGTGTATGATACATCCGTATAACCATATTATTATTGTATTTATATTCACCAAAAGGATACCAAAGTATCAAGACACACCACTCAGAACAAGTATATAAAAAATTAACAAATTTTATTGAACATGTAAACATTTTTTAAAAAATACAATAATAATGAACAAGGAATTAGTAATATGAGGAAGGATACTATCCGAGTAAGTTGCACAAAGAAACAGAGAGCCAGAGAAAGAAAGTAACGCGGACTATGGGGGTGAGATAAAAAGTCACCAGTCTCCGTGGTAGTCAATATACATAATCAACCTGTTGCTCACCACCATCTAAAGTGCAAATGCATAGAAAAAATATATAATAATCATCACATACCCATAGAGTCCGCTACCCCTGCTCTCCGAAGAAGTCCCGACGCGCGTTTCGCGTTCCCGCTTTATCAAGAGAAAGAAAATGTGCATGCTGTGTCCATGGTAAGCCCCCAACTTATAAGGGGCATCACTTCCCGCCACCGCCAATACAGCATCGCGCACGGCACCGCCGCCCCCGGGTCTCAGCTGCAATCGTTTCCGGCACTCATGATCGGTGTGCGGGGAGGAAATCCTCCGTGACGTCATATCCGCATCACCGATAATATAGAGGCCTTCAACAAAATGGTGATTCCCGGGCGCAGTGCGCATGCGCGTCGCCATGTTATTGGAGTCAGATTCCACAATCCCTTACACACCGCTAGACCAATCGGTAAGTGGTACTAACAGAAATAACTTAAGTTCCATGCAGTGAAGACCTAAGAAGAATGGAAATATAGAGAATGCCGCCACCGTGTATCAGGGCATATAAATATTAAAGGTACAGTTACATATATATAACACATCATTTAAATATAAGAGATCACGAAGCAAAGTACCAGAGGAGTGCCATCTTAACCATATGCCTTCGAAGTTAGTATAAATAAAAAGTTTCAAAAGAAGCTCTCCATATCTCAGCTCATGATCACTGTGCAGCATTCCCAATTAGTTCATAAGGAGGGAGATGTTCTTGGGATATTTTCAGTATATAGAAATAGGTCAGTAAGGGCATCAGATCTTGCAGAACAGCGGAGGTTCAGAACCAAGGTGTATATTTCTGGGAAGATTTGTCCAGATATTACTATGACAAGAAAGTATACAGAGTGTAAATAAAAACAAACATGAACACAAATTTAAAAAGCAGAGATTTATAAAAATGGAGCGAAACTAAGTTTCTCGTTAAGTCCCACAGGGGACATAGTACCAAGTTCTACAGTCCATCTAGTTTCAGTTTGTGCCAATAGTTGTTTTAAATTTCCCCCTCTTATCCCCCCATGAATCCTGTCAATGCCCCTAACTTTGAGGCCGCGAGGGTCAGAATTATGATATTGTAAGAAATGTTTAGGTAGTGTTTTTAATAAGCTAACATCTTCTACCTCTTTTGCAACTGAAATATCCCTTGCATGCTCTCTCACCCTTATGCGCAGCTCCCTGGTTGTCAAACCAACATACATTTTGGAACAGGGACACTGCGCAAGATATATAACGTAAGAAGTAGTGCACGAAATATAATGTACAATATTGTACTCATGGGTCCCAGTAGCATTTGTAAAGGTCTTAGCTCTGACAATATTGGAGAGATTACACGCCATACAGTTTCCACATGGGAAACAACCCCACCTTTGTTTGGAATTACCAAAAAAACTTTTATGTGGGGCCACATAGTGACTTCTCACCAATTGATCTTTTAAATTTTTACTCCTCCGTGCAGTAATAAGAGGTCTTATAGAAATTTCTTTGTTCAGTATGGGGTCCGTTTGGAGAACAGGCCAGTGCCTAGTTAAAATTTGGCGCATAACATCCCACTGACAATTATATGTAGATATAAATCTGGTGTGGGACTCACCTTTGTCAACCTTAGTGCCAGAATTACAAAGTAATTTCTGACGTGGAGTATATTTGGCACGATGGTAGCCATATTTGATGTTTCTCTGGCTATATCCCCTTTCCAGGAAACGTTTTCTAAGATCTTTGGCCTGCTCCTCAAACCTATCCACAGTAGAACAGGTACGTTTTGCACGGAGGAATTGACCGGTAGGGATGGCTTTAATCGTTGAGTAAGCATGTCCTGAGGAGGCATGAAGAAAGGAATTTACGGAGGTCTCTTTCCTGAAGATGTCAGTCTGGACGGACCCCGAATCGTCAACCGACAATGCAATGTCCAGAAAGTCAATCTTACGCTCGTGCCATTTATATGTCAGTCGAATATTGTACGGATTAATGTTTAAAGTTGACATAAATCTCTCCAGATCAGGGACCGGTCCCTGCCAGATAATTAAAAGATCATCAATATATCGAAGCCAGCACTGCACATGGTCAGCGGCGCATGCGCCATCCCCACGGAAAACCTCCCTCTCCCAGTATCCAAGGAAGAGGTTAGCGTAGGCGGGCGCACACGCCGCCCCCATGGCAGTGCCGCGTTTCTGCAGGTAAAACCGGTCCCTAAAAGTAAAGAAATTATGGTACAATACATACTGTAATAATTCCAAAAGGAGATCGATAAAGGGTCTGCCCAGACTGCTCATCTCCAAAAAATATCGTACAGCCTCAATACCCTGTTGGTGGTCAATACAGGTGTATAGGGACTCGACGTCCGCGGTGACAAAGAGCATGTCAGAGTCCAAACAAAGGCCGTCAACCCTGACCAGGACGTCCAAAGAGTCCCTGACATAGGAGGGCAGCGTTGTATTTATAGTAGCGCCATGCACAGCACAGATGGAGCGATGTGTGTGACCGCGCTCGTGTATGAGATACATACGTATAACCATATTATTATTATTATAGTAGCGCCATGCACAGCACAGATGGGGCGATGTGTGTGACCGCGCTCGTGTATGAGATACATCCGTATAACCATATTATTATTATTATAGTAGCGCCATGCACAGCACAGATGGGGCGATGTGTGTGACCGCGCTCGTGTATGAGATACATCCGTATAACCATATTATTATTATTATTATAGAAGCGCCATGCACAGCACAGATGGGGGCGATGTGTGACCGCGCTCGTGTATGAGATACATCCGTATAACCATATTATTATTATAGTAGCGCCATGCACAGCACAGATGGGGCGATGTGTGTGACCGTGTTCGTGTATGAGATACATCCGTATAACCATATTATTATTATAGTAGCGCCATGTACAGCACAGATGGGGCGATGTGTGTGACCGTGCTCGTGTATGAGATACATCCGTATAACCATATTATTATTATTATAGTAGCGCCATGCACAGCACAGATGGAGGCGATGTGTGTGACCGCGCTCGTGTATGAGATACATCCGTATAACCATATTATTATTATTATTATAGAAGCGCCATGCACAGCACAGATGGGGGCGATGTGTGACCGCGCTCGTGTATGAGATACATCCGTATAACCATATTATTATTATAGTAGCGCCATGCACAGCACAGATGGGGCGATGTGTGTGACCGTGTTCGTGTATGAGATACATCCGTATAACCATATTATTATTATTATAGTAGTGCCATGCACAGCACAGATGGGGGCGGTGTGTGTGACCGCGCTCGTGTATGAGATACATCTGTATAACCATATTATTATTATAGTAGCGCCATGCACAGCACAGATGGTGCGATGTGTGACCGCGCTCGTGTATGAGATACATCTGTATAACCATATTATTATTATTATAGTACTGCCATGCACAGCAGAGATGGGGGCGATGTGTGTGACCGCGCTCGTGTATGAGATACATCTGTATAACCATATTATTATTATTATAGTAGCGCCATGCACAGCACAGATGGGGTGATGTGTGTGACCGCGCTCGTGTATGAGATACATCTGTATAACCATATTATTATTATTATAGTACTGCCATGCACAGCAGAGATGGGGCGATGTGTGTGACCGCGCTCGTGTATGATACATCCGTATAACCATATTATTATTGTATTTATATTCACCAAAAGGATACCAAAGTATCAAGACACACCACTCAGAACAAGTATATAAAAAATTAACAAATTTTATTGAACATGTAAACATTTTTTAAAAAATACAATAATAATGAACAAGGAATTAGTAATATGAGGAAGGATACTATCCGAGTAAGTTGCACAAAGAAACAGAGAGCCAGAGAAAGAAAGTAACGCGGACTATGGGGGTGAGATAAAAAGTCACCAGTCTCCGTGGTAGTCAATATACATAATCAACCTGTTGCTCACCACCATCTAAAGTGCAAATGCATAGAAAAAATATATAATAATCATCACATACCCATAGAGTCCGCTACCCCTGCTCTCCGAAGAAGTCCCGACGCGCGTTTCGCGTTCCCGCTTTATCAAGAGAAAGAAAATGTGCATGCTGTGTCCATGGTAAGCCCCCAACTTATAAGGGGCATCACTTCCCGCCACCGCCAATACAGCATCGCGCACGGCACCGCCGCCCCCGGGTCTCAGCTGCAATCGTTTCCGGCACTCATGATCGGTGTGCGGGGAGGAAATCCTCCGTGACGTCATATCCGCATCACCGATAATATAGAGGCCTTCAACAAAATGGTGATTCCCGGGCGCAGTGCGCATGCGCGTCGCCATGTTATTGGAGTCAGATTCCACAATCCCTTACACACCGCTAGACCAATCGGTAAGTGGTACTAACAGAAATAACTTAAGTTCCATGCAGTGAAGACCTAAGAAGAATGGAAATATAGAGAATGCCGCCACCGTGTATCAGGGCATATAAATATTAAAGGTACAGTTACATATATATAACACATCATTTAAATATAAGAGATCACGAAGCAAAGTACCAGAGGAGTGCCATCTTAACCATATGCCTTCGAAGTTAGTATAAATAAAAAGTTTCAAAAGAAGCTCTCCATATCTCAGCTCATGATCACTGTGCAGCATTCCCAATTAGTTCATAAGGAGGGAGATGTTCTTGGGATATTTTCAGTATATAGAAATAGGTCAGTAAGGGCATCAGATCTTGCAGAACAGCGGAGGTTCAGAACCAAGGTGTATATTTCTGGGAAGATTTGTCCAGATATTACTATGACAAGAAAGTATACAGAGTGTAAATAAAAACAAACATGAACACAAATTTAAAAAGCAGAGATTTATAAAAATGGAGCGAAACTAAGTTTCTCGTTAAGTCCCACAGGGGACATAGTACCAAGTTCTACAGTCCATCTAGTTTCAGTTTGTGCCAATAGTTGTTTTAAATTTCCCCCTCTTATCCCCCCATGAATCCTGTCAATGCCCCTAACTTTGAGGCCGCGAGGGTCAGAATTATGATATTGTAAGAAATGTTTAGGTAGTGTTTTTAATAAGCTAACATCTTCTACCTCTTTTGCAACTGAAATATCCCTTGCATGCTCTCTCACCCTTATGCGCAGCTCCCTGGTTGTCAAACCAACATACATTTTGGAACAGGGACACTGCGCAAGATATATAACGTAAGAAGTAGTGCACGAAATATAATGTACAATATTGTACTCATGGGTCCCAGTAGCATTTGTAAAGGTCTTAGCTCTGACAATATTGGAGAGATTACACGCCATACAGTTTCCACATGGGAAACAACCCCACCTTTGTTTGGAATTACCAAAAAAACTTTTATGTGGGGCCACATAGTGACTTCTCACCAATTGATCTTTTAAATTTTTACTCCTCCGTGCAGTAATAAGAGGTCTTATAGAAATTTCTTTGTTCAGTATGGGGTCCGTTTGGAGAACAGGCCAGTGCCTAGTTAAAATTTGGCGCATAACATCCCACTGACAATTATATGTAGATATAAATCTGGTGTGGGACTCACCTTTGTCAACCTTAGTGCCAGAATTACAAAGTAATTTCTGACGTGGAGTATATTTGGCACGATGGTAGCCATATTTGATGTTTCTCTGGCTATATCCCCTTTCCAGGAAACGTTTTCTAAGATCTTTGGCCTGCTCCTCAAACCTATCCACAGTAGAACAGGTACGTTTTGCACGGAGGAATTGACCGGTAGGGATGGCTTTAATCGTTGAGTAAGCATGTCCTGAGGAGGCATGAAGAAAGGAATTTACGGAGGTCTCTTTCCTGAAGATGTCAGTCTGGACGGACCCCGAATCGTCAACCGACAATGCAATGTCCAGAAAGTCAATCTTACGCTCGTGCCATTTATATGTCAGTCGAATATTGTACGGATTAATGTTTAAAGTTGACATAAATCTCTCCAGATCAGGGACCGGTCCCTGCCAGATAATTAAAAGATCATCAATATATCGAAGCCAGCACTGCACATGGTCAGCGGCGCATGCGCCATCCCCACGGAAAACCTCCCTCTCCCAGTATCCAAGGAAGAGGTTAGCGTAGGCGGGCGCACACGCCGCCCCCATGGCAGTGCCGCGTTTCTGCAGGTAAAACCGGTCCCTAAAAGTAAAGAAATTATGGTACAATACATACTGTAATAATTCCAAAAGGAGATCGATAAAGGGTCTGCCCAGACTGCTCATCTCCAAAAAATATCGTACAGCCTCAATACCCTGTTGGTGGTCAATACAGGTGTATAGGGACTCGACGTCCGCGGTGACAAAGAGCATGTCAGAGTCCAAACAAAGGCCGTCAACCCTGACCAGGACGTCCAAAGAGTCCCTGACATAGGAGGGCAGCGTTGTATTTATAGTAGCGCCATGCACAGCACAGATGGAGCGATGTGTGTGACCGCGCTCGTGTATGAGATACATCCGTATAACCATATTATTATTATTATAGTAGCGCCATGCACAGCACAGAAGGGGCAATGTGTGACCGTGCTCGTGTATGATACATCAGTATAACCATATTATTATTATTATAGTAGCGCCATGCACAGCACAAAGGGGCGATGTGTGTGACCGCGCTCGTGTATGAGATACATCTGTATAACCATATTATTATTATTATTATTATAGTAGCGCCATGCATAGCACAGATGGGGCAATGTGTGACCGCGCTCGTGTATGAGATACATCCGTATAACCATATTATTATTATTATAGTAGCGACATGCACAGCACAGATGGAGCGATGTGTGTGACCGCGCTCGTGTATGAGATACATCCATATAACCATATTATTATTATCATAGTAGCGCCATGCACAGCACAGATGGGGCGATGTGTGTGACCGCGCTCGTGTATGAGATACATCCGTATAACCATATTATTATTATTATAGTAGCGCCATGCACAGCACAGATGGGGCGATGTGTGTGACCGTGCTCGTGTATGAGATACATCCGTATAACCATATTATTATTATTATAGTAGCGCCATGCACAGCACAGATGGGGCGATGTGTGTGACCGTGCTCGTGTATGAGATACATCCGTATAACCATATTATTATTATTATAGTAGCGCCATGCACAGCACAGATGGGGCGATGTGTGTGACCGCGCTCGTGTATGAGATACATCCGTATAACCATATTATTATTATTATTATAGTAGCGCCATGCACAGCACAGATGGGGGCGTTGTGTGACCGCGCTCGTGTATGAGATACATCCGTATAACCATATTATTATTATAGTAGCGCCATGCACAGCACAGATGGGGCGATGTGTGTGACCGTGTTCGTGTATGAGATACATCCGTATAACCATATTATTATTATTATAGTAGTGCCATGCACAGCACAGATGGGGGCGGTGTGTGTGACCGCGCTCGTGTATGAGATACATCTGTATAACCATATTATTATTATAGTAGCGCCATGCACAGCACAGATGGGGCGATGTGTGACCGCGCTCGTGTATGAGATACATCTGTATAACCATATTATTATTATTATAGTACTGCCATGCACAGCAGAGATGGGGGCGATGTGTGTGACCACGCTCGTGTATGAGATACATCTGTATAACCATATTATTATAGTAGCGCCATGCACAGCACAGATGGAGGCGATGTGCGTGACCGCGCTCGTGTATGATACATCCGTATAACCATATTATTATTGTATTTATATTCACCAAAAGGATACCAAAGTATCAAGACACACCACTCAGAACAAGTATATAAAAAATTAACAAATTTTATTGAATATGTAAACATTTTTTAAAAAATACAATAATAATGAACAAGGAATTAGTAATATGAGGAAGGATAGTATCCGAGTAAGTTGCACAAAGAAACAGAGAGCCAGAGAAAGAAAGTAACGCGGACTATGGGGGTGAGATAAAAAGTCACCAGTCTCCGTGGTAGTCAATATACATAATCAACCTGTTGCTCACCACCATCTAAAGTGCAAATGCATAGAAAAAATATATAATAATCATCACATACCCATAGAGTCCGCTACCCCTGCTCTCCGAAGAAGTCCCGACGCGCGTTTCGCGTTCCCGCTTTATCAAGAGAAAGAAAATGTGCATGCTGTGTCCATGGTAAGCCCCCAACTTATAAGGGGCATCACTTCCCGCCACCGCCAATACAGCATCGCGCACGGCACCGCCGCCCCCGGGTCTCAGCTGCAATCGTTTCCGGCACTCATGATCGGTGTGCGGGGAGGAAATCCTCCGTGACGTCATATCCGCATCACCGATAATATAGAGGCCTTCAACAAAATGGTGATTCCCGGGCGCAGTGCGCATGCGCGTCGCCATGTTATTGGAGTCAGATTCCACAATCCCTTACACACCGCTAGACCAATCGGTAAGTGGTACTAACAGAAATAACTTAAGTTCCATGCAGTGAAGACCTAAGAAGAATGGAAATATAGAGAATGCCGCCACCGTGTATCAGGGCATATAAATATTAAAGGTACAGTTACATATATATAACACATCATTTAAATATAAGAGATCACGAAGCAAAGTACCAGAGGAGTGCCATCTTAACCATATGCCTTCGAAGTTAGTATAAATAAAAAGTTTCAAAAGAAGCTCTCCATATCTCAGCTCATGATCACTGTGCAGCATTCCCAATTAGTTCATAAGGAGGGAGATGTTCTTGGGATATTTTCAGTATATAGAAATAGGTCAGTAAGGGCATCAGATCTTGCAGAACAGCGGAGGTTCAGAACCAAGGTGTATATTTCTGGGAAGATTTGTCCAGATATTACTATGACAAGAAAGTATACAGAGTGTAAATAAAAACAAACATGAACACAAATTTAAAAAGCAGAGATTTATAAAAATGGAGCGAAACTAAGTTTCTCGTTAAGTCCCACAGGGGACATAGTACCAAGTTCTACAGTCCATCTAGTTTCAGTTTGTGCCAATAGTTGTTTTAAATTTCCCCCTCTTATCCCCCCATGAATCCTGTCAATGCCCCTAACTTTGAGGCCGCGAGGGTCAGAATTATGATATTGTAAGAAATGTTTAGGTAGTGTTTTTAATAAGCTAACATCTTCTACCTCTTTTGCAACTGAAATATCCCTTGCATGCTCTCTCACCCTTATGCGCAGCTCCCTGGTTGTCAAACCAACATACATTTTGGAACAGGGACACTGCGCAAGATATACGTAAGAAGTAGTGCACGAAATATAATGTACAATATTGTACTCATGGGTCCCAGTAGCATTTGTAAAGGTCTTAGCTCTGACAATATTGGAGAGATTACACGCCATACAGTTTCCACATGGGAAACAACCCCACCTTTGTTTGGAATTACCAAAAAAACTTTTATGTGGGGCCACATAGTGACTTCTCACCAATTGATCTTTTAAATTTTTACTCCTCCGTGCAGTAATAAGAGGTCTTATAGAAATTTCTTTGTTCAGTATGGGGTCCGTTTGGAGAACAGGCCAGTGCCTAGTTAAAATTTGGCGCATAACATCCCACTGACAATTATATGTAGATATAAATCTGGTGTGGGACTCACCTTTGTCAACCTTAGTGCCAGAATTACAAAGTAATTTCTGACGTGGAGTATATTTGGCACGATGGTAGCCATATTTGATGTTTCTCTGGCTATATCCCCTTTCCAGGAAACGTTTTCTAAGATCTTTGGCCTGCTCCTCAAACCTATCCACAGTAGAACAGGTACGTTTTGCACGGAGGAATTGACCGGTAGGGATGGCTTTAATCGTTGAGTAAGCATGTCCTGAGGAGGCATGAAGAAAGGAATTTACGGAGGTCTCTTTCCTGAAGATGTCAGTCTGGACGGACCCCGAATCGTCAACCGACAATGTAATGTCCAGAAAGTCAATCTTACGCTCGTGCCATTTATATGTCAGTCGAATATTGTACGGATTAATGTTTAAAGTTGACATAAATCTCTCCAGATCAGGGACCGGTCCCTGCCAGATAATTAAAAGATCATCAATATATCGAAGCCAGCACTGCACATGGTCAGCGGCGCATGCGCCATCCCCACGGAAAACCTCCCTCTCCCAGTATCCAAGGAAGAGGTTAGCGTAGGCGGGCGCACACGCCGCCCCCATGGCAGTGCCGCGTTTCTGCAGGTAAAACCGGTCCCTAAAAGTAAAGAAATTATGGTACAATACATACTGTAATAATTCCAAAAGGAGATCGATAAAGGGTCTGCCCAGACTGCTCATCTCCAAAAAATATCGTACAGCCTCAATACCCTGTTGGTGGTCAATACAGGTGTATAGGGACTCGACGTCCGCGGTGACAAAGAGCATGTCAGAGTCCAAACAAAGGCCGTCAACCCTGACCAGGACGTCCAAAGAGTCCCTGACATAGGAGGGCAGCGTTGTATTTATAGTAGCGCCATGCACAGCACAGATGGAGCGATGTGTGTGACCGCGCTCGTGTATGAGATACATCCGTATAACCATATTATTATTATTATAGTAGCGCCATGCACAGCACAGAAGGGGCAATGTGTGACCGTGCTCGTGTATGATACATCAGTATAACCATATTATTATTATTATAGTAGCGCCATGCACAGCACAGAAGGGGCAATGTGTGACCGTGCTCGTGTATGATACATCCGTATAACCATATTATTATTATTATAGTAGCGCCATGTACAGCACAAAGGGGCGATGTGTGTGACCGCGCTCGTGTATGAGATACATCTGTATAACCATATTATTATTATTATTATTATAGTAGCGCCATGCATAGCACAGATGGGGCAATGTGTGACCGCGCTCGTGTATGAGATACATCCGTATAACCATATTATTATTATTATAGTAGCGACATGCACAGCACAGATGGAGCGATGTGTGTGACCGCGCTCGTGTATGAGATACATCCATATAACCATATTATTATTATCATAGTAGCGCCATGCACAGCACAGATGGGGCGATGTGTGTGACCGCGCTCGTGTATGAGATACATCCGTATAACCATATTATTATTATTATAGTAGCGCCATGCACAGCACAGATGGGGCGATGTGTGTGACCGTGCTCGTGTATGAGATACATCCGTATAACCATATTATTATTATTATAGTAGCGCCATGCACAGCACAGATGGGGCGATGTGTGTGACCGTGCTCGTGTATGAGATACATCCGTATAACCATATTATTATTATTATAGTAGCGCCATGCACAGCACAGATGGGGCGATGTGTGTGACCGCGCTCGTGTATGAGATACATCCGTATAACCATATTATTATTATTATTATAGTAGCGCCATGCACAGCACAGATGGGGGCGTTGTGTGACCGCGCTCGTGTATGAGATACATCCGTATAACCATATTATTATTATAGTAGCGCCATGCACAGCACAGATGGGGCGATGTGTGTGACCGTGTTCGTGTATGAGATACATCCGTATAACCATATTATTATTATTATAGTAGTGCCATGCACAGCACAGATGGGGGCGGTGTGTGTGACCGCGCTCGTGTATGAGATACATCTGTATAACCATATTATTATTATAGTAGCGCCATGCACAGCACAGATGGGGCGATGTGTGACCGCGCTCGTGTATGAGATACATCTGTATAACCATATTATTATTATTATAGTACTGCCATGCACAGCAGAGATGGGGGCGATGTGTGTGACCACGCTCGTGTATGAGATACATCTGTATAACCATATTATTATAGTAGCGCCATGCACAGCACAGATGGAGGCGATGTGCGTGACCGCGCTCGTGTATGATACATCCGTATAACCATATTATTATTGTATTTATATTCACCAAAAGGATACCAAAGTATCAAGACACACCACTCAGAACAAGTATATAAAAAATTAACAAATTTTATTGAATATGTAAACATTTTTTAAAAAATACAATAATAATGAACAAGGAATTAGTAATATGAGGAAGGATAGTATCCGAGTAAGTTGCACAAAGAAACAGAGAGCCAGAGAAAGAAAGTAACGCGGACTATGGGGGTGAGATAAAAAGTCACCAGTCTCCGTGGTAGTCAATATACATAATCAACCTGTTGCTCACCACCATCTAAAGTGCAAATGCATAGAAAAAATATATAATAATCATCACATACCCATAGAGTCCGCTACCCCTGCTCTCCGAAGAAGTCCCGACGCGCGTTTCGCGTTCCCGCTTTATCAAGAGAAAGAAAATGTGCATGCTGTGTCCATGGTAAGCCCCCAACTTATAAGGGGCATCACTTCCCGCCACCGCCAATACAGCATCGCGCACGGCACCGCCGCCCCCGGGTCTCAGCTGCAATCGTTTCCGGCACTCATGATCGGTGTGCGGGGAGGAAATCCTCCGTGACGTCATATCCGCATCACCGATAATATAGAGGCCTTCAACAAAATGGTGATTCCCGGGCGCAGTGCGCATGCGCGTCGCCATGTTATTGGAGTCAGATTCCACAATCCCTTACACACCGCTAGACCAATCGGTAAGTGGTACTAACAGAAATAACTTAAGTTCCATGCAGTGAAGACCTAAGAAGAATGGAAATATAGAGAATGCCGCCACCGTGTATCAGGGCATATAAATATTAAAGGTACAGTTACATATATATAACACATCATTTAAATATAAGAGATCACGAAGCAAAGTACCAGAGGAGTGCCATCTTAACCATATGCCTTCGAAGTTAGTATAAATAAAAAGTTTCAAAAGAAGCTCTCCATATCTCAGCTCATGATCACTGTGCAGCATTCCCAATTAGTTCATAAGGAGGGAGATGTTCTTGGGATATTTTCAGTATATAGAAATAGGTCAGTAAGGGCATCAGATCTTGCAGAACAGCGGAGGTTCAGAACCAAGGTGTATATTTCTGGGAAGATTTGTCCAGATATTACTATGACAAGAAAGTATACAGAGTGTAAATAAAAACAAACATGAACACAAATTTAAAAAGCAGAGATTTATAAAAATGGAGCGAAACTAAGTTTCTCGTTAAGTCCCACAGGGGACATAGTACCAAGTTCTACAGTCCATCTAGTTTCAGTTTGTGCCAATAGTTGTTTTAAATTTCCCCCTCTTATCCCCCCATGAATCCTGTCAATGCCCCTAACTTTGAGGCCGCGAGGGTCAGAATTATGATATTGTAAGAAATGTTTAGGTAGTGTTTTTAATAAGCTAACATCTTCTACCTCTTTTGCAACTGAAATATCCCTTGCATGCTCTCTCACCCTTATGCGCAGCTCCCTGGTTGTCAAACCAACATACATTTTGGAACAGGGACACTGCGCAAGATATACGTAAGAAGTAGTGCACGAAATATAATGTACAATATTGTACTCATGGGTCCCAGTAGCATTTGTAAAGGTCTTAGCTCTGACAATATTGGAGAGATTACACGCCATACAGTTTCCACATGGGAAACAACCCCACCTTTGTTTGGAATTACCAAAAAAACTTTTATGTGGGGCCACATAGTGACTTCTCACCAATTGATCTTTTAAATTTTTACTCCTCCGTGCAGTAATAAGAGGTCTTATAGAAATTTCTTTGTTCAGTATGGGGTCCGTTTGGAGAACAGGCCAGTGCCTAGTTAAAATTTGGCGCATAACATCCCACTGACAATTATATGTAGATATAAATCTGGTGTGGGACTCACCTTTGTCAACCTTAGTGCCAGAATTACAAAGTAATTTCTGACGTGGAGTATATTTGGCACGATGGTAGCCATATTTGATGTTTCTCTGGCTATATCCCCTTTCCAGGAAACGTTTTCTAAGATCTTTGGCCTGCTCCTCAAACCTATCCACAGTAGAACAGGTACGTTTTGCACGGAGGAATTGACCGGTAGGGATGGCTTTAATCGTTGAGTAAGCATGTCCTGAGGAGGCATGAAGAAAGGAATTTACGGAGGTCTCTTTCCTGAAGATGTCAGTCTGGACGGACCCCGAATCGTCAACCGACAATGTAATGTCCAGAAAGTCAATCTTACGCTCGTGCCATTTATATGTCAGTCGAATATTGTACGGATTAATGTTTAAAGTTGACATAAATCTCTCCAGATCAGGGACCGGTCCCTGCCAGATAATTAAAAGATCATCAATATATCGAAGCCAGCACTGCACATGGTCAGCGGCGCATGCGCCATCCCCACGGAAAACCTCCCTCTCCCAGTATCCAAGGAAGAGGTTAGCGTAGGCGGGCGCACACGCCGCCCCCATGGCAGTGCCGCGTTTCTGCAGGTAAAACCGGTCCCTAAAAGTAAAGAAATTATGGTACAATACATACTGTAATAATTCCAAAAGGAGATCGATAAAGGGTCTGCCCAGACTGCTCATCTCCAAAAAATATCGTACAGCCTCAATACCCTGTTGGTGGTCAATACAGGTGTATAGGGACTCGACGTCCGCGGTGACAAAGAGCATGTCAGAGTCCAAACAAAGGCCGTCAACCCTGACCAGGACGTCCAAAGAGTCCCTGACATAGGAGGGCAGCGTTTCGACCAGAGGTTTGAGATAGTAATCAATGAACTTACATACCGGGTCGCACAGCCCTCCAATGCCAGAGACTATGGGACGCCCAGGTGGGTCAACTGGATCCTTGTGGACCTTGGGAAGGAGGTAGAAGGTGGGGACTTTGGGACATTTTGTCATTAACCCATCCAGGATTTTCTTGGGAATAAGTCCTTTTTCCCATGCCTGGATAAGAATAAAATCAAGCAGTTGTGAAAATGCGGTCAATGGACTCTGAGGAAGTAACTCGTAATATTTTTTATCTTTAAGTTGTTTAAATGCTTCTTTCTCATATTTGTCTGTTGGCCAGATCACAACATTTCCCCCCTTGTCCGCCGGTTTAATGACTACATCATCCAAAGATTTAAGTTGTTTTAAAGCGCGTCTATGACCAGGACTAAGATTATCCCGTCTTATTTTGGTTGAAATTTTTTTAAAATCTTCAGTAACTAGACGTGCAAAAATATCAATCTGTGGACAAGTGGACAAGGGGGGAAAGGTCCCAGATCTGGGCACAACAGTACCTGGAAATCCAACCGCATTATCAGAGTCCTGCTCGCGTAGTAGACCCTCCAATACCTCCAAAGCCTCCAACTCAGGGTCACCGCGGACGTCAGAATCCCCACTGGGCTGATGATGTAGCCTCCTCAGGACAAGCTTACGGCAAAAAAGGTTGAGATCTTTCACTGCTGTGAAATAATGAAAATTATTAGTGGGGGAAAAAGATAGACCATAGCCAAGAACCTCCTGTTGTGCTACAGATAGTATATGTGAGGAAAGATTAATTACCTCCAGATTATTGTGGGCGCTACGAGTTTTCTTATAATATTGTTGTGGAGGGGTAATTCTCCCTTTATTAAACTTATTATTCCTTCTGGAGTTTCTGGTACTTGATGGACCCGATAGAGTTTCAACAGATGAGGCACTAGCACCTGATCTTGATTCATCTACAGACGCGACAGATGACATCGACCCAGATCTTGACCTATTTGGTCTTCCAATTTTATTACTCCTCCTCCATCTATATACTGTCTTGTTCTGGGAGTCAAGATTGTCGCGCTGGAATTTTCGAGATTTTGTATTTACAATTTCTTTTTCCCATTTTTGAAAACAAGCTTCAAGATCTTTATTAAACTCTTCCAGTACTGTCCCTGATAGATCTTTTTTAAGGTCATTTTGAACCTCTTCAATCTCTTTCTCAATATCTGTAAGCTTAGCATCATCTATCTGCATAAGGATTTCCATAAATCCTTTAGAACAACCATCAGCCACTTTCTCCCATTTATCTTTCAAGGTTTCGTCATTAACCGCAAAGGATGGAAATATCTGTACTCGTAAACCACGTGGAATCAGATTTTTCGACATATAGCGTTCTAGGAACGCGCGATTCCACCAAACCTTGGTACGTCTATGAAGAAGATCTTTAAGATAGGCTATTTGCTCCTGCGTATCTCTGCCATTTAAAACCAGACTCGGGTCTTCCTTGAATACCTCATTTAATTTATGGAGCCACGTTTGATCGCGGGCTCGGTAATCCATATGTTTAGGATCAATAGCTGTGAAAAACACAACAATAATTATATAAACAAAAATGTCCAAAAACATAATAATAACGCTCAGAGGGTCCCTTCTCAAGATAGAAAATCCCACATAGAGCATATATAGGGGGTGGAAAACTAGCATTCACCAAAAGGATACCAAAGTATCAAGACACACCACTCAGAACAAGTATATAAAAAATTAACAAATTTTATTGAACATGTAAACATTTTTTAAAAAATACAATAATAATGAACAAGGAATTAGTAATATGAGGAAGGATAGTATCCGAGTAAGTTGCACAAAGAAACAGAGAGCCAGAGAAAGAAAGTAACGCGGACTATGGGGGTGAGATAAAAAGTCACCAGTCTCCGTGGTAGTCAATATACATAATCAACCTGTTGCTCACCACCATCTAAAGTGCAAATGCATAGAAAAAATATATAATAATCATCACATACCCATAGAGTCCGCTACCCCTGCTCTCCGAAGAAGTCCCGACGCGCGTTTCGCGTTCCCGCTTTATCAAGAGAAAGAAAATGTGCATGCTGTGTCCATGGTAAGCCCCCAACTTATAAGGGGCATCACTTCCCGCCACCGCCAATACAGCATCGCGCACGGCACCGCCGCCCCCGGGTCTCAGCTGCAATCGTTTCCGGCACTCATGATCGGTGTGCGGGGAGGAAATCCTCCGTGACGTCATATCCGCATCACCGATAATATAGAGGCCTTCAACAAAATGGTGATTCCCGGGCGCAGTGCGCATGCGCGTCGCCATGTTATTGGAGTCAGATTCCACAATCCCTTACACACCGCTAGACCAATCGGTAAGTGGTACTAACAGAAATAACTTAAGTTCCATGCAGTGAAGACCTAAGAAGAATGGAAATATAGAGAATGCCGCCACCGTGTATCAGGGCATATAAATATTAAAGGTACAGTTACATATATATAACACATCATTTAAATATAAGAGATCACGAAGCAAAGTACCAGAGGAGTGCCATCTTAACCATATGCCTTCGAAGTTAGTATAAATAAAAAGTTTCAAAAGAAGCTCTCCATATCTCAGCTCATGATCACTGTGCAGCATTCCCAATTAGTTCATAAGGAGGGAGATGTTCTTGGGATATTTTCAGTATATAGAAATAGGTCAGTAAGGGCATCAGATCTTGCAGAACAGCGGAGGTTCAGAACCAAGGTGTATATTTCTGGGAAGATTTGTCCAGATATTACTATGACAAGAAAGTATACAGAGTGTAAATAAAAACAAACATGAACACAAATTTAAAAAGCAGAGATTTATAAAAATGGAGCGAAACTAAGTTTCTCGTTAAGTCCCACAGGGGACATAGTACCAAGTTCTACAGTCCATCTAGTTTCAGTTTGTGCCAATAGTTGTTTTAAATTTCCCCCTCTTATCCCCCCATGAATCCTGTCAATGCCCCTAACTTTGAGGCCGCGAGGGTCAGAATTATGATATTGTAAGAAATGTTTAGGTAGTGTTTTTAATAAGCTAACATCTTCTACCTCTTTTGCAACTGAAATATCCCTTGCATGCTCTCTCACCCTTATGCGCAGCTCCCTGGTTGTCAAACCAACATACATTTTGGAACAGGGACACTGCGCAAGATATATAACGTAAGAAGTAGTGCACGAAATATAATGTACAATATTGTACTCATGGGTCCCAGTAGCATTTGTAAAGGTCTTAGCTCTGACAATATTGGAGAGATTACACGCCATACAGTTTCCACATGGGAAACAACCCCACCTTTGTTTGGAATTACCAAAAAAACTTTTATGTGGGGCCACATAGTGACTTCTCACCAATTGATCTTTTAAATTTTTACTCCTCCGTGCAGTAATAAGAGGTCTTATAGAAATTTCTTTGTTCAGTATGGGGTCCGTTTGGAGAACAGGCCAGTGCCTAGTTAAAATTTGGCGCATAACATCCCACTGACAATTATATGTAGATATAAATCTGGTGTGGGACTCACCTTTGTCAACCTTAGTGCCAGAATTACAAAGTAATTTCTGACGTGGAGTATATTTGGCACGATGGTAGCCATATTTGATGTTTCTCTGGCTATATCCCCTTTCCAGGAAACGTTTTCTAAGATCTTTGGCCTGCTCCTCAAACCTATCCACAGTAGAACAGGTACGTTTTGCACGGAGGAATTGACCGGTAGGGATGGCTTTAATCGTTGAGTAAGCATGTCCTGAGGAGGCATGAAGAAAGGAATTTACGGAGGTCTCTTTCCTGAAGATGTCAGTCTGGACGGACCCCGAATCGTCAACCGACAATGCAATGTCCAGAAAGTCAATCTTACGCTCGTGCCATTTATATGTCAGTCGAATATTGTACGGATTAATGTTTAAAGTTGACATAAATCTCTCCAGATCAGGGACCGGTCCCTGCCAGATAATTAAAAGATCATCAATATATCGAAGCCAGCACTGCACATGGTCAGCGGCGCATGCGCCATCCCCACGGAAAACCTCCCTCTCCCAGTATCCAAGGAAGAGGTTAGCGTAGGCGGGCGCACACGCCGCCCCCATGGCAGTGCCGCGTTTCTGCAGGTAAAACCGGTCCCTAAAAGTAAAGAAATTATGGTACAATACATACTGTAATAATTCCAAAAGGAGATCGATAAAGGGTCTGCCCAGACTGCTCATCTCCAAAAAATATCGTACAGCCTCAATACCCTGTTGGTGGTCAATACAGGTGTATAGGGACTCGACGTCCGCGGTGACAAAGAGCATGTCAGAGTCCAAACAAAGGCCGTCAACCCTGACCAGGACGTCCAAAGAGTCCCTGACATAGGAGGGCAGCGTTGTATTTATAGTAGCGCCATGCACAGCACAGATGGAGCGATGTGTGTGACCGCGCTCGTGTATGAGATACATACGTATAACCATATTATTATTATTATAGTAGCGCCATGCACAGCACAGATGGGGCGATGTGTGTGACCGCGCTCGTGTATGAGATACATCCGTATAACCATATTATTATTATTATAGTAGCGCCATGCACAGCAGAGATGGGGCGATGTGTGTGACCGCGCTCGTGTATGATACATCCGTATAACCATATTATTATTGTATTTATATTCACCAAAAGGATACCAAAGTATCAAGACACACCACTCAGAACAAGTATATAAAAAATTAACAAATTTTATTGAACATGTAAACATTTTTTAAAAAATACAATAATAATGAACAAGGAATTAGTAATATGAGGAAGGATACTATCCGAGTAAGTTGCACAAAGAAACAGAGAGCCAGAGAAAGAAAGTAACGCGGACTATGGGGGTGAGATAAAAAGTCACCAGTCTCCGTGGTAGTCAATATACATAATCAACCTGTTGCTCACCACCATCTAAAGTGCAAATGCATAGAAAAAATATATAATAATCATCACATACCCATAGAGTCCGCTACCCCTGCTCTCCGAAGAAGTCCCGACGCGCGTTTCGCGTTCCCGCTTTATCAAGAGAAAGAAAATGTGCATGCTGTGTCCATGGTAAGCCCCCAACTTATAAGGGGCATCACTTCCCGCCACCGCCAATACAGCATCGCGCACGGCACCGCCGCCCCCGGGTCTCAGCTGCAATCGTTTCCGGCACTCATGATCGGTGTGCGGGGAGGAAATCCTCCGTGACGTCATATCCGCATCACCGATAATATAGAGGCCTTCAACAAAATGGTGATTCCCGGGCGCAGTGCGCATGCGCGTCGCCATGTTATTGGAGTCAGATTCCACAATCCCTTACACACCGCTAGACCAATCGGTAAGTGGTACTAACAGAAATAACTTAAGTTCCATGCAGTGAAGACCTAAGAAGAATGGAAATATAGAGAATGCCGCCACCGTGTATCAGGGCATATAAATATTAAAGGTACAGTTACATATATATAACACATCATTTAAATATAAGAGATCACGAAGCAAAGTACCAGAGGAGTGCCATCTTAACCATATGCCTTCGAAGTTAGTATAAATAAAAAGTTTCAAAAGAAGCTCTCCATATCTCAGCTCATGATCACTGTGCAGCATTCCCAATTAGTTCATAAGGAGGGAGATGTTCTTGGGATATTTTCAGTATATAGAAATAGGTCAGTAAGGGCATCAGATCTTGCAGAACAGCGGAGGTTCAGAACCAAGGTGTATATTTCTGGGAAGATTTGTCCAGATATTACTATGACAAGAAAGTATACAGAGTGTAAATAAAAACAAACATGAACACAAATTTAAAAAGCAGAGATTTATAAAAATGGAGCGAAACTAAGTTTCTCGTTAAGTCCCACAGGGGACATAGTACCAAGTTCTACAGTCCATCTAGTTTCAGTTTGTGCCAATAGTTGTTTTAAATTTCCCCCTCTTATCCCCCCATGAATCCTGTCAATGCCCCTAACTTTGAGGCCGCGAGGGTCAGAATTATGATATTGTAAGAAATGTTTAGGTAGTGTTTTTAATAAGCTAACATCTTCTACCTCTTTTGCAACTGAAATATCCCTTGCATGCTCTCTCACCCTTATGCGCAGCTCCCTGGTTGTCAAACCAACATACATTTTGGAACAGGGACACTGCGCAAGATATATAACGTAAGAAGTAGTGCACGAAATATAATGTACAATATTGTACTCATGGGTCCCAGTAGCATTTGTAAAGGTCTTAGCTCTGACAATATTGGAGAGATTACACGCCATACAGTTTCCACATGGGAAACAACCCCACCTTTGTTTGGAATTACCAAAAAAACTTTTATGTGGGGCCACATAGTGACTTCTCACCAATTGATCTTTTAAATTTTTACTCCTCCGTGCAGTAATAAGAGGTCTTATAGAAATTTCTTTGTTCAGTATGGGGTCCGTTTGGAGAACAGGCCAGTGCCTAGTTAAAATTTGGCGCATAACATCCCACTGACAATTATATGTAGATATAAATCTGGTGTGGGACTCACCTTTGTCAACCTTAGTGCCAGAATTACAAAGTAATTTCTGACGTGGAGTATATTTGGCACGATGGTAGCCATATTTGATGTTTCTCTGGCTATATCCCCTTTCCAGGAAACGTTTTCTAAGATCTTTGGCCTGCTCCTCAAACCTATCCACAGTAGAACAGGTACGTTTTGCACGGAGGAATTGACCGGTAGGGATGGCTTTAATCGTTGAGTAAGCATGTCCTGAGGAGGCATGAAGAAAGGAATTTACGGAGGTCTCTTTCCTGAAGATGTCAGTCTGGACGGACCCCGAATCGTCAACCGACAATGCAATGTCCAGAAAGTCAATCTTACGCTCGTGCCATTTATATGTCAGTCGAATATTGTACGGATTAATGTTTAAAGTTGACATAAATCTCTCCAGATCAGGGACCGGTCCCTGCCAGATAATTAAAAGATCATCAATATATCGAAGCCAGCACTGCACATGGTCAGCGGCGCATGCGCCATCCCCACGGAAAACCTCCCTCTCCCAGTATCCAAGGAAGAGGTTAGCGTAGGCGGGCGCACACGCCGCCCCCATGGCAGTGCCGCGTTTCTGCAGGTAAAACCGGTCCCTAAAAGTAAAGAAATTATGGTACAATACATACTGTAATAATTCCAAAAGGAGATCGATAAAGGGTCTGCCCAGACTGCTCATCTCCAAAAAATATCGTACAGCCTCAATACCCTGTTGGTGGTCAATACAGGTGTATAGGGACTCGACGTCCGCGGTGACAAAGAGCATGTCAGAGTCCAAACAAAGGCCGTCAACCCTGACCAGGACGTCCAAAGAGTCCCTGACATAGGAGGGCAGCGTTGTATTTATAGTAGCGCCATGCACAGCACAGATGGAGCGATGTGTGTGACCGCGCTCGTGTATGAGATACATACGTATAACCATATTATTATTATTATAGTAGCGCCATGCACAGCACAGATGGGGCGATGTGTGTGACCGCGCTCGTGTATGAGATACATCCGTATAACCATATTATTATTATTATAGTAGCGCCATGCACAGCACAGAAGGGGCAATGTGTGACCGTGCTCGTGTATGATACATCAGTATAACCATATTATTATTATTATAGTAGCGCCATGCACAGCACAAAGGGGCGATGTGTGTGACCGCGCTCGTGTATGAGATACATCTGTATAACCATATTATTATTATTATTATAGTAGCGCCATGCATAGCACAGATGGGGCAATGTGTGACCGCGCTCGTGTATGAGATACATCCGTATAACCATATTATTATTATTATAGTAGCGACATGCACAGCACAGATGGAGCGATGTGTGTGACCGCGCTCGTGTATGAGATACATCCATATAACCATATTATTATTATCATAGTAGCGCCATGTACAGCACAGATGGGGCGATGTGTGTGACCGCGCTCGTGTATGAGATACATACGTATAACCATATTATTATTATTATAGTAGCGCCATGCACAGCACAGATGGGGCGATGTGTGTGACCGCGCTCGTGTATGAGATACATCCGTATAACCATATTATTATTATTATAGTAGCGCCATGCACAGCACAGATGGGGCGATGTGTGTGACCGCGCTCGTGTATGAGATACATCCGTATAACCATATTATTATTATTATAGTAGCGCCATGCACAGCACAGATGGGGCGATGTGTGTGACCGCGCTCGTGTATGAGATACATCCGTATAACCATATTATTATTATTATTATAGAAGCGCCATGCACAGCACAGATGGAGGCGATGTGTGTGACCGCGCTCGTGTATGAGATACATCCGTATAACCATATTATTATTATAGTAGCGCCATGCACAGCACAGATGGGGCGATGTGTGTGACCGTGTTCGTGTATGAGATACATCCGTATAACCATATTATTATTATTATAGTAGTGCCATGCACAGCACAGATGGGGGCGGTGTGTGTGACCGCGCTCGTGTATGAGATACATCTGTATAACCATATTATTATTATAGTAGCGCCATGCACAGCACAGATGGGGCGATGTGTGACCGCGCTCGTGTATGAGATACATCTGTATAACCATATTATTATTATTATAGTACTGCCATGCACAGCAGAGATGGGGGCGATGTGTGTGACCGCGCTCGTGTATGAGATACATCTGTATAACCATATTATTATTATTATAGTACTGCCATGCACAGCAGAGATGGGGCGATGTGTGTGACCGCGCTCGTGTATGATACATCCGTATAACCATATTATTATTGTATTTATATTCACCAAAAGGATACCAAAGTATCAAGACACACCACTCAGAACAAGTATATAAAAAATTAACAAATTTTATTGAACATGTAAACATTTTTTAAAAAATACAATAATAATGAACAAGGAATTAGTAATATGAGGAAGGATACTATCCGAGTAAGTTGCACAAAGAAACAGAGAGCCAGAGAAAGAAAGTAACGCGGACTATGGGGGTGAGATAAAAAGTCACCAGTCTCCGTGGTAGTCAATATACATAATCAACCTGTTGCTCACCACCATCTAAAGTGCAAATGCATAGAAAAAATATATAATAATCATCACATACCCATAGAGTCCGCTACCCCTGCTCTCCGAAGAAGTCCCGACGCGCGTTTCGCGTTCCCGCTTTATCAAGAGAAAGAAAATGTGCATGCTGTGTCCATGGTAAGCCCCCAACTTATAAGGGGCATCACTTCCCGCCACCGCCAATACAGCATCGCGCACGGCACCGCCGCCCCCGGGTCTCAGCTGCAATCGTTTCCGGCACTCATGATCGGTGTGCGGGGAGGAAATCCTCCGTGACGTCATATCCGCATCACCGATAATATAGAGGCCTTCAACAAAATGGTGATTCCCGGGCGCAGTGCGCATGCGCGTCGCCATGTTATTGGAGTCAGATTCCACAATCCCTTACACACCGCTAGACCAATCGGTAAGTGGTACTAACAGAAATAACTTAAGTTCCATGCAGTGAAGACCTAAGAAGAATGGAAATATAGAGAATGCCGCCACCGTGTATCAGGGCATATAAATATTAAAGGTACAGTTACATATATATAACACATCATTTAAATATAAGAGATCACGAAGCAAAGTACCAGAGGAGTGCCATCTTAACCATATGCCTTCGAAGTTAGTATAAATAAAAAGTTTCAAAAGAAGCTCTCCATATCTCAGCTCATGATCACTGTGCAGCATTCCCAATTAGTTCATAAGGAGGGAGATGTTCTTGGGATATTTTCAGTATATAGAAATAGGTCAGTAAGGGCATCAGATCTTGCAGAACAGCGGAGGTTCAGAACCAAGGTGTATATTTCTGGGAAGATTTGTCCAGATATTACTATGACAAGAAAGTATACAGAGTGTAAATAAAAACAAACATGAACACAAATTTAAAAAGCAGAGATTTATAAAAATGGAGCGAAACTAAGTTTCTCGTTAAGTCCCACAGGGGACATAGTACCAAGTTCTACAGTCCATCTAGTTTCAGTTTGTGCCAATAGTTGTTTTAAATTTCCCCCTCTTATCCCCCCATGAATCCTGTCAATGCCCCTAACTTTGAGGCCGCGAGGGTCAGAATTATGATATTGTAAGAAATGTTTAGGTAGTGTTTTTAATAAGCTAACATCTTCTACCTCTTTTGCAACTGAAATATCCCTTGCATGCTCTCTCACCCTTATGCGCAGCTCCCTGGTTGTCAAACCAACATACATTTTGGAACAGGGACACTGCGCAAGATATATAACGTAAGAAGTAGTGCACGAAATATAATGTACAATATTGTACTCATGGGTCCCAGTAGCATTTGTAAAGGTCTTAGCTCTGACAATATTGGAGAGATTACACGCCATACAGTTTCCACATGGGAAACAACCCCACCTTTGTTTGGAATTACCAAAAAAACTTTTATGTGGGGCCACATAGTGACTTCTCACCAATTGATCTTTTAAATTTTTACTCCTCCGTGCAGTAATAAGAGGTCTTATAGAAATTTCTTTGTTCAGTATGGGGTCCGTTTGGAGAACAGGCCAGTGCCTAGTTAAAATTTGGCGCATAACATCCCACTGACAATTATATGTAGATATAAATCTGGTGTGGGACTCACCTTTGTCAACCTTAGTGCCAGAATTACAAAGTAATTTCTGACGTGGAGTATATTTGGCACGATGGTAGCCATATTTGATGTTTCTCTGGCTATATCCCCTTTCCAGGAAACGTTTTCTAAGATCTTTGGCCTGCTCCTCAAACCTATCCACAGTAGAACAGGTACGTTTTGCACGGAGGAATTGACCGGTAGGGATGGCTTTAATCGTTGAGTAAGCATGTCCTGAGGAGGCATGAAGAAAGGAATTTACGGAGGTCTCTTTCCTGAAGATGTCAGTCTGGACGGACCCCGAATCGTCAACCGACAATGCAATGTCCAGAAAGTCAATCTTACGCTCGTGCCATTTATATGTCAGTCGAATATTGTACGGATTAATGTTTAAAGTTGACATAAATCTCTCCAGATCAGGGACCGGTCCCTGCCAGATAATTAAAAGATCATCAATATATCGAAGCCAGCACTGCACATGGTCAGCGGCGCATGCGCCATCCCCACGGAAAACCTCCCTCTCCCAGTATCCAAGGAAGAGGTTAGCGTAGGCGGGCGCACACGCCGCCCCCATGGCAGTGCCGCGTTTCTGCAGGTAAAACCGGTCCCTAAAAGTAAAGAAATTATGGTACAATACATACTGTAATAATTCCAAAAGGAGATCGATAAAGGGTCTGCCCAGACTGCTCATCTCCAAAAAATATCGTACAGCCTCAATACCCTGTTGGTGGTCAATACAGGTGTATAGGGACTCGACGTCCGCGGTGACAAAGAGCATGTCAGAGTCCAAACAAAGGCCGTCAACCCTGACCAGGACGTCCAAAGAGTCCCTGACATAGGAGGGCAGCGTTGTATTTATAGTAGCGCCATGCACAGCACAGATGGAGCGATGTGTGTGACCGCGCTCGTGTATGAGATACATCCGTATAACCATATTATTATTATTATAGTAGCGCCATGCACAGCACAGAAGGGGCAATGTGTGACCGTGCTCGTGTATGATACATCAGTATAACCATATTATTATTATTATAGTAGCGCCATGCACAGCACAAAGGGGCGATGTGTGTGACCGCGCTCGTGTATGAGATACATCTGTATAACCATATTATTATTATTATTATTATAGTAGCGCCATGCATAGCACAGATGGGGCAATGTGTGACCGCGCTCGTGTATGAGATACATCCGTATAACCATATTATTATTATTATAGTAGCGACATGCACAGCACAGATGGAGCGATGTGTGTGACCGCGCTCGTGTATGAGATACATCCATATAACCATATTATTATTATCATAGTAGCGCCATGCACAGCACAGATGGGGCGATGTGTGTGACCGCGCTCGTGTATGAGATACATCCGTATAACCATATTATTATTATTATAGTAGCGCCATGCACAGCACAGATGGGGCGATGTGTGTGACCGTGCTCGTGTATGAGATACATCCGTATAACCATATTATTATTATTATAGTAGCGCCATGCACAGCACAGATGGGGCGATGTGTGTGACCGTGCTCGTGTATGAGATACATCCGTATAACCATATTATTATTATTATAGTAGCGCCATGCACAGCACAGATGGGGCGATGTGTGTGACCGCGCTCGTGTATGAGATACATCCGTATAACCATATTATTATTATTATTATAGTAGCGCCATGCACAGCACAGATGGGGGCGTTGTGTGACCGCGCTCGTGTATGAGATACATCCGTATAACCATATTATTATTATAGTAGCGCCATGCACAGCACAGATGGGGCGATGTGTGTGACCGTGTTCGTGTATGAGATACATCCGTATAACCATATTATTATTATTATAGTAGTGCCATGCACAGCACAGATGGGGGCGGTGTGTGTGACCGCGCTCGTGTATGAGATACATCTGTATAACCATATTATTATTATAGTAGCGCCATGCACAGCACAGATGGGGCGATGTGTGACCGCGCTCGTGTATGAGATACATCTGTATAACCATATTATTATTATTATAGTACTGCCATGCACAGCAGAGATGGGGGCGATGTGTGTGACCACGCTCGTGTATGAGATACATCTGTATAACCATATTATTATAGTAGCGCCATGCACAGCACAGATGGAGGCGATGTGCGTGACCGCGCTCGTGTATGATACATCCGTATAACCATATTATTATTGTATTTATATTCACCAAAAGGATACCAAAGTATCAAGACACACCACTCAGAACAAGTATATAAAAAATTAACAAATTTTATTGAATATGTAAACATTTTTTAAAAAATACAATAATAATGAACAAGGAATTAGTAATATGAGGAAGGATAGTATCCGAGTAAGTTGCACAAAGAAACAGAGAGCCAGAGAAAGAAAGTAACGCGGACTATGGGGGTGAGATAAAAAGTCACCAGTCTCCGTGGTAGTCAATATACATAATCAACCTGTTGCTCACCACCATCTAAAGTGCAAATGCATAGAAAAAATATATAATAATCATCACATACCCATAGAGTCCGCTACCCCTGCTCTCCGAAGAAGTCCCGACGCGCGTTTCGCGTTCCCGCTTTATCAAGAGAAAGAAAATGTGCATGCTGTGTCCATGGTAAGCCCCCAACTTATAAGGGGCATCACTTCCCGCCACCGCCAATACAGCATCGCGCACGGCACCGCCGCCCCCGGGTCTCAGCTGCAATCGTTTCCGGCACTCATGATCGGTGTGCGGGGAGGAAATCCTCCGTGACGTCATATCCGCATCACCGATAATATAGAGGCCTTCAACAAAATGGTGATTCCCGGGCGCAGTGCGCATGCGCGTCGCCATGTTATTGGAGTCAGATTCCACAATCCCTTACACACCGCTAGACCAATCGGTAAGTGGTACTAACAGAAATAACTTAAGTTCCATGCAGTGAAGACCTAAGAAGAATGGAAATATAGAGAATGCCGCCACCGTGTATCAGGGCATATAAATATTAAAGGTACAGTTACATATATATAACACATCATTTAAATATAAGAGATCACGAAGCAAAGTACCAGAGGAGTGCCATCTTAACCATATGCCTTCGAAGTTAGTATAAATAAAAAGTTTCAAAAGAAGCTCTCCATATCTCAGCTCATGATCACTGTGCAGCATTCCCAATTAGTTCATAAGGAGGGAGATGTTCTTGGGATATTTTCAGTATATAGAAATAGGTCAGTAAGGGCATCAGATCTTGCAGAACAGCGGAGGTTCAGAACCAAGGTGTATATTTCTGGGAAGATTTGTCCAGATATTACTATGACAAGAAAGTATACAGAGTGTAAATAAAAACAAACATGAACACAAATTTAAAAAGCAGAGATTTATAAAAATGGAGCGAAACTAAGTTTCTCGTTAAGTCCCACAGGGGACATAGTACCAAGTTCTACAGTCCATCTAGTTTCAGTTTGTGCCAATAGTTGTTTTAAATTTCCCCCTCTTATCCCCCCATGAATCCTGTCAATGCCCCTAACTTTGAGGCCGCGAGGGTCAGAATTATGATATTGTAAGAAATGTTTAGGTAGTGTTTTTAATAAGCTAACATCTTCTACCTCTTTTGCAACTGAAATATCCCTTGCATGCTCTCTCACCCTTATGCGCAGCTCCCTGGTTGTCAAACCAACATACATTTTGGAACAGGGACACTGCGCAAGATATACGTAAGAAGTAGTGCACGAAATATAATGTACAATATTGTACTCATGGGTCCCAGTAGCATTTGTAAAGGTCTTAGCTCTGACAATATTGGAGAGATTACACGCCATACAGTTTCCACATGGGAAACAACCCCACCTTTGTTTGGAATTACCAAAAAAACTTTTATGTGGGGCCACATAGTGACTTCTCACCAATTGATCTTTTAAATTTTTACTCCTCCGTGCAGTAATAAGAGGTCTTATAGAAATTTCTTTGTTCAGTATGGGGTCCGTTTGGAGAACAGGCCAGTGCCTAGTTAAAATTTGGCGCATAACATCCCACTGACAATTATATGTAGATATAAATCTGGTGTGGGACTCACCTTTGTCAACCTTAGTGCCAGAATTACAAAGTAATTTCTGACGTGGAGTATATTTGGCACGATGGTAGCCATATTTGATGTTTCTCTGGCTATATCCCCTTTCCAGGAAACGTTTTCTAAGATCTTTGGCCTGCTCCTCAAACCTATCCACAGTAGAACAGGTACGTTTTGCACGGAGGAATTGACCGGTAGGGATGGCTTTAATCGTTGAGTAAGCATGTCCTGAGGAGGCATGAAGAAAGGAATTTACGGAGGTCTCTTTCCTGAAGATGTCAGTCTGGACGGACCCCGAATCGTCAACCGACAATGTAATGTCCAGAAAGTCAATCTTACGCTCGTGCCATTTATATGTCAGTCGAATATTGTACGGATTAATGTTTAAAGTTGACATAAATCTCTCCAGATCAGGGACCGGTCCCTGCCAGATAATTAAAAGATCATCAATATATCGAAGCCAGCACTGCACATGGTCAGCGGCGCATGCGCCATCCCCACGGAAAACCTCCCTCTCCCAGTATCCAAGGAAGAGGTTAGCGTAGGCGGGCGCACACGCCGCCCCCATGGCAGTGCCGCGTTTCTGCAGGTAAAACCGGTCCCTAAAAGTAAAGAAATTATGGTACAATACATACTGTAATAATTCCAAAAGGAGATCGATAAAGGGTCTGCCCAGACTGCTCATCTCCAAAAAATATCGTACAGCCTCAATACCCTGTTGGTGGTCAATACAGGTGTATAGGGACTCGACGTCCGCGGTGACAAAGAGCATGTCAGAGTCCAAACAAAGGCCGTCAACCCTGACCAGGACGTCCAAAGAGTCCCTGACATAGGAGGGCAGCGTTGTATTTATAGTAGCGCCATGCACAGCACAGATGGAGCGATGTGTGTGACCGCGCTCGTGTATGAGATACATCCGTATAACCATATTATTATTATTATAGTAGCGCCATGCACAGCACAGAAGGGGCAATGTGTGACCGTGCTCGTGTATGATACATCAGTATAACCATATTATTATTATTATAGTAGCGCCATGCACAGCACAGAAGGGGCAATGTGTGACCGTGCTCGTGTATGATACATCCGTATAACCATATTATTATTATTATAGTAGCGCCATGTACAGCACAAAGGGGCGATGTGTGTGACCGCGCTCGTGTATGAGATACATCTGTATAACCATATTATTATTATTATTATTATAGTAGCGCCATGCATAGCACAGATGGGGCAATGTGTGACCGCGCTCGTGTATGAGATACATCCGTATAACCATATTATTATTATTATAGTAGCGACATGCACAGCACAGATGGAGCGATGTGTGTGACCGCGCTCGTGTATGAGATACATCCATATAACCATATTATTATTATCATAGTAGCGCCATGCACAGCACAGATGGGGCGATGTGTGTGACCGCGCTCGTGTATGAGATACATCCGTATAACCATATTATTATTATTATAGTAGCGCCATGCACAGCACAGATGGGGCGATGTGTGTGACCGTGCTCGTGTATGAGATACATCCGTATAACCATATTATTATTATTATAGTAGCGCCATGCACAGCACAGATGGGGCGATGTGTGTGACCGTGCTCGTGTATGAGATACATCCGTATAACCATATTATTATTATTATAGTAGCGCCATGCACAGCACAGATGGGGCGATGTGTGTGACCGCGCTCGTGTATGAGATACATCCGTATAACCATATTATTATTATTATTATAGTAGCGCCATGCACAGCACAGATGGGGGCGTTGTGTGACCGCGCTCGTGTATGAGATACATCCGTATAACCATATTATTATTATAGTAGCGCCATGCACAGCACAGATGGGGCGATGTGTGTGACCGCGCTCGTGTATGAGATACATCCGTATAACCATATTATTATAGTAGCGCTATGTACAGCACAGATGGGGCGATGTGTGTGACCGTGTTCGTGTATGAGATACATCCGTATAACCATATTATTATTATTATAGTAGTGCCATGCACAGCACAGATGGGGGCGGTGTGTGTGACCGCGCTCGTGTATGAGATACATCTGTATAACCATATTATTATTATAGTAGCGCCATGCACAGCACAGATGGGGCGATGTGTGACCGCGCTCGTGTATGAGATACATCTGTATAACCATATTATTATTATTATAGTACTGCCATGCACAGCAGAGATGGGGGCGATGTGTGTGACCACGCTCGTGTATGAGATACATCTGTATAACCATATTATTATAGTAGCGCCATGCACAGCACAGATGGAGGCGATGTGCGTGACCGCGCTCGTGTATGATACATCCGTATAACCATATTATTATTGTATTTATATTCACCAAAAGGATACCAAAGTATCAAGACACACCACTCAGAACAAGTATATAAAAAATTAACAAATTTTATTGAATATGTAAACATTTTTTAAAAAATACAATAATAATGAACAAGGAATTAGTAATATGAGGAAGGATAGTATCCGAGTAAGTTGCACAAAGAAACAGAGAGCCAAAGAAAGAAAGTAACGCGGACTATGGGGGTGAGATAAAAAGTCACCAGTCTCCGTGGTAGTCAATATACATAATCAACCTGTTGCTCACCACCATCTAAAGTGCAAATGCATAGAAAAAATATATAATAATCATCACATACCCATAGAGTCCGCTACCCCTGCTCTCCGAAGAAGTCCCGACGCGCGTTTCGCGTTCCCGCTTTATCAAGAGAAAGAAAATGTGCATGCTGTGTCCATGGTAAGCCCCCAACTTATAAGGGGCATCACTTCCCGCCACCGCCAATACAGCATCGCGCACGGCACCGCCGCCCCCGGGTCTCAGCTGCAATCGTTTCCGGCACTCATGATCGGTGTGCGGGGAGGAAATCCTCCGTGACGTCATATCCGCATCACCGATAATATAGAGGCCTTCAACAAAATGGTGATTCCCGGGCGCAGTGCGCATGCGCGTCGCCATGTTATTGGAGTCAGATTCCACAATCCCTTACACACCGCTAGACCAATCGGTAAGTGGTACTAACAGAAATAACTTAAGTTCCATGCAGTGAAGACCTAAGAAGAATGGAAATATAGAGAATGCCGCCACCGTGTATCAGGGCATATAAATATTAAAGGTACAGTTACATATATATAACACATCATTTAAATATAAGAGATCACGAAGCAAAGTACCAGAGGAGTGCCATCTTAACCATATGCCTTCGAAGTTAGTATAAATAAAAAGTTTCAAAAGAAGCTCTCCATATCTCAGCTCATGATCACTGTGCAGCATTCCCAATTAGTTCATAAGGAGGGAGATGTTCTTGGGATATTTTCAGTATATAGAAATAGGTCAGTAAGGGCATCAGATCTTGCAGAACAGCGGAGGTTCAGAACCAAGGTGTATATTTCTGGGAAGATTTGTCCAGATATTACTATGACAAGAAAGTATACAGAGTGTAAATAAAAACAAACATGAACACAAATTTAAAAAGCAGAGATTTATAAAAATGGAGCGAAACTAAGTTTCTCGTTAAGTCCCACAGGGGACATAGTACCAAGTTCTACAGTCCATCTAGTTTCAGTTTGTGCCAATAGTTGTTTTAAATTTCCCCCTCTTATCCCCCCATGAATCCTGTCAATGCCCCTAACTTTGAGGCCGCGAGGGTCAGAATTATGATATTGTAAGAAATGTTTAGGTAGTGTTTTTAATAAGCTAACATCTTCTACCTCTTTTGCAACTGAAATATCCCTTGCATGCTCTCTCACCCTTATGCGCAGCTCCCTGGTTGTCAAACCAACATACATTTTGGAACAGGGACACTGCGCAAGATATATAACGTAAGAAGTAGTGCACGAAATATAATGTACAATATTGTACTCATGGGTCCCAGTAGCATTTGTAAAGGTCTTAGCTCTGACAATATTGGAGAGATTACACGCCATACAGTTTCCACATGGGAAACAACCCCACCTTTGTTTGGAATTACCAAAAAAACTTTTATGTGGGGCCACATAGTGACTTCTCACCAATTGATCTTTTAAATTTTTACTCCTCCGTGCAGTAATAAGAGGTCTTATAGAAATTTCTTTGTTCAGTATGGGGTCCGTTTGGAGAACAGGCCAGTGCCTAGTTAAAATTTGGCGCATAACATCCCACTGACAATTATATGTAGATATAAATCTGGTGTGGGACTCACCTTTGTCAACCTTAGTGCCAGAATTACAAAGTAATTTCTGACGTGGAGTATATTTGGCACGATGGTAGCCATATTTGATGTTTCTCTGGCTATATCCCCTTTCCAGGAAACGTTTTCTAAGATCTTTGGCCTGCTCCTCAAACCTATCCACAGTAGAACAGGTACGTTTTGCACGGAGGAATTGACCGGTAGGGATGGCTTTAATCGTTGAGTAAGCATGTCCTGAGGAGGCATGAAGAAAGGAATTTACGGAGGTCTCTTTCCTGAAGATGTCAGTCTGGACGGACCCCGAATCGTCAACCGACAATGCAATGTCCAGAAAGTCAATCTTACGCTCGTGCCATTTATATGTCAGTCGAATATTGTACGGATTAATGTTTAAAGTTGACATAAATCTCTCCAGATCAGGGACCGGTCCCTGCCAGATAATTAAAAGATCATCAATATATCGAAGCCAGCACTGCACATGGTCAGCGGCGCATGCGCCATCCCCACGGAAAACCTCCCTCTCCCAGTATCCAAGGAAGAGGTTAGCGTAGGCGGGCGCACACGCCGCCCCCATGGCAGTGCCGCGTTTCTGCAGGTAAAACCGGTCCCTAAAAGTAAAGAAATTATGGTACAATACATACTGTAATAATTCCAAAAGGAGATCGATAAAGGGTCTGCCCAGACTGCTCATCTCCAAAAAATATCGTACAGCCTCAATACCCTGTTGGTGGTCAATACAGGTGTATAGGGACTCGACGTCCGCGGTGACAAAGAGCATGTCAGAGTCCAAACAAAGGCCGTCAACCCTGACCAGGACGTCCAAAGAGTCCCTGACATAGGAGGGCAGCGTTGTATTTATAGTAGCGCCATGCACAGCACAGATGGAGCGATGTGTGTGACCGCGCTCGTGTATGAGATACATCCGTATAACCATATTATTATTATTATAGTAGCGCCATGCACAGCACAGAAGGGGCAATGTGTGACCGTGCTCGTGTATGATACATCAGTATAACCATATTATTATTATTATAGTAGCGCCATGCACAGCACAAAGGGGCGATGTGTGTGACCGCGCTCGTGTATGAGATACATCTGTATAACCATATTATTATTATTATTATTATAGTAGCGCCATGCATAGCACAGATGGGGCAATGTGTGACCGCGCTCGTGTATGAGATACATCCGTATAACCATATTATTATTATTATAGTAGCGACATGCACAGCACAGATGGAGCGATGTGTGTGACCGCGCTCGTGTATGAGATACATCCATATAACCATATTATTATTATCATAGTAGCGCCATGCACAGCACAGATGGGGCGATGTGTGTGACCGCGCTCGTGTATGAGATACATCCGTATAACCATATTATTATTATTATAGTAGCGCCATGCACAGCACAGATGGGGCGATGTGTGTGACCGTGCTCGTGTATGAGATACATCCGTATAACCATATTATTATTATTATAGTAGCGCCATGCACAGCACAGATGGGGCGATGTGTGTGACCGTGCTCGTGTATGAGATACATCCGTATAACCATATTATTATTATTATAGTAGCGCCATGCACAGCACAGATGGGGCGATGTGTGTGACCGCGCTCGTGTATGAGATACATCCGTATAACCATATTATTATTATTATTATAGTAGCGCCATGCACAGCACAGATGGGGGCGTTGTGTGACCGCGCTCGTGTATGAGATACATCCGTATAACCATATTATTATTATAGTAGCGCCATGCACAGCACAGATGGGGCGATGTGTGTGACCGTGTTCGTGTATGAGATACATCCGTATAACCATATTATTATTATTATAGTAGTGCCATGCACAGCACAGATGGGGGCGGTGTGTGTGACCGCGCTCGTGTATGAGATACATCTGTATAACCATATTATTATTATAGTAGCGCCATGCACAGCACAGATGGGGCGATGTGTGACCGCGCTCGTGTATGAGATACATCTGTATAACCATATTATTATTATTATAGTACTGCCATGCACAGCAGAGATGGGGGCGATGTGTGTGACCACGCTCGTGTATGAGATACATCTGTATAACCATATTATTATAGTAGCGCCATGCACAGCACAGATGGAGGCGATGTGCGTGACCGCGCTCGTGTATGATACATCCGTATAACCATATTATTATTGTATTTATATTCACCAAAAGGATACCAAAGTATCAAGACACACCACTCAGAACAAGTATATAAAAAATTAACAAATTTTATTGAATATGTAAACATTTTTTAAAAAATACAATAATAATGAACAAGGAATTAGTAATATGAGGAAGGATAGTATCCGAGTAAGTTGCACAAAGAAACAGAGAGCCAGAGAAAGAAAGTAACGCGGACTATGGGGGTGAGATAAAAAGTCACCAGTCTCCGTGGTAGTCAATATACATAATCAACCTGTTGCTCACCACCATCTAAAGTGCAAATGCATAGAAAAAATACATAATAATCATCACATACCCATAGAGTCCGCTACCCCTGCTCTCCGAAGAAGTCCCGACGCGCGTTTCGCGTTCCCGCTTTATCAAGAGAAAGAAAATGTGCATGCTGTGTCCATGGTAAGCCCCCAACTTATAAGGGGCATCACTTCCCGCCACCGCCAATACAGCATCGCGCACGGCACCGCCGCCCCCGGGTCTCAGCTGCAATCGTTTCCGGCACTCATGATCGGTGTGCGGGGAGGAAATCCTCCGTGACGTCATATCCGCATCACCGATAATATAGAGGCCTTCAACAAAATGGTGATTCCCGGGCGCAGTGCGCATGCGCGTCGCCATGTTATTGGAGTCAGATTCCACAATCCCTTACACACCGCTAGACCAATCGGTAAGTGGTACTAACAGAAATAACTTAAGTTCCATGCAGTGAAGACCTAAGAAGAATGGAAATATAGAGAATGCCGCCACCGTGTATCAGGGCATATAAATATTAAAGGTACAGTTACATATATATAACACATCATTTAAATATAAGAGATCACGAAGCAAAGTACCAGAGGAGTGCCATCTTAACCATATGCCTTCGAAGTTAGTATAAATAAAAAGTTTCAAAAGAAGCTCTCCATATCTCAGCTCATGATCACTGTGCAGCATTCCCAATTAGTTCATAAGGAGGGAGATGTTCTTGGGATATTTTCAGTATATAGAAATAGGTCAGTAAGGGCATCAGATCTTGCAGAACAGCGGAGGTTCAGAACCAAGGTGTATATTTCTGGGAAGATTTGTCCAGATATTACTATGACAAGAAAGTATACAGAGTGTAAATAAAAACAAACATGAACACAAATTTAAAAAGCAGAGATTTATAAAAATGGAGCGAAACTAAGTTTCTCGTTAAGTCCCACAGGGGACATAGTACCAAGTTCTACAGTCCATCTAGTTTCAGTTTGTGCCAATAGTTGTTTTAAATTTCCCCCTCTTATCCCCCCATGAATCCTGTCAATGCCCCTAACTTTGAGGCCGCGAGGGTCAGAATTATGATATTGTAAGAAATGTTTAGGTAGTGTTTTTAATAAGCTAACATCTTCTACCTCTTTTGCAACTGAAATATCCCTTGCATGCTCTCTCACCCTTATGCGCAGCTCCCTGGTTGTCAAACCAACATACATTTTGGAACAGGGACACTGCGCAAGATATACGTAAGAAGTAGTGCACGAAATATAATGTACAATATTGTACTCATGGGTCCCAGTAGCATTTGTAAAGGTCTTAGCTCTGACAATATTGGAGAGATTACACGCCATACAGTTTCCACATGGGAAACAACCCCACCTTTGTTTGGAATTACCAAAAAAACTTTTATGTGGGGCCACATAGTGACTTCTCACCAATTGATCTTTTAAATTTTTACTCCTCCGTGCAGTAATAAGAGGTCTTATAGAAATTTCTTTGTTCAGTATGGGGTCCGTTTGGAGAACAGGCCAGTGCCTAGTTAAAATTTGGCGCATAACATCCCACTGACAATTATATGTAGATATAAATCTGGTGTGGGACTCACCTTTGTCAACCTTAGTGCCAGAATTACAAAGTAATTTCTGACGTGGAGTATATTTGGCACGATGGTAGCCATATTTGATGTTTCTCTGGCTATATCCCCTTTCCAGGAAACGTTTTCTAAGATCTTTGGCCTGCTCCTCAAACCTATCCACAGTAGAACAGGTACGTTTTGCACGGAGGAATTGACCGGTAGGGATGGCTTTAATCGTTGAGTAAGCATGTCCTGAGGAGGCATGAAGAAAGGAATTTACGGAGGTCTCTTTCCTGAAGATGTCAGTCTGGACGGACCCCGAATCGTCAACCGACAATGTAATGTCCAGAAAGTCAATCTTACGCTCGTGCCATTTATATGTCAGTCGAATATTGTACGGATTAATGTTTAAAGTTGACATAAATCTCTCCAGATCAGGGACCGGTCCCTGCCAGATAATTAAAAGATCATCAATATATCGAAGCCAGCACTGCACATGGTCAGCGGCGCATGCGCCATCCCCACGGAAAACCTCCCTCTCCCAGTATCCAAGGAAGAGGTTAGCGTAGGCGGGCGCACACGCCGCCCCCATGGCAGTGCCGCGTTTCTGCAGGTAAAACCGGTCCCTAAAAGTAAAGAAATTATGGTACAATACATACTGTAATAATTCCAAAAGGAGATCGATAAAGGGTCTGCCCAGACTGCTCATCTCCAAAAAATATCGTACAGCCTCAATACCCTGTTGGTGGTCAATACAGGTGTATAGGGACTCGACGTCCGCGGTGACAAAGAGCATGTCAGAGTCCAAACAAAGGCCGTCAACCCTGACCAGGACGTCCAAAGAGTCCCTGACATAGGAGGGCAGCGTTGTATTTATAGTAGCGCCATGCACAGCACAGATGGAGCGATGTGTGTGACCGCGCTCGTGTATGAGATACATCCGTATAACCATATTATTATTATTATAGTAGCGCCATGCACAGCACAGAAGGGGCAATGTGTGACCGTGCTCGTGTATGATACATCAGTATAACCATATTATTATTATTATAGTAGCGCCATGCACAGCACAGAAGGGGCAATGTGTGACCGTGCTCGTGTATGATACATCCGTATAACCATATTATTATTATTATAGTAGCGCCATGTACAGCACAAAGGGGCGATGTGTGTGACCGCGCTCGTGTATGAGATACATCTGTATAACCATATTATTATTATTATTATTATAGTAGCGCCATGCATAGCACAGATGGGGCAATGTGTGACCGCGCTCGTGTATGAGATACATCCGTATAACCATATTATTATTATTATAGTAGCGACATGCACAGCACAGATGGAGCGATGTGTGTGACCGCGCTCGTGTATGAGATACATCCATATAACCATATTATTATTATCATAGTAGCGCCATGCACAGCACAGATGGGGCGATGTGTGTGACCGCGCTCGTGTATGAGATACATCCGTATAACCATATTATTATTATTATAGTAGCGCCATGCACAGCACAGATGGGGCGATGTGTGTGACCGTGCTCGTGTATGAGATACATCCGTATAACCATATTATTATTATTATAGTAGCGCCATGCACAGCACAGATGGGGCGATGTGTGTGACCGTGCTCGTGTATGAGATACATCCGTATAACCATATTATTATTATTATAGTAGCGCCATGCACAGCACAGATGGGGCGATGTGTGTGACCGCGCTCGTGTATGAGATACATCCGTATAACCATATTATTATTATTATTATAGTAGCGCCATGCACAGCACAGATGGGGGCGTTGTGTGACCGCGCTCGTGTATGAGATACATCCGTATAACCATATTATTATTATAGTAGCGCCATGCACAGCACAGATGGGGCGATGTGTGTGACCGTGTTCGTGTATGAGATACATCCGTATAACCATATTATTATTATTATAGTAGTGCCATGCACAGCACAGATGGGGGCGGTGTGTGTGACCGCGCTCGTGTATGAGATACATCTGTATAACCATATTATTATTATAGTAGCGCCATGCACAGCACAGATGGGGCGATGTGTGACCGCGCTCGTGTATGAGATACATCTGTATAACCATATTATTATTATTATAGTACTGCCATGCACAGCAGAGATGGGGGCGATGTGTGTGACCACGCTCGTGTATGAGATACATCTGTATAACCATATTATTATAGTAGCGCCATGCACAGCACAGATGGAGGCGATGTGCGTGACCGCGCTCGTGTATGATACATCCGTATAACCATATTATTATTGTATTTATATTCACCAAAAGGATACCAAAGTATCAAGACACACCACTCAGAACAAGTATATAAAAAATTAACAAATTTTATTGAATATGTAAACATTTTTTAAAAAATACAATAATAATGAACAAGGAATTAGTAATATGAGGAAGGATAGTATCCGAGTAAGTTGCACAAAGAAACAGAGAGCCAGAGAAAGAAAGTAACGCGGACTATGGGGGTGAGATAAAAAGTCACCAGTCTCCGTGGTAGTCAATATACATAATCAACCTGTTGCTCACCACCATCTAAAGTGCAAATGCATAGAAAAAATATATAATAATCATCACATACCCATAGAGTCCGCTACCCCTGCTCTCCGAAGAAGTCCCGACGCGCGTTTCGCGTTCCCGCTTTATCAAGAGAAAGAAAATGTGCATGCTGTGTCCATGGTAAGCCCCCAACTTATAAGGGGCATCACTTCCCGCCACCGCCAATACAGCATCGCGCACGGCACCGCCGCCCCCGGGTCTCAGCTGCAATCGTTTCCGGCACTCATGATCGGTGTGCGGGGAGGAAATCCTCCGTGACGTCATATCCGCATCACCGATAATATAGAGGCCTTCAACAAAATGGTGATTCCCGGGCGCAGTGCGCATGCGCGTCGCCATGTTATTGGAGTCAGATTCCACAATCCCTTACACACCGCTAGACCAATCGGTAAGTGGTACTAACAGAAATAACTTAAGTTCCATGCAGTGAAGACCTAAGAAGAATGGAAATATAGAGAATGCCGCCACCGTGTATCAGGGCATATAAATATTAAAGGTACAGTTACATATATATAACACATCATTTAAATATAAGAGATCACGAAGCAAAGTACCAGAGGAGTGCCATCTTAACCATATGCCTTCGAAGTTAGTATAAATAAAAAGTTTCAAAAGAAGCTCTCCATATCTCAGCTCATGATCACTGTGCAGCATTCCCAATTAGTTCATAAGGAGGGAGATGTTCTTGGGATATTTTCAGTATATAGAAATAGGTCAGTAAGGGCATCAGATCTTGCAGAACAGCGGAGGTTCAGAACCAAGGTGTATATTTCTGGGAAGATTTGTCCAGATATTACTATGACAAGAAAGTATACAGAGTGTAAATAAAAACAAACATGAACACAAATTTAAAAAGCAGAGATTTATAAAAATGGAGCGAAACTAAGTTTCTCGTTAAGTCCCACAGGGGACATAGTACCAAGTTCTACAGTCCATCTAGTTTCAGTTTGTGCCAATAGTTGTTTTAAATTTCCCCCTCTTATCCCCCCATGAATCCTGTCAATGCCCCTAACTTTGAGGCCGCGAGGGTCAGAATTATGATATTGTAAGAAATGTTTAGGTAGTGTTTTTAATAAGCTAACATCTTCTACCTCTTTTGCAACTGAAATATCCCTTGCATGCTCTCTCACCCTTATGCGCAGCTCCCTGGTTGTCAAACCAACATACATTTTGGAACAGGGACACTGCGCAAGATATACGTAAGAAGTAGTGCACGAAATATAATGTACAATATTGTACTCATGGGTCCCAGTAGCATTTGTAAAGGTCTTAGCTCTGACAATATTGGAGAGATTACACGCCATACAGTTTCCACATGGGAAACAACCCCACCTTTGTTTGGAATTACCAAAAAAACTTTTATGTGGGGCCACATAGTGACTTCTCACCAATTGATCTTTTAAATTTTTACTCCTCCGTGCAGTAATAAGAGGTCTTATAGAAATTTCTTTGTTCAGTATGGGGTCCGTTTGGAGAACAGGCCAGTGCCTAGTTAAAATTTGGCGCATAACATCCCACTGACAATTATATGTAGATATAAATCTGGTGTGGGACTCACCTTTGTCAACCTTAGTGCCAGAATTACAAAGTAATTTCTGACGTGGAGTATATTTGGCACGATGGTAGCCATATTTGATGTTTCTCTGGCTATATCCCCTTTCCAGGAAACGTTTTCTAAGATCTTTGGCCTGCTCCTCAAACCTATCCACAGTAGAACAGGTACGTTTTGCACGGAGGAATTGACCGGTAGGGATGGCTTTAATCGTTGAGTAAGCATGTCCTGAGGAGGCATGAAGAAAGGAATTTACGGAGGTCTCTTTCCTGAAGATGTCAGTCTGGACGGACCCCGAATCGTCAACCGACAATGTAATGTCCAGAAAGTCAATCTTACGCTCGTGCCATTTATATGTCAGTCGAATATTGTACGGATTAATGTTTAAAGTTGACATAAATCTCTCCAGATCAGGGACCGGTCCCTGCCAGATAATTAAAAGATCATCAATATATCGAAGCCAGCACTGCACATGGTCAGCGGCGCATGCGCCATCCCCACGGAAAACCTCCCTCTCCCAGTATCCAAGGAAGAGGTTAGCGTAGGCGGGCGCACACGCCGCCCCCATGGCAGTGCCGCGTTTCTGCAGGTAAAACCGGTCCCTAAAAGTAAAGAAATTATGGTACAATACATACTGTAATAATTCCAAAAGGAGATCGATAAAGGGTCTGCCCAGACTGCTCATCTCCAAAAAATATCGTACAGCCTCAATACCCTGTTGGTGGTCAATACAGGTGTATAGGGACTCGACGTCCGCGGTGACAAAGAGCATGTCAGAGTCCAAACAAAGGCCGTCAACCCTGACCAGGACGTCCAAAGAGTCCCTGACATAGGAGGGCAGCGTTTCGACCAGAGGTTTGAGATAGTAATCAATGAACTTACATACCGGGTCGCACAGCCCTCCAATGCCAGAGACTATGGGACGCCCAGGTGGGTCAACTGGATCCTTGTGGACCTTGGGAAGGAGGTAGAAGGTGGGGACTTTGGGACATTTTGTCATTAACCCATCCAGGATTTTCTTGGGAATAAGTCCTTTTTCCCATGCCTGGATAAGAATAAAATCAAGCAGTTGTGAAAATGCGGTCAATGGACTCTGAGGAAGTAACTCGTAATATTTTTTATCTTTAAGTTGTTTAAATGCTTCTTTCTCATATTTGTCTGTTGGCCAGATCACAACATTTCCCCCCTTGTCCGCCGGTTTAATGACTACATCATCCAAAGATTTAAGTTGTTTTAAAGCGCGTCTATGACCAGGACTAAGATTATCCCGTCTTATTTTGGTTGAAATTTTTTTAAAATCTTCAGTAACTAGACGTGCAAAAATATCAATCTGTGGACAAGTGGACAAGGGGGGAAAGGTCCCAGATCTGGGCACAACAGTACCTGGAAATCTAACCGCATTATCAGAGTCCTGCTCGCGTAGTAGACCCTCCAATACCTCCAAAGCCTCCAACTCAGGGTCACCGCGGACGTCAGAATCCCCACTGGGCTGATGATGTAGCCTCCTCAGGACAAGCTTACGGCAAAAAAGGTTGAGATCTTTCACTGCTGTGAAATAATGAAAATTATTAGTGGGGGAAAAAGATAGACCATAGCCAAGAACCTCCTGTTGTGCTACAGATAGTATATGTGAGGAAAGATTAATTACCTCCAGATTATTGTGGGCGCTACGAGTTTTCTTATAATATTGTTGTGGAGGGGTAATTCTCCCTTTATTAAACTTATTATTCCTTCTGGAGTTTCTGGTACTTGATGGACCCGATAGAGTTTCAACAGATGAGGCACTAGCACCTGATCTTGATTCATCTACAGACGCGACAGATGACATCGACCCAGATCTTGACCTATTTGGTCTTCTAATTTTATTACTCCTCCTCCATCTATATACTGTCTTGTTCTGGGAGTCAAGATTGTCGCGCTGGAATTTTCGAGATTTTGTATTTACAATTTCTTTTTCCCATTTTTGAAAACAAGCTTCAAGATCTTTATTAAACTCTTCCAGTACTGTCCCTGATAGATCTTTTTTAAGGTCATTTTGAACCTCTTCAATCTCTTTCTCAATATCTGTAAGCTTAGCATCATCTATCTGCATAAGGATTTCCATAAATCCTTTAGAACAACCATCAGCCACTTTCTCCCATTTATCTTTCAAGGTTTCGTCATTAACCGCAAAGGATGGAAATATCTGTACTCGTAAACCACGTGGAATCAGATTTTTCGACATATAGCGTTCTAGGAACGCGCGATTCCACCAAACCTTGGTACGTCTATGAAGAAGATCTTTAAGATAGGCTATTTGCTCCTGCGTATCTCTGCCATTTAAAACCAGACTCGGGTCTTCCTTGAATACCTCATTTAATTTATGGAGCCACGTTTGATCGCGGGCTCGGTAATCCATATGTTTAGGATCAATAGCTGTGAAAAACACAACAATAATTATATAAACAAAAATGTCCAAAAACATAATAATAACGCTCAGAGGGTCCCTTCTCAAGATAGAAAATCCCACATAGAGCATATATAGGGGGTGGAAAACTAGCATTCACCAAAAGGATACCAAAGTATCAAGACACACCACTCAGAACAAGTATATAAAAAATTAACAAATTTTATTGAACATGTAAACATTTTTTAAAAAATACAATAATAATGAACAAGGAATTAGTAATATGAGGAAGGATAGTATCCGAGTAAGTTGCACAAAGAAACAGAGAGCCAGAGAAAGAAAGTAACGCGGACTATGGGGGTGAGATAAAAAGTCACCAGTCTCCGTGGTAGTCAATATACATAATCAACCTGTTGCTCACCACCATCTAAAGTGCAAATGCATAGAAAAAATATATAATAATCATCACATACCCATAGAGTCCGCTACCCCTGCTCTCCGAAGAAGTCCCGACGCGCGTTTCGCGTTCCCGCTTTATCAAGAGAAAGAAAATGTGCATGCTGTGTCCATGGTAAGCCCCCAACTTATAAGGGGCATCACTTCCCGCCACCGCCAATACAGCATCGCGCACGGCACCGCCGCCCCCGGGTCTCAGCTGCAATCGTTTCCGGCACTCATGATCGGTGTGCGGGGAGGAAATCCTCCGTGACGTCATATCCGCATCACCGATAACACTGGCCAACAGTGAAAATGTGTCTGAAATGAAAATAGCTGGTTTGTAATAATTTTAGCATCCTAAAAACGAATATGTTACTTAAAAATCATTATTAGCTCTTGTTGCTGAGATACATGTCATCCCTTCACCCCCGGAGCTTTTTCCGTTTTTCCGTTTTCGTTTTTCGCTCCCCTCCTTCCCAGAGCCATAACTTTTTTATTTTTCCGTCAATTTGGCCATGTGAGGGCTTATTTTTTGCGGGACGAGTTGTACTTTTGAACGACATCATTGGTTTTACCATGTCGTGTACTAGAAAACGGGAAAAAAATTCCAAGTGCAGTGAAATTGCAAAAAAAGTGCAATCCCACACTTGTTTTTTGCTTGCCTATTTTGCTAGGTTCACTAAATGCTAAAACTGACCTGCCATTATGATTCTCCAGGTCATTACGAGTTCATAGACACCTAACATGACTAGGTTATTTTTCACCTAAGTGGTGAAAAAAAATTCCAAACTTTGCAAAAAACAAAACAAAACAAAATTGCGCCATTTTCCGATACCCGTAGCGTCTCCATTTTTCGTGATCTGGGGTCGGGTGAGGGTTTATTTTTTGCGTGCCGAGCTGGCGTTTTTAATGATAGCATTTTGGTGCAGATACGTTCTTTTGATCGCCCGTTATTGCATTTTAATGCAATGTCGTGGCGACCAAAAAAACGTAATTCTGGCGTTCCGATTTTTTTTCTCGTTACGCCGTTTTGCGATAAGGTTAATGCTTTTTTTTTATTGCTAGATCGGGCGATTCTGAACGCGGCGATACCAAATATGTGTAGGTTGGGGGTTTTTTTTATTGATTTATTTTGATTGGGGCGAAAGGGGGGTGATTTAAACTTTTATGTTTTTTTTATTTTTTTCACATTTTTAAAAACTTTTTTTTTTTACTTTTGCCATGCTTCTATAGCCTCCATGGGAGGCTAGAAGCAGGCACAGCCCGATCGGCTCTGCTATGCAGCAGCGATCATAAGATCGCTGTTACACAGCAGAATTGCAGGTGTGCTGTGAGCGCCGACCACAGGGGGGCGCTCACAGCCACCGGCAATCAGTAACCATAGAGGTCTCCAGGACCTCTATGGTTACCTTCCTGATGCATCGCCGACCCCCGATCATGTGACGGGGGTCGGCGATGCGCTCATATCCGGCCGCACGGCCGGATGCGGTAGTTAAATGCCGCTGTCTGTGTTTGACAGCGGCATTTAACTAGTTAATAGCGGCGGGTGATCGCGATTTCACCCGCCGCTATTGCGCGCACATGTCAGCTGTAAAAAACAGCTGACATGTCGCGACTTTGATGTGCGCTCACCGCCGGAGCGCACATCAAAGCGGGGGTCCCGACATGTGACATACTATACCGTCACATGTCGGGAAGGGGTTAAGATTATTATGCAGGAAAATAGGGAAATTTTGAATTTTCAACAAATGTGTATTGGTAAACCTGATTACAGACCTGTTGAACCAATGTCAGCCATTTTATTCATTGTGTCTGCATAGTTTGTACTAATTGAAGTCTCTTTCTCTTGTTGCAGTAATTTTGTGGAGAGAATTTACACTTTGAAAATGCCTCGTAAATGTGCAAATATTGTTAACAATTTTTGTTACGTGTGTGGTTATGTGACATTTGCCAACCAAAGAAGACCAATTACTCCACTTGTGAAGACTGCTTACCATCATTACTTTGGTGTAAAGGTTGGTGATCAGGAGAAGCCCTGGGCTCCACACATTTGCTGCAATAGTTGTTCAGTAAATCTGGTTGCATGGTTGAAGAATAAAGGACGTTCTATGCGTTTTGGTGTGCCAATGATTTGGAGGGAGCCAAGAAATCATGTAGACGACTGCTATTTCTGCATGGTTGCTCCTCTTCAGCATGGCATGTCAAGAAAAAAGAAGGGGACTATTGAGTACCCTAACATCCCCTCGGCTATAAGACCAGTCCCACATGGGAAAGATCTTCCCGTTCCTCGCCCTTCAAAGGAATATGTACTGGAATCAGATCAGGAGGAAGAATCGCCCGGAAGTTCATCACAAGATCTTGAATATGATTCACAGTCTGCATCAAATGAACCACATTTGCTTTCTCAGGGTGAACTCAATGATCTGATACGCGACCTGGACCTGCCGAAAGAAAAGGCAGAGCTTCTGGCTTCAAGATTAAAACAATGGAACTTTCTACTGTACAATGTTAAAGTGACTGCCTATAGGCATCGACAAAGAGATTTACATGTTTATTTTAAAAAGCAAGACAATCTCGTTTTCTGCACCAGTGTTGATGGTTTAATGTCCGCTATGAATGTTCAGTACAACCCACTAGATTGGAGACTTTTCATCGACGGTTCAAAGGTTAGTTTAAAAGCTGTACTATTGCACAATGGAAATGTTCTTCCTTCCGTTCCTGTAGGCCATGCTGTTTGCATGAAAGAAACCTACAACAATATGAAACTGCTTCTGGACGCAATAAAATACAGTGACCACCAATGGCAGATCTGTGCAGACTTGAAAGTGGTTGCAATATTGTTAGGCATGCAGTTGGGATACACAAAATATTGCTGTTTCCTATGTGAGTGGGACAGCCGTGCTAGATCTTCTCACTACAATATAAAAGTGTGGCCTACAAGGGACAAAATGTGTCCTGGAATTAAGAATGTTCAACACTGTCCACTTGTTGAACGCAGTAAAATCATTCTGCCGGCGCTACACATTAAACTTGGTCTTATGAAAAATTTTGTTAAGGGAATGAACCAAGAAGGAAATGCTTTTAAGTACCTCAGAGGGAAGTTTCCACAACTCAGTGATGCTAAAGTGAAAGAAGGTGTCTTCATTGGTCCTCAAATTCGTGACCTACTTAGGGATGGAAATTTTGACGAGATCCTACAAGGCAATGAGAAGGCGGCATGGCAAGCCTTCAGAGATGTTGTACGTGGCTTCTTGGGAAACAGACGAGTTGATAACTATGTTGATATTGTGAATAACCTTCTTACGAAGTATCATAAATTAGGCTGCAACATGTCATTAAAAATACACTTTCTGGACTCTCATCTGGATTTCTTCCCGGACAATTGTGGTGCAGTAAGCGATGAGCATGGTGAGCGATTCCACCAAGATATTTTAAATATGGAACAAAGATATCAGGGCAAGTGGAATGCTTCCATGCTTGCAGACTACTGTTGGACATTAATCAGAGATGTACCAGAAGAAAACTTCAATAGACAAGCAAAAAGAAAGCGTTCTCGTGAATAGGTCTTGTCTGAACTGTTGTGTTCAGTTAATGTATTGTGTTCTTGCTATTTTAATCATATTTTAAACAATATTTCAAGTTTGAACATGACATTTGTGTGCAATTTATACTCTTGTAATGAATGCTTCTCGCTACCTACAGCACATACATCCATGGCGTGTATCTAAAAAACGAGAGCTAATTAAACAATTCTGTGGGTATATTTGAGTTTCTCGACCCAAAATTAGTAATATTTGCCTATTTTCATCAAAGAAACATAAAAAAAGTTGTTTTTTGTTGGCCTGTGTAATATAGAGGCCTTCAACAAAATGGTGATTCCCGGGCGCAGTGCGCATGCGCGTCGCCATGTTATTGGAGTCAGATTCCACAATCCCTTACACACCGCTAGACCAATCGGTAAGTGGTACTAACAGAAATAACTTAAGTTCCATGCAGTGAAGACCTAAGAAGAATGGAAATATAGAGAATGCCGCCACCGTGTATCAGGGCATATAAATATTAAAGGTACAGTTACATATATATAACACATCATTTAAATATAAGAGATCACGAAGCAAAGTACCAGAGGAGTGCCATCTTAACCATATGCCTTCGAAGTTAGTATAAATAAAAAGTTTCAAAAGAAGCTCTCCATATCTCAGCTCATGATCACTGTGCAGCATTCCCAATTAGTTCATAAGGAGGGAGATGTTCTTGGGATATTTTCAGTATATAGAAATAGGTCAGTAAGGGCATCAGATCTTGCAGAACAGCGGAGGTTCAGAACCAAGGTGTATATTTCTGGGAAGATTTGTCCAGATATTACTATGACAAGAAAGTATACAGAGTGTAAATAAAAACAAACATGAACACAAATTTAAAAAGCAGAGATTTATAAAAATGGAGCGAAACTAAGTTTCTCGTTAAGTCCCACAGGGGACATAGTACCAAGTTCTACAGTCCATCTAGTTTCAGTTTGTGCCAATAGTTGTTTTAAATTTCCCCCTCTTATCCCCCCATGAATCCTGTCAATGCCCCTAACTTTGAGGCCGCGAGGGTCAGAATTATGATATTGTAAGAAATGTTTAGGTAGTGTTTTTAATAAGCTAACATCTTCTACCTCTTTTGCAACTGAAATATCCCTTGCATGCTCTCTCACCCTTATGCGCAGCTCCCTGGTTGTCAAACCAACATACATTTTGGAACAGGGACACTGCGCAAGATATATAACGTAAGAAGTAGTGCACGAAATATAATGTACAATATTGTACTCATGGGTCCCAGTAGCATTTGTAAAGGTCTTAGCTCTGACAATATTGGAGAGATTACACGCCATACAGTTTCCACATGGGAAACAACCCCACCTTTGTTTGGAATTACCAAAAAAACTTTTATGTGGGGCCACATAGTGACTTCTCACCAATTGATCTTTTAAATTTTTACTCCTCCGTGCAGTAATAAGAGGTCTTATAGAAATTTCTTTGTTCAGTATGGGGTCCGTTTGGAGAACAGGCCAGTGCCTAGTTAAAATTTGGCGCATAACATCCCACTGACAATTATATGTAGATATAAATCTGGTGTGGGACTCACCTTTGTCAACCTTAGTGCCAGAATTACAAAGTAATTTCTGACGTGGAGTATATTTGGCACGATGGTAGCCATATTTGATGTTTCTCTGGCTATATCCCCTTTCCAGGAAACGTTTTCTAAGATCTTTGGCCTGCTCCTCAAACCTATCCACAGTAGAACAGGTACGTTTTGCACGGAGGAATTGACCGGTAGGGATGGCTTTAATCGTTGAGTAAGCATGTCCTGAGGAGGCATGAAGAAAGGAATTTACGGAGGTCTCTTTCCTGAAGATGTCAGTCTGGACGGACCCCGAATCGTCAACCGACAATGCAATGTCCAGAAAGTCAATCTTACGCTCGTGCCATTTATATGTCAGTCGAATATTGTACGGATTAATGTTTAAAGTTGACATAAATCTCTCCAGATCAGGGACCGGTCCCTGCCAGATAATTAAAAGATCATCAATATATCGAAGCCAGCACTGCACATGGTCAGCGGCGCATGCGCCATCCCCACGGAAAACCTCCCTCTCCCAGTATCCAAGGAAGAGGTTAGCGTAGGCGGGCGCACACGCCGCCCCCATGGCAGTGCCGCGTTTCTGCAGGTAAAACCGGTCCCTAAAAGTAAAGAAATTATGGTACAATACATACTGTAATAATTCCAAAAGGAGATCGATAAAGGGTCTGCCCAGACTGCTCATCTCCAAAAAATATCGTACAGCCTCAATACCCTGTTGGTGGTCAATACAGGTGTATAGGGACTCGACGTCCGCGGTGACAAAGAGCATGTCAGAGTCCAAACAAAGGCCGTCAACCCTGACCAGGACGTCCAAAGAGTCCCTGACATAGGAGGGCAGCGTTGTATTTATAGTAGCGCCATGCACAGCACAGATGGAGCGATGTGTGTGACCGCGCTCGTGTATGAGATACATACGTATAACCATATTATTATTATTATAGTAGCGCCATGCACAGCACAGATGGGGCGATGTGTGTGACCGCGCTCGTGTATGAGATACATCAGTATAACCATATTATTATTATTATAGTAGCGCCATGCACAGCACAAAGGGGCGATGTGTGTGACCGCGCTCGTGTATGAGATACATCTGTATAACCATATTATTATTATTATTATAGTAGCGCCATGCATAGCACAGATGGGGCAATGTGTGACCGCGCTCGTGTATGAGATACATCCGTATAACCATATTATTATTATTATAGTAGCGACATGCACAGCACAGATGGAGCGATGTGTGTGACCGCGCTCGTGTATGAGATACATCCATATAACCATATTATTATTATCATAGTAGCGCCATGTACAGCACAGATGGGGCGATGTGTGTGACCGCGCTCGTGTATGAGATACATCCGTATAACCATATTATTATTATTATAGTAGCGCCATGCACAGCACAGATGGGGCGATGTGTGTGACCGCGCTCGTGTATGAGATACATACGTATAACCATATTATTATTATTATAGTAGCGCCATGCACAGCACAGATGGGGCGATGTGTGTGACCGTGCTCGTGTATGAGATACATCCGTATAACCATATTATTATTATTATAGTAGCGCCATGCACAGCACAGATGGGGCGATGTGTGTGACCGCGCTCGTGTATGAGATACATCCGTATAACCATATTATTATTATTATTATAGAAGCGCCATGCACAGCACAGATGGGGGCGATGTGTGACCGCGCTCGTGTATGAGATACATCCGTATAACCATATTATTATTATAGTAGCGCCATGCACAGCACAGATGGGGCGATGTGTGTGACCGTGTTCGTGTATGAGATACATCCGTATAACCATATTATTATTATTATAGTAGTGCCATGCACAGCACAGATGGGGGCGGTGTGTGTGACCGCGCTCGTGTATGAGATACATCTGTATAACCATATTATTATTATAGTAGCGCCATGCACAGCACAGATGGGGCGATGTGTGACCGCGCTCGTGTATGAGATACATCTGTATAACCATATTATTATTATTATAGTACTGCCATGCACAGCAGAGATGGGGGCGATGTGTGTGACCGCGCTCGTGTATGAGATACATCTGTATAACCATATTATTATTATTATAGTACTGCCATGCACAGCAGAGATGGGGCGATGTGTGTGACCGCGCTCGTGTATGATACATCCGTATAACCATATTATTATTGTATTTATATTCACCAAAAGGATACCAAAGTATCAAGACACACCACTCAGAACAAGTATATAAAAAATTAACAAATTTTATTGAACATGTAAACATTTTTTTAAAAATACAATAATAATGAACAAGGAATTAGTAATATGAGGAAGGATACTATCCGAGTAAGTTGCACAAAGAAACAGAGAGCCAGAGAAAGAAAGTAACGCGGACTATGGGGGTGAGATAAAAAGTCACCAGTCTCCGTGGTAGTCAATATACATAATCAACCTGTTGCTCACCACCATCTAAAGTGCAAATGCATAGAAAAAATATATAATAATCATCACATACCCATAGAGTCCGCTACCCCTGCTCTCCGAAGAAGTCCCGACGCGCGTTTCGCGTTCCCGCTTTATCAAGAGAAAGAAAATGTGCATGCTGTGTCCATGGTAAGCCCCCAACTTATAAGGGGCATCACTTCCCGCCACCGCCAATACAGCATCGCGCACGGCACCGCCGCCCCCGGGTCTCAGCTGCAATCGTTTCCGGCACTCATGATCGGTGTGCGGGGAGGAAATCCTCCGTGACGTCATATCCGCATCACCGATAATATAGAGGCCTTCAACAAAATGGTGATTCCCGGGCGCAGTGCGCATGCGCGTCGCCATGTTATTGGAGTCAGATTCCACAATCCCTTACACACCGCTAGACCAATCGGTAAGTGGTACTAACAGAAATAACTTAAGTTCCATGCAGTGAAGACCTAAGAAGAATGGAAATATAGAGAATGCCGCCACCGTGTATCAGGGCATATAAATATTAAAGGTACAGTTACATATATATAACACATCATTTAAATATAAGAGATCACGAAGCAAAGTACCAGAGGAGTGCCATCTTAACCATATGCCTTCGAAGTTAGTATAAATAAAAAGTTTCAAAAGAAGCTCTCCATATCTCAGCTCATGATCACTGTGCAGCATTCCCAATTAGTTCATAAGGAGGGAGATGTTCTTGGGATATTTTCAGTATATAGAAATAGGTCAGTAAGGGCATCAGATCTTGCAGAACAGCGGAGGTTCAGAACCAAGGTGTATATTTCTGGGAAGATTTGTCCAGATATTACTATGACAAGAAAGTATACAGAGTGTAAATAAAAACAAACATGAACACAAATTTAAAAAGCAGAGATTTATAAAAATGGAGCGAAACTAAGTTTCTCGTTAAGTCCCACAGGGGACATAGTACCAAGTTCTACAGTCCATCTAGTTTCAGTTTGTGCCAATAGTTGTTTTAAATTTCCCCCTCTTATCCCCCCATGAATCCTGTCAATGCCCCTAACTTTGAGGCCGCGAGGGTCAGAATTATGATATTGTAAGAAATGTTTAGGTAGTGTTTTTAATAAGCTAACATCTTCTACCTCTTTTGCAACTGAAATATCCCTTGCATGCTCTCTCACCCTTATGCGCAGCTCCCTGGTTGTCAAACCAACATACATTTTGGAACAGGGACACTGCGCAAGATATATAACGTAAGAAGTAGTGCACGAAATATAATGTACAATATTGTACTCATGGGTCCCAGTAGCATTTGTAAAGGTCTTAGCTCTGACAATATTGGAGAGATTACACGCCATACAGTTTCCACATGGGAAACAACCCCACCTTTGTTTGGAATTACCAAAAAAACTTTTATGTGGGGCCACATAGTGACTTCTCACCAATTGATCTTTTAAATTTTTACTCCTCCGTGCAGTAATAAGAGGTCTTATAGAAATTTCTTTGTTCAGTATGGGGTCCGTTTGGAGAACAGGCCAGTGCCTAGTTAAAATTTGGCGCATAACATCCCACTGACAATTATATGTAGATATAAATCTGGTGTGGGACTCACCTTTGTCAACCTTAGTGCCAGAATTACAAAGTAATTTCTGACGTGGAGTATATTTGGCACGATGGTAGCCATATTTGATGTTTCTCTGGCTATATCCCCTTTCCAGGAAACGTTTTCTAAGATCTTTGGCCTGCTCCTCAAACCTATCCACAGTAGAACAGGTACGTTTTGCACGGAGGAATTGACCGGTAGGGATGGCTTTAATCGTTGAGTAAGCATGTCCTGAGGAGGCATGAAGAAAGGAATTTACGGAGGTCTCTTTCCTGAAGATGTCAGTCTGGACGGACCCCGAATCGTCAACCGACAATGCAATGTCCAGAAAGTCAATCTTACGCTCGTGCCATTTATATGTCAGTCGAATATTGTACGGATTAATGTTTAAAGTTGACATAAATCTCTCCAGATCAGGGACCGGTCCCTGCCAGATAATTAAAAGATCATCAATATATCGAAGCCAGCACTGCACATGGTCAGCGGCGCATGCGCCATCCCCACGGAAAACCTCCCTCTCCCAGTATCCAAGGAAGAGGTTAGCGTAGGCGGGCGCACACGCCGCCCCCATGGCAGTGCCGCGTTTCTGCAGGTAAAACCGGTCCCTAAAAGTAAAGAAATTATGGTACAATACATACTGTAATAATTCCAAAAGGAGATCGATAAAGGGTCTGCCCAGACTGCTCATCTCCAAAAAATATCGTACAGCCTCAATACCCTGTTGGTGGTCAATACAGGTGTATAGGGACTCGACGTCCGCGGTGACAAAGAGCATGTCAGAGTCCAAACAAAGGCCGTCAACCCTGACCAGGACGTCCAAAGAGTCCCTGACATAGGAGGGCAGCGTTGTATTTATAGTAGCGCCATGCACAGCACAGATGGAGCGATGTGTGTGACCGCGCTCGTGTATGAGATACATCCGTATAACCATATTATTATTATTATAGTAGCGCCATGCACAGCACAGAAGGGGCAATGTGTGACCGTGCTCGTGTATGATACATCAGTATAACCATATTATTATTATTATAGTAGCGCCATGCACAGCACAAAGGGGCGATGTGTGTGACCGCGCTCGTGTATGAGATACATCTGTATAACCATATTATTATTATTATTATTATAGTAGCGCCATGCATAGCACAGATGGGGCAATGTGTGACCGCGCTCGTGTATGAGATACATCCGTATAACCATATTATTATTATTATAGTAGCGACATGCACAGCACAGATGGAGCGATGTGTGTGACCGCGCTCGTGTATGAGATACATCCATATAACCATATTATTATTATCATAGTAGCGCCATGCACAGCACAGATGGGGCGATGTGTGTGACCGCGCTCGTGTATGAGATACATCCGTATAACCATATTATTATTATTATAGTAGCGCCATGCACAGCACAGATGGGGCGATGTGTGTGACCGTGCTCGTGTATGAGATACATCCGTATAACCATATTATTATTATTATAGTAGCGCCATGCACAGCACAGATGGGGCGATGTGTGTGACCGTGCTCGTGTATGAGATACATCCGTATAACCATATTATTATTATTATAGTAGCGCCATGCACAGCACAGATGGGGCGATGTGTGTGACCGCGCTCGTGTATGAGATACATCCGTATAACCATATTATTATTATTATTATAGTAGCGCCATGCACAGCACAGATGGGGGCGTTGTGTGACCGCGCTCGTGTATGAGATACATCCGTATAACCATATTATTATTATAGTAGCGCCATGCACAGCACAGATGGGGCGATGTGTGTGACCGTGTTCGTGTATGAGATACATCCGTATAACCATATTATTATTATTATAGTAGTGCCATGCACAGCACAGATGGGGGCGGTGTGTGTGACCGCGCTCGTGTATGAGATACATCTGTATAACCATATTATTATTATAGTAGCGCCATGCACAGCACAGATGGGGCGATGTGTGACCGCGCTCGTGTATGAGATACATCTGTATAACCATATTATTATTATTATAGTACTGCCATGCACAGCAGAGATGGGGGCGATGTGTGTGACCACGCTCGTGTATGAGATACATCTGTATAACCATATTATTATAGTAGCGCCATGCACAGCACAGATGGAGGCGATGTGCGTGACCGCGCTCGTGTATGATACATCCGTATAACCATATTATTATTGTATTTATATTCACCAAAAGGATACCAAAGTATCAAGACACACCACTCAGAACAAGTATATAAAAAATTAACAAATTTTATTGAATATGTAAACATTTTTTAAAAAATACAATAATAATGAACAAGGAATTAGTAATATGAGGAAGGATAGTATCCGAGTAAGTTGCACAAAGAAACAGAGAGCCAGAGAAAGAAAGTAACGCGGACTATGGGGGTGAGATAAAAAGTCACCAGTCTCCGTGGTAGTCAATATACATAATCAACCTGTTGCTCACCACCATCTAAAGTGCAAATGCATAGAAAAAATATATAATAATCATCACATACCCATAGAGTCCGCTACCCCTGCTCTCCGAAGAAGTCCCGACGCGCGTTTCGCGTTCCCGCTTTATCAAGAGAAAGAAAATGTGCATGCTGTGTCCATGGTAAGCCCCCAACTTATAAGGGGCATCACTTCCCGCCACCGCCAATACAGCATCGCGCACGGCACCGCCGCCCCCGGGTCTCAGCTGCAATCGTTTCCGGCACTCATGATCGGTGTGCGGGGAGGAAATCCTCCGTGACGTCATATCCGCATCACCGATAATATAGAGGCCTTCAACAAAATGGTGATTCCCGGGCGCAGTGCGCATGCGCGTCGCCATGTTATTGGAGTCAGATTCCACAATCCCTTACACACCGCTAGACCAATCGGTAAGTGGTACTAACAGAAATAACTTAAGTTCCATGCAGTGAAGACCTAAGAAGAATGGAAATATAGAGAATGCCGCCACCGTGTATCAGGGCATATAAATATTAAAGGTACAGTTACATATATATAACACATCATTTAAATATAAGAGATCACGAAGCAAAGTACCAGAGGAGTGCCATCTTAACCATATGCCTTCGAAGTTAGTATAAATAAAAAGTTTCAAAAGAAGCTCTCCATATCTCAGCTCATGATCACTGTGCAGCATTCCCAATTAGTTCATAAGGAGGGAGATGTTCTTGGGATATTTTCAGTATATAGAAATAGGTCAGTAAGGGCATCAGATCTTGCAGAACAGCGGAGGTTCAGAACCAAGGTGTATATTTCTGGGAAGATTTGTCCAGATATTACTATGACAAGAAAGTATACAGAGTGTAAATAAAAACAAACATGAACACAAATTTAAAAAGCAGAGATTTATAAAAATGGAGCGAAACTAAGTTTCTCGTTAAGTCCCACAGGGGACATAGTACCAAGTTCTACAGTCCATCTAGTTTCAGTTTGTGCCAATAGTTGTTTTAAATTTCCCCCTCTTATCCCCCCATGAATCCTGTCAATGCCCCTAACTTTGAGGCCGCGAGGGTCAGAATTATGATATTGTAAGAAATGTTTAGGTAGTGTTTTTAATAAGCTAACATCTTCTACCTCTTTTGCAACTGAAATATCCCTTGCATGCTCTCTCACCCTTATGCGCAGCTCCCTGGTTGTCAAACCAACATACATTTTGGAACAGGGACACTGCGCAAGATATACGTAAGAAGTAGTGCACGAAATATAATGTACAATATTGTACTCATGGGTCCCAGTAGCATTTGTAAAGGTCTTAGCTCTGACAATATTGGAGAGATTACACGCCATACAGTTTCCACATGGGAAACAACCCCACCTTTGTTTGGAATTACCAAAAAAACTTTTATGTGGGGCCACATAGTGACTTCTCACCAATTGATCTTTTAAATTTTTACTCCTCCGTGCAGTAATAAGAGGTCTTATAGAAATTTCTTTGTTCAGTATGGGGTCCGTTTGGAGAACAGGCCAGTGCCTAGTTAAAATTTGGCGCATAACATCCCACTGACAATTATATGTAGATATAAATCTGGTGTGGGACTCACCTTTGTCAACCTTAGTGCCAGAATTACAAAGTAATTTCTGACGTGGAGTATATTTGGCACGATGGTAGCCATATTTGATGTTTCTCTGGCTATATCCCCTTTCCAGGAAACGTTTTCTAAGATCTTTGGCCTGCTCCTCAAACCTATCCACAGTAGAACAGGTACGTTTTGCACGGAGGAATTGACCGGTAGGGATGGCTTTAATCGTTGAGTAAGCATGTCCTGAGGAGGCATGAAGAAAGGAATTTACGGAGGTCTCTTTCCTGAAGATGTCAGTCTGGACGGACCCCAAATCGTCAACCGACAATGTAATGTCCAGAAAGTCAATCTTACGCTCGTGCCATTTATATGTCAGTCGAATATTGTACGGATTAATGTTTAAAGTTGACATAAATCTCTCCAGATCAGGGACCGGTCCCTGCCAGATAATTAAAAGATCATCAATATATCGAAGCCAGCACTGCACATGGTCAGCGGCGCATGCGCCATCCCCACGGAAAACCTCCCTCTCCCAGTATCCAAGGAAGAGGTTAGCGTAGGCGGGCGCACACGCCGCCCCCATGGCAGTGCCGCGTTTCTGCAGGTAAAACCGGTCCCTAAAAGTAAAGAAATTATGGTACAATACATACTGTAATAATTCCAAAAGGAGATCGATAAAGGGTCTGCCCAGACTGCTCATCTCCAAAAAATATCGTACAGCCTCAATACCCTGTTGGTGGTCAATACAGGTGTATAGGGACTCGACGTCCGCGGTGACAAAGAGCATGTCAGAGTCCAAACAAAGGCCGTCAACCCTGACCAGGACGTCCAAAGAGTCCCTGACATAGGAGGGCAGCGTTGTATTTATAGTAGCGCCATGCACAGCACAGATGGAGCGATGTGTGTGACCGCGCTCGTGTATGAGATACATCCGTATAACCATATTATTATTATTATAGTAGCGCCATGCACAGCACAGAAGGGGCAATGTGTGACCGTGCTCGTGTATGATACATCAGTATAACCATATTATTATTATTATAGTAGCGCCATGCACAGCACAGAAGGGGCAATGTGTGACCGTGCTCGTGTATGATACATCCGTATAACCATATTATTATTATTATAGTAGCGCCATGTACAGCACAAAGGGGCGATGTGTGTGACCGCGCTCGTGTATGAGATACATCTGTATAACCATATTATTATTATTATTATTATAGTAGCGCCATGCATAGCACAGATGGGGCAATGTGTGACCGCGCTCGTGTATGAGATACATCCGTATAACCATATTATTATTATTATAGTAGCGACATGCACAGCACAGATGGAGCGATGTGTGTGACCGCGCTCGTGTATGAGATACATCCATATAACCATATTATTATTATCATAGTAGCGCCATGCACAGCACAGATGGGGCGATGTGTGTGACCGCGCTCGTGTATGAGATACATCCGTATAACCATATTATTATTATTATTATAGTAGCGCCATGCACAGCACAGATGGGGGCGTTGTGTGACCGCGCTCGTGTATGAGATACATCCGTATAACCATATTATTATTATAGTAGCGCCATGCACAGCACAGATGGGGCGATGTGTGTGACCGTGTTCGTGTATGAGATACATCCGTATAACCATATTATTATTATTATAGTAGTGCCATGCACAGCACAGATGGGGGCGGTGTGTGTGACCGCGCTCGTGTATGAGATACATCTGTATAACCATATTATTATTATAGTAGCGCCATGCACAGCACAGATGGGGCGATGTGTGACCGCGCTCGTGTATGAGATACATCTGTATAACCATATTATTATTATTATAGTACTGCCATGCACAGCAGAGATGGGGGCGATGTGTGTGACCACGCTCGTGTATGAGATACATCTGTATAACCATATTATTATAGTAGCGCCATGCACAGCACAGATGGAGGCGATGTGCGTGACCGCGCTCGTGTATGATACATCCGTATAACCATATTATTATTGTATTTATATTCACCAAAAGGATACCAAAGTATCAAGACACACCACTCAGAACAAGTATATAAAAAATTAACAAATTTTATTGAATATGTAAACATTTTTTAAAAAATACAATAATAATGAACAAGGAATTAGTAATATGAGGAAGGATAGTATCCGAGTAAGTTGCACAAAGAAACAGAGAGCCAGAGAAAGAAAGTAACGCGGACTATGGGGGTGAGATAAAAAGTCACCAGTCTCCGTGGTAGTCAATATACATAATCAACCTGTTGCTCACCACCATCTAAAGTGCAAATGCATAGAAAAAATATATAATAATCATCACATACCCATAGAGTCCGCTACCCCTGCTCTCCGAAGAAGTCCCGACGCGCGTTTCGCGTTCCCGCTTTATCAAGAGAAAGAAAATGTGCATGCTGTGTCCATGGTAAGCCCCCAACTTATAAGGGGCATCACTTCCCGCCACCGCCAATACAGCATCGCGCACGGCACCGCCGCCCCCGGGTCTCAGCTGCAATCGTTTCCGGCACTCATGATCGGTGTGCGGGGAGGAAATCCTCCGTGACGTCATATCCGCATCACCGATAATATAGAGGCCTTCAACAAAATGGTGATTCCCGGGCGCAGTGCGCATGCGCGTCGCCATGTTATTGGAGTCAGATTCCACAATCCCTTACACACCGCTAGACCAATCGGTAAGTGGTACTAACAGAAATAACTTAAGTTCCATGCAGTGAAGACCTAAGAAGAATGGAAATATAGAGAATGCCGCCACCGTGTATCAGGGCATATAAATATTAAAGGTACAGTTACATATATATAACACATCATTTAAATATAAGAGATCACGAAGCAAAGTACCAGAGGAGTGCCATCTTAACCATATGCCTTCGAAGTTAGTATAAATAAAAAGTTTCAAAAGAAGCTCTCCATATCTCAGCTCATGATCACTGTGCAGCATTCCCAATTAGTTCATAAGGAGGGAGATGTTCTTGGGATATTTTCAGTATATAGAAATAGGTCAGTAAGGGCATCAGATCTTGCAGAACAGCGGAGGTTCAGAACCAAGGTGTATATTTCTGGGAAGATTTGTCCAGATATTACTATGACAAGAAAGTATACAGAGTGTAAATAAAAACAAACATGAACACAAATTTAAAAAGCAGAGATTTATAAAAATGGAGCGAAACTAAGTTTCTCGTTAAGTCCCACAGGGGACATAGTACCAAGTTCTACAGTCCATCTAGTTTCAGTTTGTGCCAATAGTTGTTTTAAATTTCCCCCTCTTATCCCCCCATGAATCCTGTCAATGCCCCTAACTTTGAGGCCGCGAGGGTCAGAATTATGATATTGTAAGAAATGTTTAGGTAGTGTTTTTAATAAGCTAACATCTTCTACCTCTTTTGCAACTGAAATATCCCTTGCATGCTCTCTCACCCTTATGCGCAGCTCCCTGGTTGTCAAACCAACATACATTTTGGAACAGGGACACTGCGCAAGATATACGTAAGAAGTAGTGCACGAAATATAATGTACAATATTGTACTCATGGGTCCCAGTAGCATTTGTAAAGGTCTTAGCTCTGACAATATTGGAGAGATTACACGCCATACAGTTTCCACATGGGAAACAACCCCACCTTTGTTTGGAATTACCAAAAAAACTTTTATGTGGGGCCACATAGTGACTTCTCACCAATTGATCTTTTAAATTTTTACTCCTCCGTGCAGTAATAAGAGGTCTTATAGAAATTTCTTTGTTCAGTATGGGGTCCGTTTGGAGAACAGGCCAGTGCCTAGTTAAAATTTGGCGCATAACATCCCACTGACAATTATATGTAGATATAAATCTGGTGTGGGACTCACCTTTGTCAACCTTAGTGCCAGAATTACAAAGTAATTTCTGACGTGGAGTATATTTGGCACGATGGTAGCCATATTTGATGTTTCTCTGGCTATATCCCCTTTCCAGGAAACGTTTTCTAAGATCTTTGGCCTGCTCCTCAAACCTATCCACAGTAGAACAGGTACGTTTTGCACGGAGGAATTGACCGGTAGGGATGGCTTTAATCGTTGAGTAAGCATGTCCTGAGGAGGCATGAAGAAAGGAATTTACGGAGGTCTCTTTCCTGAAGATGTCAGTCTGGACGGACCCCGAATCGTCAACCGACAATGTAATGTCCAGAAAGTCAATCTTACGCTCGTGCCATTTATATGTCAGTCGAATATTGTACGGATTAATGTTTAAAGTTGACATAAATCTCTCCAGATCAGGGACCGGTCCCTGCCAGATAATTAAAAGATCATCAATATATCGAAGCCAGCACTGCACATGGTCAGCGGCGCATGCGCCATCCCCACGGAAAACCTCCCTCTCCCAGTATCCAAGGAAGAGGTTAGCGTAGGCGGGCGCACACGCCGCCCCCATGGCAGTGCCGCGTTTCTGCAGGTAAAACCGGTCCCTAAAAGTAAAGAAATTATGGTACAATACATACTGTAATAATTCCAAAAGGAGATCGATAAAGGGTCTGCCCAGACTGCTCATCTCCAAAAAATATCGTACAGCCTCAATACCCTGTTGGTGGTCAATACAGGTGTATAGGGACTCGACGTCCGCGGTGACAAAGAGCATGTCAGAGTCCAAACAAAGGCCGTCAACCCTGACCAGGACGTCCAAAGAGTCCCTGACATAGGAGGGCAGCGTTTCGACCAGAGGTTTGAGATAGTAATCAATGAACTTACATACCGGGTCGCACAGCCCTCCAATGCCAGAGACTATGGGACGCCCAGGTGGGTCAACTGGATCCTTGTGGACCTTGGGAAGGAGGTAGAAGGTGGGGACTTTGGGACATTTTGTCATTAACCCATCCAGGATTTTCTTGGGAATAAGTCCTTTTTCCCATGCCTGGATAAGAATAAAATCAAGCAGTTGTGAAAATGCGGTCAATGGACTCTGAGGAAGTAACTCGTAATATTTTTTATCTTTAAGTTGTTTAAATGCTTCTTTCTCATATTTGTCTGTTGGCCAGATCACAACATTTCCCCCCTTGTCCGCCGGTTTAATGACTACATCATCCAAAGATTTAAGTTGTTTTAAAGCGCGTCTATGACCAGGACTAAGATTATCCCGTCTTATTTTGGTTGAAATTTTTTTAAAATCTTCAGTAACTAGACGTGCAAAAATATCAATCTGTGGACAAGTGGACAAGGGGGGAAAGGTCCCAGATCTGGGCACAACAGTACCTGGAAATCTAACCGCATTATCAGAGTCCTGCTCGCGTAGTAGACCCTCCAATACCTCCAAAGCCTCCAACTCAGGGTCACCGCGGACGTCAGAATCCCCACTGGGCTGATGATGTAGCCTCCTCAGGACAAGCTTACGGCAAAAAAGGTTGAGATCTTTCACTGCTGTGAAATAATGAAAATTATTAGTGGGGGAAAAAGATAGACCATAGCCAAGAACCTCCTGTTGTGCTACAGATAGTATATGTGAGGAAAGATTAATTACCTCCAGATTATTGTGGGCGCTACGAGTTTTCTTATAATATTGTTGTGGAGGGGTAATTCTCCCTTTATTAAACTTATTATTCCTTCTGGAGTTTCTGGTACTTGATGGACCCGATAGAGTTTCAACAGATGAGGCACTAGCACCTGATCTTGATTCATCTACAGACGCGACAGATGACATCGACCCAGATCTTGACCTATTTGGTCTTCCAATTTTATTACTCCTCCTCCATCTATATACTGTCTTGTTCTGGGAGTCAAGATTGTCGCGCTGGAATTTTCGAGATTTTGTATTTACAATTTCTTTTTCCCATTTTTGAAAACAAGCTTCAAGATCTTTATTAAACTCTTCCAGTACTGTCCCTGATAGATCTTTTTTAAGGTCATTTTGAACCTCTTCAATCTCTTTCTCAATATCTGTAAGCTTAGCATCATCTATCTGCATAAGGATTTCCATAAATCCTTTAGAACAACCATCAGCCACTTTCTCCCATTTATCTTTCAAGGTTTCGTCATTAACCGCAAAGGATGGAAATATCTGTACTCGTAAACCACGTGGAATCAGATTTTTCGACATATAGCGTTCTAGGAACGCGCGATTCCACCAAACCTTGGTACGTCTATGAAGAAGATCTTTAAGATAGGCTATTTGCTCCTGCGTATCTCTGCCATTTAAAACCAGACTCGGGTCTTCCTTGAATACCTCATTTAATTTATGGAGCCACGTTTGATCGCGGGCTCGGTAATCCATATGTTTAGGATCAATAGCTGTGAAAAACACAACAATAATTATATAAACAAAAATGTCCAAAAACATAATAATAACGCTCAGAGGGTCCCTTCTCAAGATAGAAAATCCCACATAGAGCATATATAGGGGGTGGAAAACTAGCATTCACCAAAAGGATACCAAAGTATCAAGACACACCACTCAGAACAAGTATATAAAAAATTAACAAATTTTATTGAACATGTAAACATTTTTTAAAAAATACAATAATAATGAACAAGGAATTAGTAATATGAGGAAGGATAGTATCCGAGTAAGTTGCACAAAGAAACAGAGAGCCAGAGAAAGAAAGTAACGCGGACTATGGGGGTGAGATAAAAAGTCACCAGTCTCCGTGGTAGTCAATATACATAATCAACCTGTTGCTCACCACCATCTAAAGTGCAAATGCATAGAAAAAATATATAATAATCATCACATACCCATAGAGTCCGCTACCCCTGCTCTCCGAAGAAGTCCCGACGCGCGTTTCGCGTTCCCGCTTTATCAAGAGAAAGAAAATGTGCATGCTGTGTCCATGGTAAGCCCCCAACTTATAAGGGGCATCACTTCCCGCCACCGCCAATACAGCATCGCGCACGGCACCGCCGCCCCCGGGTCTCAGCTGCAATCGTTTCCGGCACTCATGATCGGTGTGCGGGGAGGAAATCCTCCGTGACGTCATATCCGCATCACCGATAACACTGGCCAACAGTGAAAATGTGTCTGAAATGAAAATAGCTGGTTTGTAATAATTTTAGCATCCTAAAAACGAATATGTTACTTAAAAATCATTATTAGCTCTTGTTGCTGAGATACATGTCATCCCTTCACCCCCGGAGCTTTTTCCGTTTTTCCGTTTTCGTTTTTCGCTCCCCTCCTTCCCAGAGCCATAACTTTTTTATTTTTCCGTCAATTTGGCCATGTGAGGGCTTATTTTTTGCGGGACGAGTTGTACTTTTGAACGACATCATTGGTTTTACCATGTCGTGTACTAGAAAACGGGAAAAAAATTCCAAGTGCAGTGAAATTGCAAAAAAAGTGCAATCCCACACTTGTTTTTTGCTTGCCTATTTTGCTAGGTTCACTAAATGCTAAAACTGACCTGCCATTATGATTCTCCAGGTCATTACGAGTTCATAGACACCTAACATGACTAGGTTATTTTTCACCTAAGTGGTGAAAAAAAATTCCAAACTTTGCAAAAAACAAAACAAAACAAAATTGCGCCATTTTCCGATACCCGTAGCGTCTCCATTTTTCGTGATCTGGGGTCGGGTGAGGGTTTATTTTTTGCGTGCCGAGCTGGCGTTTTTAATGATAGCATTTTGGTGCAGATACGTTCTTTTGATCGCCCGTTATTGCATTTTAATGCAATGTCGTGGCGACCAAAAAAACGTAATTCTGGCGTTCCGATTTTTTTTCTCGTTACGCCGTTTTGCGATAAGGTTAATGCTTTTTTTTTATTGCTAGATCGGGCGATTCTGAACGCGGCGATACCAAATATGTGTAGGTTGGGGGTTTTTTTTATTGATTTATTTTGATTGGGGCGAAAGGGGGGTGATTTAAACTTTTATGTTTTTTTTATTTTTTTCACATTTTTAAAAACTTTTTTTTTTTACTTTTGCCATGCTTCTATAGCCTCCATGGGAGGCTAGAAGCAGGCACAGCCCGATCGGCTCTGCTATGCAGCAGCGATCATAAGATCGCTGTTACACAGCAGAATTGCAGGTGTGCTGTGAGCGCCGACCACAGGGGGGCGCTCACAGCCACCGGCAATCAGTAACCATAGAGGTCTCCAGGACCTCTATGGTTACCTTCCTGATGCATCGCCGACCCCCGATCATGTGACGGGGGTCGGCGATGCGCTCATATCCGGCCGCACGGCCGGATGCGGTAGTTAAATGCCGCTGTCTGTGTTTGACAGCGGCATTTAACTAGTTAATAGCGGCGGGTGATCGCGATTTCACCCGCCGCTATTGCGCGCACATGTCAGCTGTAAAAAACAGCTGACATGTCGCGACTTTGATGTGCGCTCACCGCCGGAGCGCACATCAAAGCGGGGGTCCCGACATGTGACATACTATACCGTCACATGTCGGGAAGGGGTTAAGATTATTATGCAGGAAAATAGGGAAATTTTGAATTTTCAACAAATGTGTATTGGTAAACCTGATTACAGACCTGTTGAACCAATGTCAGCCATTTTATTCATTGTGTCTGCATAGTTTGTACTAATTGAAGTCTCTTTCTCTTGTTGCAGTAATTTTGTGGAGAGAATTTACACTTTGAAAATGCCTCGTAAATGTGCAAATATTGTTAACAATTTTTGTTACGTGTGTGGTTATGTGACATTTGCCAACCAAAGAAGACCAATTACTCCACTTGTGAAGACTGCTTACCATCATTACTTTGGTGTAAAGGTTGGTGATCAGGAGAAGCCCTGGGCTCCACACATTTGCTGCAATAGTTGTTCAGTAAATCTGGTTGCATGGTTGAAGAATAAAGGACGTTCTATGCGTTTTGGTGTGCCAATGATTTGGAGGGAGCCAAGAAATCATGTAGACGACTGCTATTTCTGCATGGTTGCTCCTCTTCAGCATGGCATGTCAAGAAAAAAGAAGGGGACTATTGAGTACCCTAACATCCCCTCGGCTATAAGACCAGTCCCACATGGGAAAGATCTTCCCGTTCCTCGCCCTTCAAAGGAATATGTACTGGAATCAGATCAGGAGGAAGAATCGCCCGGAAGTTCATCACAAGATCTTGAATATGATTCACAGTCTGCATCAAATGAACCACATTTGCTTTCTCAGGGTGAACTCAATGATCTGATACGCGACCTGGACCTGCCGAAAGAAAAGGCAGAGCTTCTGGCTTCAAGATTAAAACAATGGAACTTTCTACTGTACAATGTTAAAGTGACTGCCTATAGGCATCGACAAAGAGATTTACATGTTTATTTTAAAAAGCAAGACAATCTCGTTTTCTGCACCAGTGTTGATGGTTTAATGTCCGCTATGAATGTTCAGTACAACCCACTAGATTGGAGACTTTTCATCGACGGTTCAAAGGTTAGTTTAAAAGCTGTACTATTGCACAATGGAAATGTTCTTCCTTCCGTTCCTGTAGGCCATGCTGTTTGCATGAAAGAAACCTACAACAATATGAAACTGCTTCTGGACGCAATAAAATACAGTGACCACCAATGGCAGATCTGTGCAGACTTGAAAGTGGTTGCAATATTGTTAGGCATGCAGTTGGGATACACAAAATATTGCTGTTTCCTATGTGAGTGGGACAGCCGTGCTAGATCTTCTCACTACAATATAAAAGTGTGGCCTACAAGGGACAAAATGTGTCCTGGAATTAAGAATGTTCAACACTGTCCACTTGTTGAACGCAGTAAAATCATTCTGCCGGCGCTACACATTAAACTTGGTCTTATGAAAAATTTTGTTAAGGGAATGAACCAAGAAGGAAATGCTTTTAAGTACCTCAGAGGGAAGTTTCCACAACTCAGTGATGCTAAAGTGAAAGAAGGTGTCTTCATTGGTCCTCAAATTCGTGACCTACTTAGGGATGGAAATTTTGACGAGATCCTACAAGGCAATGAGAAGGCGGCATGGCAAGCCTTCAGAGATGTTGTACGTGGCTTCTTGGGAAACAGACGAGTTGATAACTATGTTGATATTGTGAATAACCTTCTTACGAAGTATCATAAATTAGGCTGCAACATGTCATTAAAAATACACTTTCTGGACTCTCATCTGGATTTCTTCCCGGACAATTGTGGTGCAGTAAGCGATGAGCATGGTGAGCGATTCCACCAAGATATTTTAAATATGGAACAAAGATATCAGGGCAAGTGGAATGCTTCCATGCTTGCAGACTACTGTTGGACATTAATCAGAGATGTACCAGAAGAAAACTTCAATAGACAAGCAAAAAGAAAGCGTTCTCGTGAATAGGTCTTGTCTGAACTGTTGTGTTCAGTTAATGTATTGTGTTCTTGCTATTTTAATCATATTTTAAACAATATTTCAAGTTTGAACATGACATTTGTGTGCAATTTATACTCTTGTAATGAATGCTTCTCGCTACCTACAGCACATACATCCATGGCGTGTATCTAAAAAACGAGAGCTAATTAAACAATTCTGTGGGTATATTTGAGTTTCTCGACCCAAAATTAGTAATATTTGCCTATTTTCATCAAAGAAACATAAAAAAAGTTGTTTTTTGTTGGCCTGTGTAATATAGAGGCCTTCAACAAAATGGTGATTCCCGGGCGCAGTGCGCATGCGCGTCGCCATGTTATTGGAGTCAGATTCCACAATCCCTTACACACCGCTAGACCAATCGGTAAGTGGTACTAACAGAAATAACTTAAGTTCCATGCAGTGAAGACCTAAGAAGAATGGAAATATAGAGAATGCCGCCACCGTGTATCAGGGCATATAAATATTAAAGGTACAGTTACATATATATAACACATCATTTAAATATAAGAGATCACGAAGCAAAGTACCAGAGGAGTGCCATCTTAACCATATGCCTTCGAAGTTAGTATAAATAAAAAGTTTCAAAAGAAGCTCTCCATATCTCAGCTCATGATCACTGTGCAGCATTCCCAATTAGTTCATAAGGAGGGAGATGTTCTTGGGATATTTTCAGTATATAGAAATAGGTCAGTAAGGGCATCAGATCTTGCAGAACAGCGGAGGTTCAGAACCAAGGTGTATATTTCTGGGAAGATTTGTCCAGATATTACTATGACAAGAAAGTATACAGAGTGTAAATAAAAACAAACATGAACACAAATTTAAAAAGCAGAGATTTATAAAAATGGAGCGAAACTAAGTTTCTCGTTAAGTCCCACAGGGGACATAGTACCAAGTTCTACAGTCCATCTAGTTTCAGTTTGTGCCAATAGTTGTTTTAAATTTCCCCCTCTTATCCCCCCATGAATCCTGTCAATGCCCCTAACTTTGAGGCCGCGAGGGTCAGAATTATGATATTGTAAGAAATGTTTAGGTAGTGTTTTTAATAAGCTAACATCTTCTACCTCTTTTGCAACTGAAATATCCCTTGCATGCTCTCTCACCCTTATGCGCAGCTCCCTGGTTGTCAAACCAACATACATTTTGGAACAGGGACACTGCGCAAGATATATAACGTAAGAAGTAGTGCACGAAATATAATGTACAATATTGTACTCATGGGTCCCAGTAGCATTTGTAAAGGTCTTAGCTCTGACAATATTGGAGAGATTACACGCCATACAGTTTCCACATGGGAAACAACCCCACCTTTGTTTGGAATTACCAAAAAAACTTTTATGTGGGGCCACATAGTGACTTCTCACCAATTGATCTTTTAAATTTTTACTCCTCCGTGCAGTAATAAGAGGTCTTATAGAAATTTCTTTGTTCAGTATGGGGTCCGTTTGGAGAACAGGCCAGTGCCTAGTTAAAATTTGGCGCATAACATCCCACTGACAATTATATGTAGATATAAATCTGGTGTGGGACTCACCTTTGTCAACCTTAGTGCCAGAATTACAAAGTAATTTCTGACGTGGAGTATATTTGGCACGATGGTAGCCATATTTGATGTTTCTCTGGCTATATCCCCTTTCCAGGAAACGTTTTCTAAGATCTTTGGCCTGCTCCTCAAACCTATCCACAGTAGAACAGGTACGTTTTGCACGGAGGAATTGACCGGTAGGGATGGCTTTAATCGTTGAGTAAGCATGTCCTGAGGAGGCATGAAGAAAGGAATTTACGGAGGTCTCTTTCCTGAAGATGTCAGTCTGGACGGACCCCGAATCGTCAACCGACAATGCAATGTCCAGAAAGTCAATCTTACGCTCGTGCCATTTATATGTCAGTCGAATATTGTACGGATTAATGTTTAAAGTTGACATAAATCTCTCCAGATCAGGGACCGGTCCCTGCCAGATAATTAAAAGATCATCAATATATCGAAGCCAGCACTGCACATGGTCAGCGGCGCATGCGCCATCCCCACGGAAAACCTCCCTCTCCCAGTATCCAAGGAAGAGGTTAGCGTAGGCGGGCGCACACGCCGCCCCCATGGCAGTGCCGCGTTTCTGCAGGTAAAACCGGTCCCTAAAAGTAAAGAAATTATGGTACAATACATACTGTAATAATTCCAAAAGGAGATCGATAAAGGGTCTGCCCAGACTGCTCATCTCCAAAAAATATCGTACAGCCTCAATACCCTGTTGGTGGTCAATACAGGTGTATAGGGACTCGACGTCCGCGGTGACAAAGAGCATGTCAGAGTCCAAACAAAGGCCGTCAACCCTGACCAGGACGTCCAAAGAGTCCCTGACATAGGAGGGCAGCGTTGTATTTATAGTAGCGCCATGCACAGCACAGATGGAGCGATGTGTGTGACCGCGCTCGTGTATGAGATACATCCGTATAACCATATTATTATTATTATAGTATCGCCATGCACAGCACAGATGGGGCGATGTGTGTGACCGCGCTCGTGTATGAGATACATCCGTATAACCATATTATTATTATTATTATAGTAGCGACATGCACAGCACAGATGGGGCGATGTGTGTGACCGCGCTCGTGTATGAGATACATCCGTATAACCATATTATTATTATTATAGTAGCGCCATGCACAGCACAGATGGGGGCGATGTGTGTGACCGCGCTCGTGTATGAGATACATCCGTATAACCATATTATTATTATAGTAGCGCCATGTACAGCACAGATGGGGGCGATGTGTGTGACCGCGCTGGTGTATGAGATACATCCGTATAACCATATTATTATTATATTTATAGTAGCGCCATGCACAGCACAGATGGGGCGATGTGTGTGACCGCGCTCGTGTATGAGATACATCCGTATAACCATATTATTATTATTATTATAGTAGCGCTATGTACAGCACAGATGGGGGCGATGTGTGTGACCGCGCTGGTGTATGAGATACATCCGTATAACCATATTATTATTATTATAGTAGTGCCATGCACAGCACAGATGGGGCGATGTGTGTGACCGCGCTCGTGTATGAGATACATCCGTATAACCATATTATTATTATTATAGTAGCGCCATGCACAGCACAGATGGGGCAATGTGTGTGACCGCGCTCGTGTATGAGATACATCCGTATAACCATATTATTATTATTATAGTAGTGCCATGCACAGCACAGATGGGGCGATGTGTGTGACCGCGCTCGTGTATGAGATACATCCGTATAACCATATTATTATTATTATAGTAGTGCCATGTACAGCACAGATGGGGCAATGTGTGTGACCGCGCTCGTGTATGAGATACATCCGTATAACCATATTATTATTATTATTGTAGTGCCATGCACAGCACAGATGGGGCAATGTGTGTGACCGCGCTCGTGTATGAGATACATCCGTATAACCATATTATTATTATTATAGTAGCGCCATGCACAGCACAGATGGGGCGATGTGTGTGACCACGCTAGTGTATGAGATACATCCGTATAACCATATTATTATTATTATAGTAGCGCCATGCACAGCACAGATGGGGCGATGTGTGTGACCGCGCTCGTGTATGATACAGCTGTATAACCATATTATTATTAATTATTATAGTAGCGCCATGCACAGCACAGATGGGGTGATGTGTGTGACCGCGCTCATGTATGAGATTCATCCGTATAACCATATTATTATTATTATAGTAGCGCCATGTACAGCACAGATGGGGGCGATGTGTGTGACTGCGCTCGTGTATGAGATACATCCGTATAACCATATTATTATTATTATAGTAGCGCCATGCACAGCACAGATGGGGTGATGTGTGTGACCGCGCTCATGTATGAGATACATCCGTATAACCATATTATTATTGTCATTATTATAGTAGCGCCATGCACAGCACAGATGGGGCAATGTGTGTGACCGCGCTCGTGTATGAGATACATCCGTATAACCATATTATTATTATTATAGTAGCGCCATGCACAGCACAGATGGGGCAATGTCTGTGACCGCGCTCGTGTATGAGATACATCCGTATAACCATATTATTATTATTATAGTAGCGCCATGCACAGCACGGATGGGGCGATGTGTGTGACCGCGCTCGTGTATGAGATACATCCGTATAACCATATTATTATTATTATAGTAGCGCCATGCACAGCACGGATGGGGCGATGTGTGCGACCGCGTTCGTGTATGAGATACATCCGTATAACCATATTATTATTATTATTATAGTAGCGCCATGCACAGCACAGATGGGGCGATGTGTGCGACCGCGTTCGTGTATGAGATACATCCGTATAACCATATTATTATTATTATTATAGTAGCACCATGTACAGCACAGATGGGGCGATGTGTGCGACCGCGTTCGTGTATGAGATACATCCGTATAACCATATTATTATTATTATTATAGTAGCGCCATGTACAGCACAGATGGGGGCGATGTGTGTGACCACGTTCGTATATGAGATACATCCGTATAACCATATTATTATTATTATAGTAGCGCCATGCACAGCACGGATGGGGCGATGTGTGTGACCGCGCTCGTGTATGAGATACATCCGTATAACCATATTATTATTATTATAGTAGCGCCATGCACAGCACAGATGGGGCGATGTGTGTGACCGCGCTCGTGTATGAGATACATCCGTATAACCATATTATTATTATTATAGTAGCGCCATGCACAGCACAGATGGGGCGATGTGTGTGACCGCGCTCGTGTATGAGATACATCCGTATAACCATATTATTATTATTATAGTAGCGCCATGCACAGCACAGATGGGGCGATGTGTGTGACCGCGCTCGTGTATGAGATACATCCGTATAACCATATTATTATTATTATAGTAGCGCCATGCACAGCACAGATGGGGCGATGTGTGTGACCGCGCTCGTGTATGAGATACATCGGTATAACCATATTATTATTATTATTATAGTAGCGCCATGCACAGCACAGATGGGGCAATGTGTGTGACCGCGCTCGTGTATGAGATACATCCGTATAACCATATTATTATTATTATTATAGCAGCGCCATGCACAGCACAGATGGGGCAATGTCTGTGACCGCGCTCGTGTATGAGATACATCCGTATAACCATATTATTATTATTATAGTAGCGCCATGCACAGCACAGATGGAGGCGATGTGTGTGACCGCGCTCGTGTATGAGATACATCCGTATAACCATATTATTATTATTATTATAGCAGCGCCATGCACAGCACAGATGGGGCGATGTGTGTGACCGCGCTCGTGTATGAGATACATCTGTATAACCATATTATTATTATTATAGTAGCGCCATGCACAGCACAGATGGGGCGATGTCTGTGACCGCGCTCGTGTATGAGATACATCCGTATAACCATATTATTATTATTATAGTAGCGCCATGCACAGCACAGATGGGGCAATGTGTGTGACCGCGCTCGTGTATGAGATACATCCGTATAACCGTATTATTATTATTATAGTAGCGCCATGCACAGCACAGATGGGGCAATGTGTGTGACCGCGCTCGTGTATGAGATACATCCGTATAACCATATTATTATTATTATAGTAGTGCCATGCACAGCACAGATGGGGCGATGTGTGTGACCGCGCTCGTGTATGAGATACATCCGTATAACCATATTATTATTATTATAGTAGTGCCATGCACAGCACAGATGGGGCGATGTGTGTGACCGCGCTCGTGTATGAGATACATCCGTATAACCATATTATTATTATTATAGTAGCGCCATGCACAGCACAGATGGGGCGATGTGTGTGACCGCGCTCGTGTATGAGATACATCCGTATAACCATATTATTATTATTATAGTAGCACCATGCACAGCACAGATGGGGCGATGTGTGTGACCGCGCTCGTGTATGAGATACATCCGTATAACCATATTATTATTATTATAGTAGCGCCATGCACAGCACAGATGGGGCGATGTGTGTGACCGCGCTCGTGTATGAGATACATCCGTATAACCATATTATTATTATTATTATAGTAGCGCCATGCACAGCACAGATGGGGCAATGTGTGTGACCGCGCTCGTGTATGAGATACATCCGTATAACCATATTATTATTATTATAGTAGCGCCATGCACAGCACAGATGGGGCGATGTGTGACCGTGCTCGTGTATGAGACACATCCGTATAACCATATTATTATTATAGTAGCACCATGTACAGTACAGAAGGGGCGATGTGTGACCGCGCTCGTGTATGAGATACATCCGTATAACCATATTATTATTATTATTATAGTAGCGCCATGCACAGCACAGATGGGGCAATGTGTGTGACCGCGCTCGTGTATGAGATACATCCGTATAACCATATTATTATTATTATAGTAGCGCCATGCACAGCACAGATGGGGCGATGTGTGACCGTGCTCGTGTATGAGACACATCCGTATAACCATATTATTATTATTATAGTAGCACCATGCACAGCACAGATGGGGCGATGTGTGTGACCGCGCTCGTGTATGAGATACATCCGTATAACCATATTATTATTATTATTATAGCAGCGCCATGCACAGCACAGATGGGGCGATGTGTGTGACCGCGCTCGTGTATGAGATACATCCGTATAACCATATTATTATTATTATTATAGCAGCGCCATGCACAGCACAGATGGGGCGATGTGTGTGACTGCGCTCGTGTATGAGATACATCCGTATAACCATACTATTATTATTATAGTAGCGCCATGCACAGCACAGATGGGGCGATGTGTGACCGTGCTCGTGTATGAGATTCATCCGTATAACCATATTATTATTATTATAGTAGCGCCATGCACAGCACAGATGGGGCGATGTGTGTGACCGCGCTCGTGTATGAGAAACATCCGTATAACCATATTATTATTATTATTATAGTAGCGCCATGCACAGCACAGATGGGGCGATGTGTGTGACCGCGCTCGTGTATGAGATACATCTGTATAACCATATTATTATTATTATAGTAGCGCCATGTACAGCACAGATGGGGCGATGTGTGTGACCGCGCTCGTGTATGAGATACATCTGTATAACCATATTATTATTATTATAGTAGCACCATGTACAGTACAGATGGGGCGATGTGTGTGACCGCGCTCGTGTATGAGATACATCCGTATAACCATATTATTATTATTATTATAGCAGCGCCATGCACAGCACAGATGGGGCGATGTGTGTGACCGCGCTCGTGTATGAGATACATCCGTATAACCATATTATTATTATTATAGTAGCGCCATGTACAGCACAGATGGGGCAATGTGTGTGACCGCGCTCGTGTATGAGATACATCCGTATAACCATATTATTATTATTATAGTAGCGCCATGCACAGCACAGATGGGGCGATGTGTGTGACCGCGCTCGTGTATGAGATACATCCGTATAACCATATTATTATTATTATAGTAGTGCCATGCACAGCACAGATGGGGCGATGTGTGTGACCGCGCTCCTGTATGAGATACATCCGTATAACCATATTATTATTATTATTGTAGTGCCATGCACAGCACAGATGGGGCGATGTGTGTGACCGCGCTCGTGTATGAGATACATCCGTATAACCATATTATTATTATAGTAGCGCCATGCACAGCACAGATGGGGCAATGTGTGTGACCGCGCTCGTGTATGAGATACATCCGTATAACCATATTATTATTATTATAGTAGTGCCATGCACAGCACAGATGGGGCGATGTGTGTGACCGCGCTCCTGTATGAGATACATCCGTATAACCATATTATTATTATTATTGTAGTGCCATGCACAGCACAGATGGGGCGATGTGTGTGACCGCACTCGTGTATGAGATACATCCGTATAACCATATTATTATTATTATAGTAGCGCCATGCACAGCACAGATGGGGCGATGTGTGTGACCGCGCTCGTGTATGAGATACATCCGTATAACCATATTATTATTATTATAGTAGTGCCATGCACAGCACAGATGGGGCGGTGTGTGTGACCGTGCTCGTGTATGAGATACATCCGTATAACCATATTATTATAGTAGCGCCATGTACAGCACAGATGGGGCGATGTGTGTGACCGCGCTCGTGTATGAGATACATCCGTATAACCATATTATTATTATTATTATAGCAGCGCCATGCACAGCACAGATGGGGCAATGTGTGTGACCGTGCTCGTGTATGAGATACATCCGTATAACCATATTATTATAGTAGCGCCATGTACAGCACAGATGGGGCGATGTGTGTGACCGCGCTCGTGTATGAGATACATCCGTATAACCATATTATTATTATTATAGTAGCGCCATGCACAGCACAGATGGGGCGATGTGTGTGACCGCGCTCGTGTATGAGATACATCCGTATAACCATATTATTATTATAGTAGCGCCATGCACAGCACAGATGGGGCGATGTGTGTGACCGCGCTCGTGTATGAGATACATCTGTATAACCATATTATTATTATTATAGTAGCGCCATGCACAGCACAGATGGGGCGATGTGTGTGACCGCGCTCGTGTATGAGATACATCCGTATAACCATATTATTATTATTATTATAGTAGCGCCATGCATAGCACAGATGGGGCAATGTGTGTGACCGTGCTCGTGTATGAGATACATCCGTATAACCATATTATTATTATTATTATAGCAGCGCCATGCACAGCACAGATGGGGCGATGTGTGTGACCGCGCTCGTGTATGAGATACATCCGTATAACCATATTATTATTATTATAGTAGCGCCATGCACAGCACAGATGGGGCGATGTGTGTGACCGCGCTCGTGTATGAGATACATCCGTATAACCATATTATTATTATTATAGTAGCGCCATGCACAGCACAGATGGGGCGATGTGTGTGACCGCGCTCGTGTATGAGATACATCCGTATAACCATATTATTATTATTATAGTAGTGCCATGCACAGCACAGATGGGGCGATGTGTGTGACCGCGCTCCTGTATGAGATACATCCGTATAACCATATTATTATTATTATTGTAGTGCCATGCACAGCACAGATGGGGCGATGTGTGTGACCGCGCTCGTGTATGAGATACATCCGTATAACCATATTATTATTATAGTAGTGCCATGCACAGCACAGATGGGGCAATGTGTGTGACCGCGCTCGTGTATGAGATACATCCGTATAACCATATTATTATTATTATAGTAGCGCCATGTACAGCACAGATGGGGCAATGTGTGTGACCGCGCTCGTGTATGAGATACATCCGTATAACCATATTATTATTATTATAGTAGCGCCATGCACAGCACAGATGGGGCGATGTGTGTGACCGCGCTCCTGTATGAGATACATCCGTATAACCATATTATTATTATTATTGTAGTGCCATGCACAGCACAGATGGGGCGATGTGTGTGACCGCGCTCGTGTATGAGATACATCCGTATAACCATATTATTATTATAGTAGTGCCATGCACAGCACAGATGGGGCAATGTGTGTGACCGCGCTCGTGTATGAGATACATCCGTATAACCATATTATTATTATTATAGTAGCGCCATGTACAGCACAGATGGGGCAATGTGTGTGACCGCGCTCGTGTATGAGATACATCCGTATAACCATATTATTATTATTATAGTAGCGCCATGCACAGCACAGATGGGGCGATGTGTGTGACCGCGCTCGTGTATGAGATACATCCGTATAACCATATTATTATTATTATAGTAGTGCCATGCACAGCACAGATGGGGCGATGTGTGTGACCGCGCTCCTGTATGAGATACATCCGTATAACCATATTATTATTATTATTGTAGTGCCATGCACAGCACAGATGGGGCGATGTGTGTGACCGCGCTCGTGTATGAGATACATCCGTATAACCATATTATTATTATAGTAGTGCCATGCACAGCACAGATGGGGCAATGTGTGTGACCGCGCTCCTGTATGAGATACATCCGTATAACCATATTATTATTATTATTGTAGTGCCATGCACAGCACAGATGGGGCGATGTGTGTGACCGCACTCGTGTATGAGATACATCCGTATAACCATATTATTATTATTATAGTAGCGCCATGCACAGCACAGATGGGGCGATGTGTGTGACCGCGCTCGTGTATGAGATACATCCGTATAACCATATTATTATTATTATAGTAGTGCCATGCACAGCACAGATGGGGCGGTGTGTGTGACCGTGCTCGTGTATGAGATACATCCGTATAACCATATTATTATAGTAGCGCCATGTACAGCACAGATGGGGCGATGTGTGTGACCGCGCTCGTGTATGAGATACATCCGTATAACCATATTATTATTATTATTATAGCAGCGCCATGCACAGCACAGATGGGGCAATGTGTGTGACCGTGCTCGTGTATGAGATACATCCGTATAACCATATTATTATAGTAGCGCCATGTACAGCACAGATGGGGCGATGTGTGTGACCGCGCTCGTGTATGAGATACATCCGTATAACCATATTATTATTATTATAGTAGCGCCATGCACAGCACAGATGGGGCGATGTGTGTGACCGCGCTCGTGTATGAGATACATCCGTATAACCATATTATTATTATTATAGTAGCGCCATGCACAGCACAGATGGGGCGATGTGTGTGACCGCGCTCGTGTATGAGATACATCTGTATAACCATATTATTATTATTATAGTAGCGCCATGCACAGCACAGATGGGGCGATGTGTGTGACCGCACTCGTGTATGAGATACATCCGTATAACCATATTATTATTATTATTATAGTAGCGCCATGCATAGCACAGATGGGGCAATGTGTGTGACCGTGCTCGTGTATGAGATACATCCGTATAACCATATTATTATTATTATTATAGCAGCGCCATGCACAGCACAGATGGGGCGATGTGTGTGACCGCGCTCGTGTATGAGATACATCCGTATAACCATATTATTATTATTATAGTAGCGCCATGCACAGCACAGATGGGGCGATGTGTGTGACCGCGCTCGTGTATGAGATACATCCGTATAACCATATTATTATTATTATAGTAGCGCCATGCACAGCACAGATGGGGCGATGTGTGTGACCGCGCTCGTGTATGAGATACATCCGTATAACCATATTATTATTATTATAGTAGCGCCATGCACAGCACAGATGGGGCGATGTGTGTGACCGCGCTCGTGTATGAGATACATCCGTATAACCATATTATTATTATTATAGTAGCACCATGCACAGCACAGATGGGGCGATGTGTGTGACCGCACTCGTGTATGAGATACATCCGTATAACCATATTATTATTATTATTATAGTAGCGCCATGTACAGCACAGATGGGGCGATGTGTGTGACCGCGCTCGTGTATGAGATACATCCGTATAACCATATTATTATAGTAGCGCCATGCACAGCACAGATGGGGCGATGTGTGTGACCGTGCTCGTGTATGAGATACATCCGTATAACCATATTATTATTATTATAGTAGCGCCATGCACAGCACAGATGGGGGCGATGTGTGACCGCGCTCGTGTATGAGATACATCCGTATAACCATATTATTATTATTATAGCAGCGCCATGCACAGCACAGATGGGGCGATGTGTGTGACCGCGCTCGTGTATGAGATACATCCGTATAACCATATTATTATTATTATAGTAGCGCCATGCACAGCACAGATGGGGCGATGTGTGTGACCGCGCTCGTGTATGAGATACATCCGTATAACCATATTATTATTATTATAGTAGCGCCATGCACAGCACAGATGGGGCGATGTGTTTGACCGTGCTCGTGTATGAGATACATCTGTATAACCATATTATTATTATTATAGTAGCGCCATGCACAGCACAGATGGGGGGATGTGTGTGACCGCACTCGTGTATGAGATACATCCGTATAACCATATTATTATTATTATAGTAGCGCCATGCACAGCACAGATGGGGGGATGTGTGTGACCGCGCTCGTGTATGAGATACATCCGTATAACCATATTATTATTATTATAGTAGCGCCATGCACAGCACAGATGGGGCAATGTGTGTGACCGCGCTCGTGTATGAGATACATCCGTATAACCATATTATTATTATTATAGTAGCGCCATGCACAGCACAGATGGGGCGATGTGTGTGACCGCACTCGTGTATGAGATACATCCGTATAACCATATTATTATTATTATAGTAGCGCCATGCACAGCACAGATGGGGCGATGTGTGTGACCGCACTCGTGTATGAGATACATCCGTATAACCATATTATTATTATTATAGTAGCGCCATGCACAGCACAGATGGGGCGATGTGTGTGACCGCACTCGTGTATGAGATACATCCGTATAACCATATTATTATTATTATAGTAGCGCCATGCACAGCACAGATGGGGCGATGTGTGTGACCGCACTCGTGTATGAGATACATCCGTATAACCATATTATTATTATTATAGTAGCGCCATGCACAGCACAGATGGGGCGATGTGTGTGACCGCACTCGTGTATGAGATACATCCGTATAACCATATTATTATTATTATAGTAGCGCCATGCACAGCACAGATGGGGCGATGTGTGTGACCGCACTCGTGTATGAGATACATCCGTATAACCATATTATTATTATTATAGTAGCGCCATGCACAGCACAGATGGGGCGATGTGTGTGACCGCACTCGTGTATGAGATACATCCGTATAACCATATTATTATTATTATAGTAGCGCCATGCACAGCACAGATGGGGCGATGTGTGACCGTGCTCGTGTATGAGACACATCCGTATAACCATATTATTATTATTATAGTAGCACCATGTACAGTACAGAAGGGGCGATGTGTGACCGCGCTCGTGTATGAGATACATCCGTATAACCATATTATTATTATTATTATAGTAGCGCCATGCACAGCACAGATGGGGCGATGTGTGACCGCGCTCGTGTATGAGATACATCCGTATAACCATATTATTATTATTATAGTAGCGTCATGTACAGCACAGATGGGGCGATGTGTGTGACTGCGCTCGTGTATGAGATACATCCGTATAACCATATTATTATTATAGTAGCGCCATGCACAGCACAGATGGGGCGATGTGTGTGACCGCACTCGTGTATGAGATACATCCGTATAACCATATTATTATTATAGTAGCGCCATGCACAGCACAGATGGGGCGATGTGTGTGACCGCGCTCGTGTATGAGATACATCTGTATAACCATATTATTATTATTATTATAGTAGCTCCATGCACAGCACAGATGAACGCCCTCCCCTGAGTTTATCTTAGGGGGGTCGCATGAGAACACAGCCCCCAATTTTTATATTTAATGGTTTAATACAACCCCCAGTTTTTTATAGTTAATGGTGGTTTTTTATGTGGTAAACAACAAAGGGTTAATATGTTTTTCTCTTAGTCAGCTGTGCGAGGCACTAGCAGGTTATAACCAGTTTATCCAGGTTCACTTTGTGTGTTCTTCCCGCAATTTTGCGGCATCCTGATTGGCTAACAGTTTTTGTGCAGGAAGAAATTTGTCTATATAACCAGCTGTTTCCTGGGTCCTGTCATCAGTCGACCACAAGAAGATTTGAAGATAGGTAGACAGAAGATGGAAGCATTGTTGTAACAGCTGCTGAGGAGGGCTGAAGAGGAGGGCGGCGCCGAGTGGTTACAAAGCTGCTTGGCTTTAAAACCGGCTATATTACCTACCTCCGATCCGGAGGTTCTCCCAGCTTGTGATCCTCGGCCCCCGCTCTCGCCCGCTGTCCCTCCTGCGTCCCCGGCACCTCAGTAAGCATCTCGCAGCTCCGTGAGGAACCGCCAGCAGAAGAGATCCCGCTCACCGCCACCACCTTCGAGATCGTCTGACAGGAACCGCAGTGCCAGGAACAGGAAGCCGCCGCAGCCGAATTCTCGCAGCCGAATTCTCACAGCCCATTGCGAGATCTTGTCGGTGGCCATTAAGCAACGCCGCCGACGTCATCTTCTACGGCCGCCTCCTCCGCCACAGTTAGCCGAAGAAGCTGTACGGCTGTGGCGGGCGGCGGCGACGTCGGCGGGGATTCGTCTAGCCCTCGCACCCATAAAAGAGGTGCGATCGCTCAGGGAGTTCCAGCACCTGGAGCGCATCTGCCGAGAGGTGCATCCTTAAGAAGAGCAAGTGCCGCTGGCGTTGCAGCGGCGGCCTGGAGATCTGGATCACCCGGCTCAGAAGAAGTGGAGGACTTCCCCCCGCAGCAGCATTCGCCCTCTGACATGGGCTTGAGTGCTTCCGCTCCCTTGGACCAGGACCAACCGGATAGGGGTGAGATTTTAAATTTGCCTCTATCTGTCCCCTCTTTTGATTTAAAAGCTATAGTGAGGGATACTGTTATTGATTATCTTTCCAAGGGGTCTCCTTCTAAAATTCTCAATGCATCTGCTTCACAATATGTTGCAGATAGGGTTAATCTTATACATAAACCGGGTTTGCCTGAGGTATTTTTAAAGGAGTCCCTTACATGCGAGGTGTCACCACTTGGATTCCATCTTAGCTCTTCACTTAAAGAGCAGATTTGGAATCGGGAGTATGTTGACATTTTTTCATTATTGCCTTCTGTCAGAGATCAGCAGCATAGATACGAGAAGAGAGACGAGCAAGAAGATAGAAAGAAATATTCTCATACAAAATCGTTTAATAATTGGCTCCAGGCATTCTCTATCTATGCTGCAGTTCTTGGCGAGAAATTCCCTAAGCTATGTTCAGGCCTCTTCCAACATTTTTATTCCATTTTGGAAGCCTATAGAAATTTTGGGGGCATGGCATGGCTCATATATGATGAATCCTTCAGACAGAAGCTAGCCATGCACCCCAATTTAGCTTGGGGCAAGAAGGACATAGGTCTATGGATTAATTTAATGTTACCTCAAAAATTCCCTTCATCTAGGCAAGGCGTGGCTGCTCCTGCAAAAAAAGGAGTTTGTTTTGCGTTCAACGAAAGCAATTGTAAGTGGGCGTCAAATTGCCGTTTTCGGCACGAATGCTCCTTTTGCGGAAACAGCCACCCCATGTTCAAATGTTACAAAAAGCAGCTTCAGTCTGGGCAGCAAGAGCCCTCTAAGAAACCAGTTTCAAAGGGCCTCGACTCCAGTGAGATTACAAAACATGGTTCCATGGCTCGAGGCATTTCCAGATCAGGAGATTAGCTCAATGATTTTTCGTGGTTTTTACTATGGATTTTTTGTTCCACAGTTTAAAGGGGTCGGTTGCGTTTTGGTCCGAAATTTACCGTCCGCTTCTGTATTCCCTTTGATTGTGAAAGAAAAAATCTTTAAAGAACTGGAAATGGGTAGGGTAGCTGGCCCCTTTGATTCTCCCCCCTTTCTAAATTTCAGGATCTCCCCACTTGGGGTAGTTCCAAAAAAAGAGCCAGGCTCCTTTCGTTTGATACACCATCTATCATATCCTAAAGGGGCCTCCCTCAATGACGAAGTTGACCCTGCTTTATGCTCAGTTAAGTATTCTTCTTTTGATGAGGCTATTGCAATCTTACAAAAATTCGGTAGTAATGCTATGATGGCTAAGTCGGACATAAAGTCAGCCTTTAGACTTTTACCAGTGAACCCAGACGGGTTCAATTCCCTCGGTTTTTGTTTCAATGATAAATTCTTTTTTGATAAATGCCTCCCCATGGGTTTTTCGTTGTCATGTTACTATTTTGAATCATTTTCCTCATTTTTGCATTGGGTGGTTCAGTTTTCCCTTTCAGATGGCGGGGTCCTTCATTATTTGGACGACTTCCTTTTTATAGGCCCCGGCAGTTCAAACATCTGTAGCTCCCTTCTGGATAGGTTCCCAAAAATTTGTCACCATTTTGGCGTTCCTATCGCCACAGAAAAAACTGTTTCACCCTGCACTTTGTTGGAATTTTTAGGCATTCATATTAACTCGTCTGACATGACTTGTTCCCTGCCATCTGACAAGATTTCAAAAATATGCTCTTTAATCAAATTATTCCTGTTGAGAGAAATGGTTACTCTTAAAGAGCTTCAATCTCTTTTGGGTATGCTAAACTTTGCGCTAAAAATCATTCCTACGGGTCGTGTTTTCTCTAAACGACTTTATGAATTGACATCCGGCCAGTCTTCTCCTCATGCCCAAATTCAGTTGAACGGAGAGGTTAAGGATGATTTGGGGATTTGGCTTAGATTTCTATCAGACTTTAACTGTAGAAATGTATGGCAAACTCCTTTCACCTTCGCTGGCGACCTGGGTCTGTCTATTTTTGCTCATGAACGGCTAGGCTTGGGCCTTTCTCTAGTTTCTCTTTGGGCCTTTGAGCCATGGCCCCAGTCATGGGTGGCTAACAAGGTCACTAAGAACCCATCCTTTTTGGACTTGTTTTCCATTTTCTTAGCCGTCAATCTCTGGGGTTTTCATCTCTCTAACAAACGAATTATGTTTCGCTCTGACAAACAATCTGGTTTTCATGCTGAACACCCTTTCATCTAAGAATAAACAGTGTGCTACCATCCTGAGGCATCTTCCTCTTGTGTGTTTAAAATTCAACATCTGGTTGAAGGCTGTTTTTTCTGACGAAGCTAATATTTATAATGCACAGTTTATTTGTCACCGCCAGGCGTATCGTCCTTTGGATCAAGCTTCAGAAGAGGTCACGGGAAGAGCATTTTGTCCTCTACAGTTATGGGACCTGATTCAGGTCTAATCCAGCATTTTGTGAAGAATTCTTTGGCAAATAGAACTTGGGCCGATTACTCGGCCGCTTGGAAGTTAGGGGTTAATTTTTGCCTAATACATAGTTATCCCTTTAACGAGTCTGATCAAGCTGTTGCTTTACATTTCTTGGAACAGTTAGTTAATAATGGTTCGTCTCACTCAGCCATATCTAAGAATTTAGCTGGGATCTCATTTTTTCTTAGAGCTTTTGGCAAAAAACCCTTAACTGAGTATTTTTTAGTTAAATAGTTTATGAAGGGTTTTAAATAATCTAATTTTTCTCCGGACCGTCACCGCCCAATATCAGTTAATATTTTAAGAGACATTTGTCTTGCTCTCTTCTCGGTTTGCGACGATCAATTTGAGGCGTTTCTTTTTTCCGCTGCCTTTTCCTTTTCATTTTTTGCAGCTTTGCGCGTTTCTGAAGTCGTTTCTTTGAATAAAACCTCCCCATCGGGTTTGTTTTTTGAGAATGTTCAATTACGAGATCGCCAATTGCATCTATTTATTAAAAGATCTAAGACGGTCAATTGGGCAGAGGGTGTTCTCTAAAGCTAAATTCGGTTTCGGATCCAGTTGTTTGTCCAGTTTTTAACGCGTCTAGATGGTTGGAACATCGGCCTAACTCTGTTGGCCCATTTTTCATACATAAGAATGGACAACCTGTGACGGTGTTTCAGTTTCATTTTGTCCTTAAGAGAGCATTAGAGCATTTAAATTTAGATGGCCAGAATTTTTCTTCTCATTCGTTCCGCATTGGCGCGGCTACAGAATCGGCCAGATTGGGCCTGAGCGAAGCCATTATAAAAAGAATTGGTAGATGGGATTCGAACCGCTTTAAGTTGTATGTCCGACCAGATTTATATTATCATTAACATGTTATTCATTCCTAGGTACCCTCACAGTATAGATCATCGGACATTCCTTTATTCATTGGGCTGAGAAGAGGGCTACAGTGAGATGCTATACGCAGAATTTATCGTTTGATAGTTCTTCTTTGCAGATTTTCTGGCATAGCAAGAGAGGGATGGTTTGGCAGAACTTAATTTTTGAATTGCATAGACTAGCGGAGAGAAGACCCCATCCTAATCTAGTCATCTTTCACTTGGGGGGTAATGATCTAGGCAAAGTGGGTACTCTGGATCTGTTAGCATCTATTAAAAGGGATATGTGTTCTCTTAAGACTGAATTTTTCGATACGACTTTTGTTTTTTCTGAGATTGCCCCAGATTTTTATGGCTTCATCCTAATACTCGTTTCTTGGAACGTATCAGAAAAACAGTTAACAGGGCAATGCAGAAATTTATGCCTTTGATTCACGGTTTTTCCTTTAGGCATTCTAATCTTGAAGATTCTGTCCCGGGGTTATATAGGAGGGATTGGATTCATTTGTCAGATATTGGCCTGAATATCTTTAATTTCGATCTCCAGGCCATTATCGAGCTTTGGCTGTGGCGTTTGGGAGGGGGGGCCATTCCTCAATGAGGATTGGCGTTTGGGAAAATCGCCCGGATTCGGGTGGATTTGGACAGTTCATGGTCAGTTGGTATTCAAGTCTGGTAAAATTTTATAAAGATTTACTTGGTTATAATTTATTTAAATTATTATTCATGTTACTCAAAAAATAAACGTCACGGCCAAGAAAATATTTATTCCAAAACTTATATCTCGTGTCCTTGTTTTTATTTACCGTCAATAGTGGGGCTTGTGTTATCATGGGGCGATGTGTGTGACCGCGCTCGTGTATGAGATACATCCGTATAACCATATTATTATTATTATAGTAGCGCCATGCACAGCACAGATGGGGCGATGTGTGTGACCGCGCTCGTGTATGAGATACATCCGTATAACCATATTATTATTATTATAGTAGCGCCATGCACAGCACAGATGGGGGCGATGTGTGTGACCGCGCTCGTGTATGAGATACATCCGTATAACCATATTATTATTATTATAGTAGCGCCATGCACAGCACAGATGGGGCGATGTGTGTGACCACGCTAGTGTATGAGATACATCTGTATAACCATATTATTATTATTTTTATAGTAGCGCCATGCACAGCACAGATGGGGCGATGTGTGTGACCGCGCTTGTGTATGAGATACATCCGTATAACCATATTATTATTATTGTAGTAGCGCCATGTACAGCACAGATGGGGCGATGTGTGTGACCGCTCTCGTGTATGAGATACATCCGTATAACCATATTATTATTATTATAGTAGTGCCATGTACAGCACAGATGGGGCGATGTGTGTGACTGCGCTCGTGTATGAGATACATCTGTATAACCATATTATTATTATTATTTTTATAGTAGCGCCATGCACAGCACAGATGGGGCGATGTCTGTGACCGCGCTCGTGTATGAGATACATCCGTATAACCATATTATTATTATTGTAGTAGCGCCATGTACAGCACAGATGGGGCGATGTGTGTGACCGCTCTCGTGTATGAGATACATCCGTATAACCATATTATTATTATTATAGTAGCGCCATGCACAGCACAGATGGGGCGATGTGTGTGACCGCGCTTGTGTATGAGATACATCCGTATAACCATATTATTATTATTGTAGTAGCGCCATGTACAGCACAGATGGGGCGATGTGTGTGACCGCTCTCGTGTATGAGATACATCCGTATAACCATATTATTATTATTATAGTAGCGCCATGCACAGCACAGATGGGGCGATGTGTGTGACTGCGCTCGTGTATGAGATACATCTGTATAACCATATTATTATTATTATAGTAGCGCCATGCACAGCACAGATGGGGCGGTGTGTGACCGCGCTCATGTATGAGATACATCCGTGATACATCCGTATAACCATATTATTATTATAGTAGCGCCATGCACAGCACAGATGGGGCGATGTGTGTGACAACGCTCGTGTATGAGATACATCCGTATAACCATATTATTATTTTACTAGCGCCATGCACAGCACAGATGGGGCGATGTGTGTGACCGCGCTCGTGTATGAGATACATCAGTATAACCATATTTTCTTTATCGCTTCATTGGGGGACACAGGACAACCATGGATGTATGCTGCTGTTGCTAGGAGGCTGACACTATGCAAAAAAGGAAAAAGGCGTAGCTCCTCCCCGGCAGTATACACCCACCGACAGGCACCAAGCACCCCAGTTTGTGCTTAGTGTCTGTAGGAGGTGGACCTGGATCTTCAGATCCGCTGCTAATCTTGATTCCTTTACAGGTTTTGTTGTTTATATTAACATTTTGGCTTTTCTTTTTCAGATACAGCATTCAGGGATTAAGGGTGCAATCTTTCACCCTGCCTCCCCAGGAGGGCGGCTAAGCGAGCAGTGTGGTGTCGTCCGCATCGCAGCTCTCAGACCGCCGGCAGGACATTATCCCGTCACCCTCCCAGGTGCTTCAGGGTCTTTATGGTGGCGGTCCTTGCCAAACAGTCCCCCTCACCCCTCTCCTCGGAGAGGGCTGAGAGGAAGACTGTGGTCATCGCTGGTGACCCTCCCCCTTGTTTTGGGGTTGAGGCCGTCTTCTGGACGAAGGATTCTGTTTCCAGCGACCCCTCTCATTGGGCCCCTGGTCGATCCTCTCTCCCTCTACCTGTGGAACCGGAACATGCAGGTACCAGCGCTTCAGCAGCCGCAGCAGTATTTCCCTGTCTAAATGTACAGTGCTTTCACAGAGTCACGGCCGTTTTTTACTTTCCCTTTCACCGCTGCGGCCGGCCATGCCCCCTCCGATAGGCCACTCCCCCTCCTTTTTTGGCGCTCTTTTCCTCCTCCACTCAGAGGGGTTTTTACATCCCGGGCACACCCTTCCCTTTCAGTGCGGCCCTATCAGGAGCCTTGGCTTATTCCTCTCAGTACAGCACCGCCCCTTCTTCTCTGCTGGAACTTCCTGCTTCAGCAGCTCCGTGCACAGGAGACATCGTGTGTTGGGGGACATGGACAACTCTGCTCTGCGCTGCGGTAGGATTGCGACGCTATATTGGCCCCTCCCTGGTATTATCCATACCACTGTAGGCCCTTTAGCCTTTTCTGTAGTATAGTGCTGCAGAAAATCCTTATGTCCAACTCTTCTGGAGCCTTCTTTACCAAACCTACCATAACTCACTTCGCCTGTGCTCGTTGTAAGATAAAGTGGTCTGTAGGCCAATCGTCGCCTCTCTGCCAGTCCTGCAGTCCTCCTGCCATGTCTTCCCCGCAGGAAGCTTCCGAATCTCCGGATGGGGCTGCTCCCCCTCCCCCTGAGTGGGCCGTTGCTATCTCACAGTCGGTCTCTGATTTGACTAAGGTATCTCAGTCCCTGGTCCAGGCGCTTGAATGTCTTCCACAGCCTTCAGCCACTAGCGCTCCGACCGTCTTCCATGGCGACTCGGCCGCACCTGACCCTGAACCACAGGGAGACAAATCAGCCAGCCACTCTAGAAAGAGGACTCTGTCTGGCTCTTCGTCTGGTTCTCCAGGTCCCTCCGCAGCGCTCAAGCTGCTCTCCTCCTCCCAATTCCCCTCGGAGGAGGACATTGGGTCTGATGTGGATTCCCAGTCCGGTTCTGACTCAGATTCAGACCAGGCTTCTAGCATGCAGGCTGTCGTAGAAAGTCTTATTTCAGCTATATCGCTAACCCTCAAACTAAAACAAGACGAGGTTTCCCCCAGGATTCCTCTGTCTCCTTTAAGCGGGTAAAGCGTCCCTCTCGCTCCTTTCCTACCCATGAGGAGTTTGCGTCTACCCTGTCTAAACACTGGGAACATCCTGAAAAAAATTTTTCGGGTAGAAAACATCTGGACGTGCTCTATCCCTTTAGCGCCGATCTTCTCTCCAATTGGGCTGAATCTCCCAAGGTCGATCCACCGATCTCCAGTCTTTCCTCCAAGACTGTTCTCTCCTTACCGGACGGCGCGTCGCTTAAGGACGCATCGGACAGACAAATTGAGGCGCTGGCCAAATCAGCTTTTGAGGCTGGGTGCTTCCCTCTGCCCCAGCTTTGCTTCCACATGGGTGGCTAAGGCCATATCTGCCTGGGCCAAGATTCTCCGCCGAGGCATTTTGGCTTCGGCCTCCCCTACCGAGCTGGCTGACCTCGCCGACCAGATTAACCACGCAGGGAAATACCTTCTCACTGCCTCCTTAGATGCAGCAGCCTGTTCAGCCAGGGCAAGCAGCAACATTGTCGCTATGCACCGATTCTTTGGCTCAAAGCATGGAATGCACATGCTACTTCCAAAAAGTCTCTCACCAACTTGGCGTTTCAAGGTTCCAGGCTTTTTGGCGCTCGTCTGGATCAAATTATCTCAGACGCGACTGGGGGCAAGAGTACCTCTCTCCCCCAGTCCAAGCCAAAATGCTTCTTTAACCCAAAGGCTCCTCGAACATTTCGCCCCTTTCGTCCGTTTGCAGCCTCAGATTCTTCTTCGCAAAAAGAGCGACCCGCTACCACGGGTGAACGTAGAAAACCCTCTTACAAGCCAGCTCCCATGTGGAGATCCAGGGCTCCACCTCCCAGGTCTTCCGGACCTCGTTCCAACAGATACCGTTCAAAGTGATGGGTCGCCCCCACCTGGGTGTCTTTCCAGGGTGGGAGGCAGGCTTCTTCTCTTCAAAGACACCTGGCTGTCAGTGATCAGCGACGCCTGGGTCACAGAGATTATCACCTCTGGGTACAAGATCGAATTTTCTACCCTCCCGGAAAATCGCTTCTTTCTCTCTCGCCCCCCAAAGCAACCGTCCCATTTACCCGGCTTGCTTCAAGCCGTAACGTCTCTGGTCGCCGCCGGAGTCGTAATTCCCATTCCTTCCGAAGACCGTTTTTGCAGGTTCTACTCGAACCAATTTGTAGTCCCAAAGAAGGACGGGTCTCTTCGCCCTATCCTGGATTTGAAGCTTCTGAACCGCCACGTCCGACCTCGCCACTTCAGAATGGAATCCCTGCGGTCAGTGATCGCCGCCATGGAACCCGGGGAGTTCCTCTGCTCGGTCGACATTGAAGATGCGTACCTTCATGTCCCCATCTGCGTATGACATCAGAGATTCCGACATCAGAGATTCCGACATCAGAGATTCCTTCGGTTTGCTGTCGTGGACAATCACTACCAGTTCACGGCTCTCCCCTTCGGTTTAGCGTCTGCCCCCCAGGGTCTTCACCAAAATCATGGCGGCGGTCATGGCCCTCCTTCGTTCCAGGGGGATCCTCGTTATCCCCTACCTGGACGATCTGTTGATCCCAAGGGGTCCTCTCGTCTAGACTGTGCCCACTGTCTCCAGGTCTCCCTGGACACCCTGACCCATCTCGGCTGGATTATCAACCGGACCAAGTCCTCTCTGATTCCATCCCAACGACTGTCCTTCCTGGGCATGGTGTTCGACACAAACATAGCTCGGGTCTTCCTCCCAGAGGACAAGTTCTCAGTACTCCTCAAGGCGGTCCGCCTTCTCAAAACGCCCAGCCCCTCAGTCACTTCGTTTCTGCATGGGAGTCCTGGGAAAGATGGTGGCCTCCATGAAGGATGTTCCTTTCGCCCAGTTCCACACCCGCCCCCTCCAACTATTCCTCCTATCCACCTGGAACAGGTCCTTGGACTCCCTAGACAGTCCCGTCCACCTTCCTCTCCAGGTCCGTCAGTCCCTAACCTGGTGGACGTTGTCCTCCTCTCTCCTGAGAGGAAGATCATTTCTCCCCCTTCAGTGGCAGGTCATCACCACCGATGCCAGCCTTCTCGGGTGGGGAGCAGTCTTCCAACAACACACGGCTCAGGGCCGTTGGACCACCCAGGAAGCTCTCCTTCCCATTAACCTTCTGGAGATCAGGGCAATCTTGCTTGCGTTAATCCGCTGGCAGACTCTTCTGTCGAATCTTCCCGTCCGCATCCAGTCGGACAACGCCACGGAACTCGCATAACCATATTATTATTATAGTAGCGCCATGCACAGCACAGACGGGGTGATGTGTGTGACCGCGCTCATGTATGAGATACATCTGTATAACCATATTATTATTATAGTAGCGCCATGCACAGCACAGATGGGGCGATGTGTGTGACAGCGCTTGTGTATGAGATACATCCGTATAACCATATTATTATTATTATAGTAGCGCCATGTACAGCACAGATGGAAGCGATGTGTGTGACCTCGCTCGTGTATGAGATACATCAGTATAACCATATTATTATTATTATAATAGCGCCATGCACAGCACAGATGGGGCGATGTGTGTGACCGCTCTCGTGTATGAGACACATCCGTATAACAATATTAATATTATTATAGTAGCGGCATGCACAGCACAGATGGGGCGATGTGTGACCACGCTCGTGTATGAGATACATCCGTATAATCATATTATTATTATTACAGTAGCGCCATGTACAGCACAGATGGGGGCGATGTGTGTGACCGTGCTCGTGTATGAGATACCTCCGTATAACCATATTATTATTATAGTAGCGCCATGCACAGCACAGATGGAGGCGATGTGTGTGACCGCGCTCGTGTATGAGATACATCCGTATAACCATATTATTATTATTATAGTAGTGCCATGCACAGCACAGATGGAGGCGATGTGTGTGACCGTGCTCGTGTATGAGATACACCCATATAACCATATTATTATTATAGTAGCGCCATGCACAGCACAGATGGGGCGATGTGTGTGACCGCGCTTGTGTATGAGATACATCCGTATAACCATATTATTATTATTATAGTAGTGCCATGCACAGCACAGATAGGGCGATGTGTGTGACAGCGCTCGTGTATGAGAAACATCGGTATAACCATATTATTATTATTATAGTAGCGCCATGCACAGCACAGATGGGGGCGATGTGTGTGACCGTGTTCGTGTATGAGATACATCCGTATAACCATATTATTATTATTATTATAGTAGCGCCATGCACAGCACAGATGGGGCGATGTGTGTGACCGCGCTCGTGTATGAGATACATCCATATAACCATATTATTATTATTATAGTAGCGCCATGCACAGCACAGATGGGGGCGATGTGTGTGACCGTGTTCGTGTATGAGATACATCCATATAACCATATTATTATTATACAGTAGTAGTGCCATGTACAGCACAGATGGGGCGGTGTGTGACCGCGCTCGTGTATGAGATACATCTGTATAACCATATTATTATTATTATAGTAGCACCATGTGCAGTACAGATGGGGCGAAGTGTGTGACCAGGATCGTGTATGAGATACATCCGTATAACCATATTATTATTTTTATAGTAGCGCCATGCACAGCACAAATAGGGCGACGTGTGTGTTAGGAGTCGAGTTCCCTCTGCTGCACAGGGGGAATCTCGATCCGTCTCTGCTGTGGTCTCCCATTCTGCATCAGGTGCAGTAGAGCCTGCTCAGGGGAGACGTCGGTCCCAGCATCTCACTGAAACTGATACTGTGCAAAGGGTTACTGCTGCCTCGCCAGGCTCTGCTATTGTACCCTCAGGGAGTAGAAATTTTTTGAAATTTGTATTCATTAGCCTTCTGACTGAGCACTACTCCACCTCTTAGCCACAGGTGTTTTAATCGCAGCACGTCCATTACCCCTTCACAGAGAGAGAAATTTAGTCTAAGAGGATTCACAGGTTCCCATTCAGATGAAGATGTTTATTCTCAGCGAGGAAAGGAAAGATTAGGAGCTGGTATAAGAGAGATGCCTTGATGTGGCTACCAGGTACACATGAATTGGCCATTATACAATTTTAACCCCCCCAAGAAGGTTCTAGGTTCATCAATTTCCTGATGGAGGATCCAGAGTTTAAAAAATTATATTTGGGAGGAAAATCATACTCATACTATTAATGTCTATAACTTTAAATAATAATGTCTTGGTGGGATCTCAGTCATAATTCTTTTTTTTTTCTCTCTTTCCCCACAAATAGGTGAGACATCAACTACTTTGGAGTCCTTCATGAGAACTCCTGGCATTTGATACTTGTTATTTACTAGTTCTTTTTCTTCCCAGTTCCTGTTTAGGTTGATATGAAAGTTTTGTCGTATAATGTTAGGGGCCTCAATGGCCCAAAGAAAAGTTTTTTTACTTGGAAGGAGATGAACCGTACTCATGCTGACATTGTTTGTTTGCAGGAGGTTAAAGTTGGCACTTGAACACCAGCCCATTTTCCAACACAGAAACTTCCTGCACATGTTCAAATCATAGTGCTCCACAAAGAAGGCCGGAGTTATAACAATGGTGAGTAGCGCTGTCCCATTCCAGCTAATTAGAGAGGTAACGGACCCTATGGGAAAATTTCACATACTGGTATGCTCCATAGACAACACGGTCTGCACGGTGGTGAATGTTTATGTCCCAAATGTAATGTTGGGGGACTTTAATATGGTACCAGATGGCGCCATGGATTCCTCCTCATCTGCTCGCAGCAAGGCACCAATGTTAAAAAATTGGTTAATACAAAATGAATTGTATGATGTCTTTCGCTGCCTAACCACCTCATCTCGTGAGTACTCTCATTATTCGGATGTCCACAAATCGTCCTCCCGGATTGATTTAATCCTCTCGAATGTATTTACCATTACCAAATACAAAAAAATTGAATTGAAAAAAAAGTTTCCGATCACAACCCGGTATTAGCGGAGATTGCCATTGGCCCTCCCTCTGCACATACTCGCTTATGGAAGAGCAACACTATCCTATACCAAATTTCAGAATACAAATTAGAGATAGAGAAACTCATTAACAACTACTTTAATGAAAACCATTTCAGCAGAAATAGATGCACTTACTGTGTGGAACGCACATAAAGCGCTTGTTAGAGGAGGTCTCAATCAAATATTATCTAGATACAAGAAAAGAAATAGGGAAAGGATTGTAGCTTTGCAGGACCAGATTACCAAACAAGAGAAAATTCAGCATAATTTAAAGACCCCTTCATTATCAATCCAGGCAGAGATAATGAAACGTAGAAGAGATTTACAATCAGAAATCACTCAAGAATATGAAAAATATATTAATAATTCCAAATTTAAAGTTTATTCATCAATAAACAAGCCAACTAAATATATGATGACGAAATTAAGGAGGGAGAGAATTAACCATAGAATAGACAAAATTATGTCACTTTCCAGGCAAGTGAAGTACCATCCAAAGGACATTGTGAATTCCTTCGGGGAGTTTTTCAGAGTTTCAGAGTTTTTGCAGAAAAAATACAGAATTATAGACCCATTTCATTAATTAACAATGATATTAAAATATTCTCAAAAATCCTAGCTGATCGTTTGGCGAATATTCTTCCTACTTTGTTGTCGGATGATCAAATTGGTTTCACTAAAGGGAGACAGGCATCCGATGGGACAAAGAGTGTTAAGTTTGATCGATTTGGCTAAATTCTCTAACCTGAAGGCGGCCTTTTTGGCGCTTGACGCGGAGAGGGCTTTCGACAGACTGAACTTTGCCTTTTTAAAAGAAACGCTCAGCAAATTTGGTTTTGATGACAAATTTATCTCTTCGGTCTTAGCACTCTACTCAGCTCCTAGTGCTAGGATCCTTGCAAACAATTTCCTATCGGACCCATTTGGTATTTCCAATGGAACCGGACAAGGATGTCCCTTGTCCCCTCACCATAGAACCCCTGGCTGAGAGGATTAAGATAAAAAAAAGAGATAAACGGTTTCAAAATGCCTTCTCGTAACTTCAAGTTGGGACTGTTCGCGGATGACATCTTCCTTAACCTTCTGAACCCCATTGCTTCAATTAACGCTCTTTCGATAGAACTAGAATTATTTTCTAAAACTTATTTTATACTTAATCACAACAAATCTAAATTCATAACTATCAACATGAGTAAAGGGGAAATCGAGGAATTAGGAAAACATGTTGAATTTGCTTGGGAGGGAGGGGGACTGACTTATTTGGGAATAGTGGTAACAAATTCCATCCACACCACTGCCAAGATTAATGCAGGCAATATTCTTAAAACAGTCTCCACTGACATAAAATACTACAGACAATCTGAACTCTCCATATTTGGAAGAATAAGGACCATTAAATCCTTCATCCTACCCAAAATTCTCTATATTTTTAGAACCCTCCCTGTAGCTTTTCCTCTCAAGGTTATATACAAGATACAAAAACTATTGCATTCTTTTGTCTGGAACGGTAAAAGGGCAAGAATTTCATTAGACACGCTACACAAAAGTAAACCTAACGGCGGAGCAGGATTGCCTAATATACAGGCACACTACTTGGCCTCACTGATAAAACATAGTTGGTACAGGATCAGTAGTTGCAAAACTCAACCCGCACGGTCTTGTCTAGAGAGAGATGTTTGCCCATCAGAGTTGGTGCAGGAGGCCCTTCTCGGTTTCTTGTTTCACAAGGCAGCGAGAACCTTCTCATCCCATTTTTAACGCAGTATTTTCTACCTGGCAAATCCTTCTAAAACCGAACAAAACCACAAACAAAATTGAACAGATTACTAAATTCCCCCTTCATGTACTAGTTCGTATTTTCAAAACTCCCCTACCTAAAATCTGGCATGACTCAGGAATAAAGAGAATTGGAAACATTTTTAATGGTAACAGTTTTCTCACTTTTAGTGAGATTAAAGTAAAAAACAATCTTCCCTCATCCGAACTAATGGTGTATTTTAAGCTAAAAGAGGCCATTCACAAAATTATGCTAGGAAAAACTATGGATCTGGAAGCTTTTGCTTCACTACTGGCAGTCCTAAGAACAAAAATATATGGAGCTTAAACAGCCTCTATAGATGCTTTGCCAAAGAAAGCAATTCTAACAATGTATACATGAAAAGATGGGAGGCTGATATCAGTAAGGAATTTACAGCTGAGCAATGGGACATCGCTATAGCCAATACATACAGGTCTAATATCTCCATGGCCTTGCACAAGTCCTTTTATAAAGTCATGACGAGGTGGTACCTGACACCCGTAAGATTGTCTCACATGAATCACAAACTTTCTTCTCTTTGTTGGAGAGGATGTGGGCTCCCGGGTAGCGTACATCATTTGTTTTGGGTTTGTCCAAAAATTAAGAAACTATGGCTACAGGTAGCGGAACATATTGCCTCGTTTGTTGATAATTTCACAATTACTCCACAGAGCGTGTTACTATCCCTTGACTTAGATCAATTTGAAGTCTCGGTGAGACTGGTTATCATACACATTTTCTTAGTGGTTAAGAATGCAATAGCCTTTTACTTGAAAAAAAAAACAATCCTCCCACGTTGAAGGACATTATTAATCAGGTACACCAACACCACACCCTAGAATGGAGATTTGCTCTGAACATTAACAATGTTTCCAGGTACTTCAAAAAATGGAGAGTTTGGAGTGACAAATTCTGCATTACTTAATTTACTGGTTGCTTTAGCTGGTTCTACGATTCAGCGGTGCCATCTTTATCTTTTTATCTATTGTTTTCTGTGTTTTTGTGTTTCAGGGTTCGAAATACCTATAATATTACTTAATATTATATTAACACTGTTAAATGTAATGTTTGAAATGTGAAATGTGCATTGTGAGATCTCTAAATTTTAATTATTCTTCCATGCTTCATATCCCACCCTTTCCTTCCCTTATCCTCCCTTCCCCTTATTACAAAACTTTCAATAGAAACACATTAAAAAAATACAGAAAATTGTTTCTTTTACACATTATTTTAACCAATAAATAACAATCGGGTCTAGGTTTGGGGTTTGTCCGATGGTGTGAAATTGTGTACCTGGCGGTGTAGGGCTTGGATGAAAAGGTATGTGTCGGTGAAGGAGTGGTTAAAAAGCGGCAATAAAATATAGGATTGGTTCACAGATGGTGTGGTCTATGATATCACGGATGGGACTAAATTATTGGACAGATGGAACATTGGGGGCAGACGACACATTAGGAGTTGAATATAAAATGGAAGTCATAGACACATTGGAAGGGAGAGACCCAAGGGAAGGTGGAGACAGACTGGAAAACAGAGACAGATTGGGAGGTGAGGGTTGCGGTGGTGGGTACTTTTTTTTGGCGACCTTTTCTTCTCCCGGTCTTTACTTTCGTGTGCTGAGGGCCTGTTTTTTGGTGTTCCCTCAGCGTTTCTTACTTGCATGTTGCAAAGGTGCTGCACTCGGCTGCGTGGTGTAAGCTACATGCTGAAGGGGTGCTGCAGTCGGCAGCGTGGCGGAAGCTGCATGCTGCAGGGGTGCTGCAGTCGGCAGCGTGGCGGAAGCTGCATGCTGCAGGGGTGCTGCATGCTGCAGGGGTGCTGCAGTCGGCAGCGTGGCGGAAGCTGCATGCTGCAGGGGTGCTGCAGTCGGCAGCGTGGCGGAAGCTGCATGCTGCAGGGGTGCTGCAGTCGGCAGCGTGGCGGAAGCTGCATGCTGCAGGGGTGTTGCACTCGGCAGCGTGGCGGAAGCTGCATGCTGCAGGGGTGTTGCACTCGGCAGCGTGGCGGAAGCTGCATGCTGCAGGGGTGTTGCACTCGGCAGCGTGGCGGAAGCTGCATGCTGCAGGGGTGTTGCACTCGGCAGCGAGGCGGAAGCTGCATGCTGCAGGGGTGCTGCACTCGGCTGCGTGGCGGAAGCTGCATGCTGCAGGGGTGCTGCACTCGGCTGCGTGGCGGAAGCTGCATGCTGCAGGGGTGCTGCACTCGGCTGCGTGGCGGAAGATACTCGGCTGCGTGGCGGAAGATACTCGGCTGCGTGGCGGAAGATACTCGGCTGCGTGGCGGAAGATACTCGGCTGCGTGGCGGAAGATACTCGGCTGCGTGGCGGAAGATACTCGGCTGCGTGGCGGAAGATACTCGGCTGCGTGGCGGAAGATACTCGGCTGCGTGGCGGAAGATACTCGGCTGCGTGGCGGAAGATTCTCGGCTGCGTGGCGGAAGATACTCGGCTGCGTGGCGGAAGATTCTCGGCTGCGTGGCGGAAGATACTCGGCTGCGTGGCGGAAGATACTCGGCTGCGTGGCGGAAGATACTCGGCTGCGTGGCGGAAGATACTCGGCTGCGTGGCGGAAGATACTCGGCTGCGTGGCGGAAGATACTCGGCTGCGTGGCGGAAGATACTCGGCTGCGTGGCGGAAGATACTCGGCTGCGTGGCGGAAGATACTCGGCTGCGTGGCGGAAGATACTCGGCTGCGTGGCGGAAGATACTCGGCTGCGTGGCGGAAGATACTCGGCTGCGTGGCGGAAGATACTCGGCTGCGTGGCGGAAGATACTCGGCTGCGTGGCGGAAGATACTCGGCTGCGTGGCGGAAGATACTCGGCTGCGTGGCGGAAGATACTCGGCTGCGTGGCGGAAGATACTCGGCTGCGTGGCGGAAGATACTCGGCTGCGTGGCGGAAGATACTCGGCTGCGTGGCGGAAGATACTCGGCTGCGTGGCGGAAGATACTCGGCTGCGTGGCGGAAGATACTCGGCTGCGTGGCGGAAGATACTCGGCTGCGTGGCGGAAGATACTCGGCTGCGTGGCGGAAGATACTCGGCTGCGTGGCGGAAGATACTCGGCTGCGTGGCGGAAGATACTCGGCTGCGTGGCGGAAGATACTCGGCTGCGTGGCGGAAGATACTCGGCTGCGTGGCGGAAGATACTCGGCTGCGTGGCGGAAGATACTCGGCTGCGTGGCGGAAGATGCATGCTGCAGGGGTGCTGCACTCACATACAGAGTATTGAGATCACACCCAGATTCTTGAGAGTCCTGGACTTCCAGTGTCAACACCCCCCTTTCATACAGCTGGGATTTGGAAGGTGCTGAAATCAGTTCCTGGACATGCTCAGTCTGAAGTACGCATGCACATCGAGCATCCATGCACATGTCCTTGCGTACCAATGCGCTCCCATAGAGAGTAATGTATTTTTTTGACACACTCATCCGCATGCCTGCGTATATTTGACGGCTTAAAAAATACAACATGTTGCGTTTGTCGGGAACCGCAAAATGACGCACATGGACGCATCCACATACAAACTGATGCCATCGCATGTCCCTGCGTACACAATGTTAAATATAGGTACGCAAGAACCATGCGGATTTTAGGAAAGGTGTACGCAGGCCTACGCTGCGCACAGATACACTAATGTGAACCCGGCCTAACTAACTTATACGTCCAACAATTTTTTTTCAAAAATCTCACCACAGAAGTGTAGTCATCAAACTTTCTGATAAGGGAGCAATGTGATAATAATGGAAATTGGCTTTTGGAACCACACAATTTTTATAGAAAATCTTACGAAAATTTTAAAAAACTAAGTTTTGAGTCTAATCAGTTTCTCCAGCTGCTATTTTGGATATCAAATTATTGTAATGAGGACAGTTTGGTGCCAATTTTCTCACACCGCTGTGCCTCATATGATATTGTAGTTATCCATAAAATCTTCCAGATGTGGACAGCAAATTGCTAAAATCATATCAGTCGATGATTTAACCACAGACAGCCGAGCATCTGACTCCAGAGTGCACCTTTGAATTTTGACTGCAAAATTGAGTTTATCCAGACGGACCCCACTCAGCTAAAATCTGAAGCAGAGGATGCAGTGATGATTATCGATTCTGTCACCCTCCAGAATTTCATTTTAACAATGAGTAAATTGTTCAATGGAACATAATTTGCAGAGTATGGATGAATTCAAGATCAACCAAGGCTGATACAAGATGAAGAATGATTTTGCAGAATGATTTAAGTAGCAAGAAATGCAAAAAAAAGGTCAAATTTGATAAAACAACTTTTGTGAAACAAAACTTGTGTGGTAAGCTTTACTAGCACCTGATTTGGGGCTGAATATAAATCTGTACCTTCATAGAAGATATTGTATCGGGATTAGCAATTTCTAAACAGGACAATGGCTTCTCCCCTGTGTGAATTCTCTGATCTTTTACCAACTGTAACCCCAGACATTAATAGTAAGCTGGAGCCTCAGGGACTGATTAGTGAAGAGTTGCTCTATGCACTAAAAAGCAAGATTTGGGATCAAACCTGAGAGTCCAAGGTAGCTATATAGGAAATCTCTTAACAACTGGCCTGGGAGAGTCATTTTGTCAGTAGTAACTTATCTATCTACACAGTATACTACAGGAACAAGTAACATTACCATCGAGTTACAAGTATCTCGTTACATCAGTCCGGAGAATCCACAGTGTCTATTACATCTTGTATCTGCATCATCATCCCATAGAGACTTCATTAGTTGTTACAATAACTTCACAGAAAAGTGACAACATTCATTATGTTCATTTACGCCTCACGTAGAAGCAGAGCAAAACGCGTGTCGGGGCAGAGGTACGCCCAGTAATCTCATCACCTGGTATGTAAAGCCCGCTCATCCACTGCAGTTTGGCCACGATATCACAGTGATTTATAGCAGTCATGTGCTAAATAGATTACATTTGGGACACTTTGTTTACCTGTACTTTATATGCCTAGTTGGTAGCACTTTGGTTGGGAAGTTTACATTGTCCAATTGTTATGAGGTTACATTTCTTGGCTGCATAGTGTTTCCTGTAGCACTTTGCAATTATTAATATCCTTAGGGCAACCCTGTCAGTGGGTTAGATTTCTTTAATATCCTTAGGGCAACGCTGTCAGTGGGTTAGATTTCTTTAATTAGGGCCTCATTGCATTAGTGGGTTGGTTTGTAGGAGATCCAAGGGCATTCCAATTCCTTTTTTTGGATCTAGCACCTTCTCTTTACCATGTTTTTATTGTTTGTATAAATAAAGATATACTTCTATTCAGTGAAGTACCAGTGTTGGGGACCTTTTTTTCACTCAGTGGTTTCCATTAATGTGATTAAACATTCATTATGTGCAGCAACAAGTGAAAACAAAATCCCATCCGGGAGCCACTCACAATTGCACCCCAATAGCATTTTAAAGTCATATCTCATTTTACCTTCTTAAAAGAATCATTGAAGTGATCACATTTTATATTTAATCAAAAGACAACAACACAGAAAAAAGTATTTTATTTGTACCTAGAATCTATACCACTGCATTCAGGACGTCTTTAGACTAAATCTAACATACATGAGCTTATGGGATAAAAAATATCAAATAATTAATTGCATTACTTATAATGCCTAAAGAAAAGTTACCCTTCCTACAATATTTCAATGGCAAATTTAGGCATTCTTTCACAGTAAGATATATAAATGAACTGTACAATGTGTAATGCTTCATGGATACACACAGTAAAGTGCCGTGATAATGAAGGTAACATCTAGGACTAAACAGATATGAAGCTATGCTCTAATACAGTCATGATTAACAATCGTGTTAATATTGGAAGAGTGGTCTGATTTGTTGCGCTGTTCCAATATGGTTACAGCCCCATTCTCCATATCCATAACACAAGATATATGTAACAAGAGGCTCGGCTGATTGTTCTGTTCATAAGAGGATTGAGAGGGCCTGAAATAATTTTAAAAAGTTGATAAAAACATTTTTCTCTTTAATGAATTACCCTAATTTAATAAAAACATTATTATATTTAATAGCCGGTCATCATACTGCAATACCGTAAGTGGGTAAATGTTATATAAATATGTTATATATGTGCACTATTGTAATAGACTATTTTTATAAGTACAGTGGGGCAAAAAAGTATTTAGTCAGTCAGCAATAGTGCAAGTTCCACCACTTAAAAAGATGAGAGGCGTCTGTAATTTACATCATAGGTAGACCTCAACTATGGGAGACAAACTGAGAAAAAAAAATCCAGAAAATCACATTGTCTGTTTTTTTTATCATTTTATTTGCATTTTATGGTGGAAAATAAGTATTTGGTCAGAAACAAACAATCAAGATTTCTGGCTCTCCCAGACCTGTAACTTCTTCTTTAAGAGTCTCCTCTTTCCTCCACTCATTACCTGTAGTAATGGCACCTGTTTAAACTTGTTATCAGTATAAAAAGACACCTGTGCACACCCTCAAACAGTCTGACTCCAAACTCCACTATGGTGAAGACCAAAGAGCTGTCAAAGGACACCAGAAACAAAATTGTAGCCCTGCACCAGGCTGGGAAGACTGAATCTGCAATAGCCAACCAGCTTGGAGTGAAGAAATCAACAGTGGGAGCAATAATTAGAAAATGGAAGACATACAAGACCACTGATAATCTCCCTCGATCTGGGGCTCCACGCAAAATCCCACCCCGTGGGGTCAGAATGATCACAAGAACGGTGAGCAAAAATCCCAGAACCACGTGGCGGGACCTAGTGAATGAACTGCAGAGAGCTGGGACCAATGTAACAAGGCCTACCATAAGTAACACACTACGCCACCATGGACTCAGATCCTGCAGTGCCAGACGTGTCCCACTGCTTAAGCCAGTACATGTCCGAGCCCGTCTGAAGTTTGCTAGAGAGCATTTGGATGATCCAGAGGAGTTTGGGGAGAATGTCCTATGGTCTGATGAAACCAAACTGGAACTGTTTGGTAGAAACACAACTTGTCGTGTTTGGAGGAAAAAGAATACTGAGTTGCATCCATCAAACACCATACCTACTGTAAAGCATGGTGGTGGAAACATCATGCTTTGGGGCTGTTTCTCTGCAAAGGGGCCAGGACGACTGATCCGGGTACATGAAAGAATGAATGGGGCCATGTATCGTGAGATTTTGAGTGCAAACCTCCTCCCATCAGCAAGGGCATTGAAGTTGAAACGTGGCTGGGTCTTTCAACATGACAATGATCCAAAGCACACCGCCAGGGCAACGAAGGAGTGGCTTCGTAAGAAGCATTTGCCTAGCCAGTCTCCAGATCTCAACCCTATAGAAAACCTTTGGAGGGAGTTGAAAGTCCGTGTTGCCAAGCGAAAAGCCAAAACATCACTGCTCTAGAGGAGATCTGCATGGAGGAATGGGCCAAAATACCAACAACAGTGTGTGGCAACCTTGTGAAGACTTACAGAAAACGTTTAACCTCTGTCATTGCCAACAAAGGATATATTACAAAGTATTGAGATGAAATTTTGTTTCTGACCAAATACTTATTTTCCACCATAAAATGCAAATAAAATGATAAAAAAACAGACAATGTGATTTTCTGGATTTTTTTTTCTCAGTTTGTCTCCCATAGTTGAGGTCTACCAATGATGTAAATTACAGACGCCTCTCATCTTTTTAAGTGGTGGAACTTGCACTATTGCTGACTGACTAAATACTTTTTTGCCCCACTGTATTTATACTGCATCCTTATTGTACAATGAACTTTATATGTATACATTAAGTTCAATTAATTTATTGTTAAAAAACTGAATGAAATGTAATTGCACGGATCAGTTAGTAACTATATATACCCCACTATTTGCACATTTACTTTGCTTGAGGAAGGTTCTATGAACAAAAATTTTGCCATTTGGGCTCATTAAAGTCCATTTTTTTCAATATACCTTTGTTTTGCTTGGAGTGCTGCCTTTTATGGGATTCTTATTATGATACAAATTGAACACTTGCATGGAGGCCTGGCACCCACTTGTAAGTAATTATTAAATGACACTGTACCAAAACCCCTTTTTTTCTCTACACGTATCTAAAGGGAATACCACATTGTGAATTTTTTCTTGTTTTTACAAAGTTCTTTATAATTTTTTTGTGGATAATGGACGTTACAAATCTGGAGCCTGACGTATTTTCATATGCTGTGAGTAGGAAAGGAATCTAGGTGCACTGAAGGATAATGCAGTATTTTGTAAGTACACCATCGACTTCACAACTAGGAAGCAAGTATGAAAATGATTCCAAAAGGATGAAAACTTTACAACTGCATTTGAAAACTCTGGGAAAATATTATAAAGTGAGGAAAATACAATGAGGTTTGAGATCTAATAAGACCGAATTCATTTATAAATAATGCGACTTTCTGCTCTTGCTTCAGTATATGTAATAATTATGCAATGAAAATTATTCTTCAGAAATTCAAAAAATCTCCAAGTGTATTAAGAGTGTGAAGAAAAATTACTAAAATCTGAGGATTGGGATACACGAGGGTAAATGTAACAAGTGGAACAGAGACATGGAAGCCTACTGGACTGGACATATTTATTTTTGTCAAAAAGAGGGAAATAATACTTCTTGGAACAGAAGGTTATAAAAAAAAAACATATTAATAAAAATGTGATAAATGTTTCATTTTCCTGTGATTATATTATTTCCCCCAGACCTGAACATGACTGAAGAAAGAACCAACGAAAAAGAAGAAGGGACAAGTGGCATTGGAGACTCCAGAAAAGAAAAGCAAGATAAAGTCAATCCACGTCAACAGAGACAAGTAAGTAACAATAAGGAGGAAAGAAATGAACTAGTGGAAAATATATCAAAGAGTTAACAAAATCACAAGTGACACTTCTTAAAGGTTTTAACGCTTAGTCCTACCAGATATGTAAACTGGTTTCAATTAGAATTAAAGCTTCACATGTTCTTTAGAAACATTAATTCAAAGAATTGGTTTGTAAATAATATTTTGATGCCTAAGCCATGTACTAGTGAATTCAGTCTACAACAAGTGCTGATGACCAGAAAGGCTACCTTTACACCACCAGCAGGTGTCCCGGTAATTGAGACATTTGTTGAAGCAGTACATAGAAATAAAAAGGAATTGAGGGATGGTACAAATAAAAGCCACATGATGACATCATAATAAAACCAGCGGACAAACGTGGTTCTGTCGTTGTCATGGACAGGGGTAGTTATATAGGTAAAATCAACAGACAATTGAGCGATGGAGAGGTTTACGGAAGATTACAAAGGGATCCCAAATTTGAATTTTTGAATATATTGGGCTCGATTCTATAAAGTTCGTTTCTTTTTTTTCCGCATGCGAGTTTCATCTCGCATGCGAGCTGTTCTCGCTTGCTCGCGTGATTCTTAGAAGCTTGCGAGTTTAATTCCCTTGTTCGAATGGTTGCGGAAGTCGTTGCGAGATTTTGAAACTCGCTTGCGGAAATCGGTGCTTTTCATGCGAGTTTGCGAGTTCCGATGCGGATTTACGTCACAAACTTGCGTATTTTTCTGTGCAGGAAGCTGCTGGAGTCTCGTGTGTGGACAGGAAGTGCGCCCCTGCGGGAACAGCTTTACACTTGTGCATGCGCATCACACATCTGGTTTGATAGGAGAGAGAGAGAGATAGGTAGGAGATAGAGATAGAGATAGGTAGGAGTGATAGGAGAGAGATAGGGGAGTGAGGTTAGGTTTATAGTGCTCCTGCCCGCAGCTGTTGCCTGTGTATTAGCTGCAGCAATCAGTCACCTTTTGGCATGTCTTCCCACAGACATAATACACACAGAGAGCGCTCACATGCTGCAGGGAGACAGACTCAGCATGGGCACGGCAGTTCACGCCGCCGTAGTATCTCCAGGCATATAAGACACAGTGGAAGTAGCAGGAGACAGGAGTCACATGTCAGTTTGCCTAGCAACTCAAGCTCACGGAGCCACAGTCCTAGGCCCTCCACAAGCAGGGCAAGCACCAGCAGGGTACAGCATTCCTCTAGTCAGGCCAGTGGTGAAGTGCAGGCTGCTGGAGATCAAACACTGCATACTGACAGACCTGTCATGAGGCCAGAATCCTGCGCTTCCACTCCTTTGAGCCACTCATCACCTGCAAGCCATCAGTCTGAGGAGCTAGGTTCCAATTCCCCAGAGGAAAGCATGGAGGTTCGTTCAGCTGAAGAGCGAAGTGGTTCTATTCAAAAATACACCCGTTTTTCTCAGATCGAGAATCTTGTTTTGGCACAAAAAATTACGGAGCATTTCGATAAATTAATGGGAAGGCTGTCAAACCGGACTGAAATGTCCGTGAAAGCAAACCTCTGGGGTGATGTTGTCGATGCCGTAAATTCCGTTGGGAGGCAAAGAAGGAGTGTTGCGAAATGTAAAAAGAGATACCAAGATCTAAAAACACAGGTCCGTAAAAAGGTCTCAGATCTACGGAAGTACAGGTGAGCAAAGTTCACTTCAGTTGCTTAATGCGGATGTTCCGGCCAACAAACCAAATACTCGGTTCCCCTCCCCCAGCTGCGGGGCATCCCCTTAAGGGGTCATTGTGCAGGAGTATATGGACGCAGAACGTCCATAGACTCCTGTGAGGTGACGTCACCAGGGGATGCTGCACTTGGAGCATAGGCCCCGGGGGCTTAGGGCCGTGGGGCATCCCAAAAGGGGATACCCTGCGGCAGGGGTGGGTTTTTTATTTTGGATTTTTGGGTGGATCTTCCGCTGCAATGATCATGGTTATTCCTTCCTGCTGTTTGGTTATTCATTTTTCTAAATTTTTACGCTACCACAGTTGTTGCACTAAAAATGCTGGCTGCAGGGGTGCACCGTGCCTTGCAGATGCCAGTGGCAAGGAAAAGGAAGGTGTCCAATTTTTTTTCCGGGGGGGGAAGCCCAGGCTTAGAGGCTGTCATGGGCCCCATAATTCCTAATGGCAGCCCTGCCTGCGACCATGGCACACACACACACGTGCAGATATATCTGTCACCAACTGTCATAACTGGTGCTGGCTGCTCCACGTTCTAAATGCGAGCGTACATGCTGTTCTATATTCTTACCTTTGCATTACAGCACCGGCACTGGTGGAGGTTGCCCTCGGCGGTTGCTTTTGACCGACGCAGAGAAGCTCATTGAGGGCCTAATAAATCCGGCGACCTTGATTGGTCTTCCGCACACCATAGACACCGATGGTCCTGATGTTGCAGTTGCAGGTATGCTGTGCCCCACTGATCATCCTTTTAATCAATTATGCCATTGCAGTTATCCATATGCAGGAACATGATACATTTCTGATGATGTAAGACAGGCTGCTACTCGGCCAGAGTATGGCTTTTTTACCATGGCGCTTGGCCACTTTAGCTCTCCTTTCACACAGTGGACTGTTCGTTCCACATGGGCGCAACCTTGACACCCATAACCTGCCCCTGCAGTAGAGGCACTTGCAAATATTCTCAAGTCCGCAGCAGATGCAAGCACAGCAGACAATGCACCACTTACCTGGTGAGCGAGTCTACGCCGCTTGGCAACATCACAAGTGTTTTCCCGTGGCGTACCATGCGCACGACAGACTAGAGGGAGGGCCTGGGTGGGGGAATACCTCCTAGGCTGTCCCTCTACTCAGATGTCATTGTATTACGTTAGAGGAACCCACTGGCAGAGGCGCCGCCCAGCGCATACTCTGGCGGCGGGAAAGTGGTCTCTGTGCTTGCAGCCATGGCGGCAGGGCGAGAAAGTTGGGGCACTGCCACAGACGCTGCCTCTACTGCCCTGTATGCTGCTGGTGCTGGATGACAGCATTCTTTTTAACCGTTGTCGTTTTTTTTGCATAGGTCCGGTGCAGGAACATGTACAGGACAGTAACACGCCTTCAGAGTTGGACATTCCACCAGAACTGTCGTCCCAGCAGGACGAACGGGAAATTATTCTGCCCGTGGAGTTCATAGATGGGGACCAATGTGAGGTGCAGCGTCTGAATGAAGAACCTATTGCTGCACCCACCACATCCACCCCTGTAAGTAACACACGTAGGGGTGCGGTTGGCAGAAACCGAGCTGACCGTAGTGCTGGCCCCCCACCTAGTTTGCAAATGCAGTCGAGCTGTCGTTTCTACAGGATGCAACAGCAGCACCGCAAAATGTTGCAGCGGCAGCTTAACGGTATCCGGCAACAACAGATCGCTACGAACCTGCAGCTAACCCAATTGAACGAGCATTTTGGAACCTTGAACAGTTTGATTGGCCTTTTTTTGGCCGATCAAGCAAGCCGTTCTGGCCAGCAGTAAGTGCAGCTTGGAACTGGTTACCCCTACTTTTTTCTAAAGATAATTATGTTAACTGCTGCTGCATACTGTGCTTTTGGTGTCTTGGACGTCTTGTTTAATTGTTTGTGTTATGATTCATGCATGTCTCTGTTTTGTGTTTAAAACATGCATTTTTTTCAAGTAATTGTTTGCGCACAAAATGCCATTTCACAATGTTGTGAACCTCAACTTGGGGTAGTTATGCCTTAAAACATTACAGTATCTCTGTGAGGTCCATATTAAATCCTGTAATGGTCTGGTCTTTCTAATCCCCAACTCAGGCAGCAGCATGGCCCGGTGCACCCCTGGTCATACTTCAAATTACAAATGGTAACGTGCAAATAGTGTGGGCAGTAACTCTGTCCACACATCTGACATCCACATTGTTCCTAAATTGCTGACCAAGATTAAACACTAGGAAGTTGTTAAACAGACATTACACTTTTTTTTTTCAACTGCAGTTGCTTATTTTTGAAAAAACAAAAAAAAAAAACACTGCTGCAGCACATAAACGTTTGGAAGGTGGGCTGTAATTCTGATGTGCAGAGCATTAACACTGTTATTTATCTTTAACTGACACATGTACATGTTTAGAAGTGGATCACCATTGGCCAATGTGATCGGATACTTTGCTCAGGGATAAACAAGGCATAAGAATTAATTTTTGGGGCCGTTTTTATACAAAAAAAAGATACTTAATAAGCAAAGAACCGATTGATCAGTTGTGCTCTTACAGAATTTCCCTGGTCATTGGCTGGTCCATCATACTGCAAGGCATGGATGTTCTCCACCATGCCCTCTTCCTCAGCAATGTAGTCCTGAACCCTGTGCTTAATTGCCAGATTGTGCAGCACCACACAGGCTCCTACAATGTCAACTACCTTGGGAGGTCTGTATTGTAAATAGCCACCGGACTTATCAAGGCACCGGAACCGTATTTTTAGTAGTCCAAAAGCCCGTTCCACCACTGCTCTGGTCTTCTTGTGGGCCCTGTTATATGTGGTTTGCGCTGCCGTGTCCTCACGCAGCATTGGCGTCATCAGCCACGGTAAGCAGGGATAACCAGAATCACCTAGAAACATATCAGGTTGTTAGCAACATTGTTTAGCACAATCGGAGAACACCACATGAATAACTTACCAAGCAGCCATCCTTCAGGGAGATTGCCATCCTCAAACTTGGTATATAGGCCAGAGTTCCGCAGAATGTGGCTGTCGTGACAGGATCCTGGGAACCCTGCCACTAGGCTCATGATCTGCAGATCAGGCCCAGCGACCATTTGAATGTTCATCGAATGGCCCATCTTCCTGTTACGGTAGATGTGTTCCTCCTCCACTGGTGGAATAAAATTGACGTGCGTACAGTCTATTGCCCCGAGGACATTGGGCATTTGTGCGATTTTATACCACTTAGTTTTCATGTGGCTAACCTCTTGCTCAGATGTGGGGAAGTACACAACTGTGGGCAGAATGCGTCGCATCCCCTTCAGAAAGTCGTCCAATGCCCGACACATTGCCGGCTGTGACATGCCCATGCACAATGCTCCCAGCCGCTGGAACGACCCATTGGCCAAAAACTGAATGCTTGCCACCATCTTAAGCATCCCAGGTAAGGCATGATTACGAGCGGTGATTGGCTCCAGGTCCTGTTGGAGAAGGCCATATAGGTAGGTGAGGGCACTGCGGTTGAGTCGGGTCAGCTCATATATGCTCCTCTCCGATAAATTAGCGATGTCCAACCTATCCCGATATATTCTGGGTCGGGGTACCGGCCGTGTTCTGGCATTTTCAGCCAGAATGCGCTCAAAATCCACACAAACAGCTAGAAAAGGCTCCATGATGCTCCTTAGGTAACTAGTTCTCTCCACAAACAACCAACTGTAATTTTCTCCCACATAACTGTCGAGATTTGCTCGCCAGAGAGAGGGGAGTTTGGTTATAGGATCGCACTAGAATTTCTCGAATTCGCATAGCCATTGTGAGTTTTTCTCGCATGCGAGTTTTTTTGCGAGTTTGCACTCGCACTTGCGAGTTTTTTTCGCAAAAACTCGGCAAAATCGAGAATGACTGTATAGGATCGCACCTACATTGTTTTCAGAGCGAGAATTACATTTTAACGCTAAAAACAGGCGAGTTTCCCATTTTCGAACTTTATAGAATCGAGCTCATTGAATATCTTGTCAGAATACTACTATAGATAAATATCTACATGATTACTTATTAATAAATAGAGCATCCTACTACGCCTGTCCTTTATGTACTTCCCAAGATTCATAAATCTCTTAAAAATCTAGACCTATAGTGTCAGGCGTAGATTCTCTTAGTAGACACAATGAGCAATAAAGTCCTTATCAGGGCATTAACCATTCTTGTAGATAAGCTTAAACTTGCAAGTCTTGATGAAGAAAGGACGTCCGACCAAGAGGCGAGAGCCGAAGCCTCAGGAGGTAGCGAGGGAGAACACTGAGGAGGCGAGAGCGGAAGCGAGGACGAGGCAGAAAGCAGCACTGAGAGAGATGGACTACGACTCAGTGGTGGAACTTGCAGCCGAGGAGGAGGGAGAGGCTCTTACAGAACAGGAACGCCAAACTGTGAGGAGATCCCTACAAGGTCTGTGCAGCGCAGCGGAGACAGTGTCGACAGCAGACTCAGTATAGGTACTGGACGTATTATCACAACTAGTAACGACCTTGCAAAACAAAACTGCAAGTGACTCTGCAAGACTAACAAAGATAGAGGAACGCCTAGATGAGTTCGGAGAAAGGTTAACCCAAATTTATAACATTCTTAAAGGTATGGAAACCTCTACCTCAAGATTAACCTTGTCTAATTTTGTTGGTACAATTCCTCCACAGAGGCCTGTCAATCTCGCAGCAGCACTCAGAACTGAAAACGCGCCGGAAATACCCACTACATCTCGGGCTACTACTATTGTCCCTACTGCTCCTCCAAACACCTCTGATGGTACAGATGAATTCTTTAGAACCTTCATCCCTCAACGCTCTGGTCTGTGACACCACCGGATCTCCGTCATCTATGCGCTTGCTACCTTTTGTAGATTCTCTTAGTAGTAGAGTTGGGACCTATCTAAACAAAATCTTGAATCCTCTAGCCAGAGACTCAGTGTCATATGTACATGACACTTCAGATTTGATTTACTCAAAGAAAATCTTGATTGGCTTTGAATTGCTCTGTATCCTGTAACTTGTTCGTAAAAAAAATTGTATAATGGAAAGTTATAAGCACTTATCTTTTGCAATTCTATCATCTGGATCTCTTGGACCCGGCCAGTCCTATAAGCAGTAGATTGCCTATTACATCAGCCCATCTTCTCTGCACTGCAATTCCATCAATTTTAATCCACATTCGGACCAGATCTCTGTCAAGCCCAAAACATTTTGTATCATAAATTCTACTATACCCAGAATCTTGAGAATTCTGCCATAAAACATACTTTGCCCGCTATTCCCAAACAAAGTATTCAGCAGAGAACACGTACGCCTTCCTTGCCTCCTACCCCGATAGTGAGGAGATGGGATACCACATTCCTCTATTTTTCCTCTTTCTCCTCATCCGTCTACTTTAATGAGAATGGAACTCCATGTAGACACCCCCAAGACTGTAAACAAGGCAGTGCCCAGTTAGTGACCCCTTATAGACCCTAACCCCTGAAGATTGAGTCTCAGATTCCTGATTTTATGGCCTGATCAGTAATACAATGTTATTGCCTGTCTCACAGAAATCAACAATATCTAAGTCTTTATCTCTGTGAATTTGGTAAACCCCATGGTGATTCAGACTAATGTATACGCCCAACAATTTCCAAAATCCCACTAACTCATTTACTAAATTTGACAATTTGACCCACGAGCAGATGATCTAGAAATGAAAACCACAGCAGTATTGAACTGTGCGTGTTTTAACAGCAGCTACTCAGTTATGGAAGAAAATGATCAGTAACGGTCTTCCCTCCCCCCCAAATTTTTTTTATTAAGTGTCAACAATGATTAACATTGATTATACAGCAATTGAAAATAATGAAGGGGAACATCAGAGAACCTGAAAACCACATAAGTTACTTGATTTACTACAGAAATATAAGTAATCTGTCATCAAACTTTCTGATAAGGGAGTAATGTGGTATTAATGGAAATTGGCCTTTGAAATCACACAATTTATTGAAAATGCTTAGGCAAAAGTTCTACATTAAAAAGTAAGTTTTCAGATTAATCAGTTTTTCCAGCTGATGTTTTGGATATGGAGAAATCGTGCTTAGCAGAGTTTGCTGCCAGCACAAAAGGAATTTTCACAGACCAATAGCCTTATATGAAATGATATTTATTGTAGTTGGCGATAAAATCTTCCAGATATGGACAGCAAATCATGCAAAAGCATGTGGAGGGAAAAATTAAACATGCGCTACTAAACGCCGTCAGTAGCAAGGTCCACCTGACCACTGATGCGTGGACCAGTAAGCATGGACAGGGACGATACCTTTCCCTCACTGCTCATTGGGTAAATGTTGTAGAACCGGGTACAGATCTTGAGAGTGGCGCTGTACGTGTTCTGCCAACTCCAAGGATTGCAGGAATCCAGTCTGTACACATTGACTCCTCCTCATACTCCAGTTCCTCTGAATCAGCGCTGCAGGAGCCGTCACGGTCTACCTCCACATGGACCCGTGAACGTTTACCTGTTATGATCGAGATGAGCACAGCTGTGGCCAAACGTCAACAGGACAAATTGAAATTAATTTCTTTGGGGAATCGAAGCCACACAGCGCAGGAGCTCTGGAATGCCATCAAGCAGCAGAGCGACGTGTGGTTTGTGCCAGCGAATCTCCAGCCAGGCATGGTAGTGTGTGACAATGGCCGAAAATCTGGTGGCAGCTCTGGGCCTAGGCAACCTCACTCACATCCCATGTCTGGCACATGTGCTCAACTTGGTCGTGCAGAGTTTTTTCAGGGACTATCCGGATCTTGATGCACTGCTGCACAAGGTCTGCCTAGAGTGCGCTCACTTGCGGAGTTCCAGCATGGCAAGATCGTGCATTGCAGCTCTGCAGCGCCGATTCCGCCTTCCGGAACATCACATCATATGTGACCTACCCACCAAGTGGACTTCAACGTTAAATATGTTGGAGAGGTTGTGTGAGCAGCAGGCAGCAGTAATGGAGTACCAGCTGCATCAGGCGCAAACAAGTCGAACTGTGCGCCGTTCAGACTTCACCACCACTGAGTGGGCCTCTATGAAGGACATCCGCCACGTTTTGCGTGCCTTCCGATGATTCCACGTGGATGGCGAGTGCAGATGATGCACTAGTCAGCATGACTATCCCCCTTATCTGCCTGCATGAAATAACACATCAAGCACTAAGGGAGGAGGTTTTGGAAGAGGTGGAGGATGAGGAGTCACAAATGCCATCTGCTTCTGGACAGTCTGCGCAACGTGGTTCCTCACAAAGGCCTAGGCCGGGGACACTTTGTGAGGAGGATGAGGAGTCTATGGAGGAGGAAGACATCTGTCCAGAGGAGGGAGGTACACAATGCTCTAGTAGTCAGTATGTAGAGCGAGAGTGGGGTGATGCAGAGCAGGCAGAGATCACGCCTCAAGCAGGGGACAGCGTTTCTTGGCCAGTTGGCAGTCTGCAGCACATGGTTGATTTCATGCTGCAGTGCCTGAGAAACGACCGCCACATCGCCCACATTCTTAACACGGCTGATTATTGAGTGTCCACCCTCCTAGATCCTCCCTACAGGGACAACTTACAAAGCCTCATAACACCGTTGAACAGGGAGCATAAAATGCGGGAGTACCAAGACGCACTGGTGAATTCCATCATGTTCTCCATTCCACCCGAGAGCAGTGCTGCTAGTGCATTACAAAGCAGCTCAGTGCATCGAGGCAGTGGAGGAAGCTCTGGACAAAAAGGAAGCAGAAGCAGTGCCTCAGCACAAGGCAAGACCAGTATGGCCCAAATGTGGCAATGTATTATTGTGGTAATGTATGTTCTTTATTTCTGGCACTATCTGGTGATCTTTGGTGCAGTATATTCGCTTGCTATCAGATTTAGATATATCAATACATACCCACTGCGATTTTTATTGTTAAAAAACTGAATGAAATGTAATTACACGGATCAGTTAGTAACTATATATACCCCACCATTTGCACATTTACTTTGCTTGAGGAAGGCTCTATGAACCAAAATTTTGCCATTTCGGCTCATTAAAGTCCATTTTTTTCAATATACTTTTGTTCTGCTTGGAGTGCTGCCTTTTATGGGATTCTTATTATGATACAAATTGAACACTTGCATGGAGGCCTGGCACCCACTTGTAAGTAATTATTAAATGACACTGTACCAAAACCCCTTTTTTTTCTCTACATATATCTAAAGGGAATACCACATTGTGAATTTCTTCTTGTTTTTACAAAGTTTTTTATCATTTTTTTGTGGATAATGGACATTATAAATCTGGAGCCTGACGTATTTTCATATGCTGTGAGTAGGAAAGGAATCTAGGTGCACTGAAGGATAATGCAGTATTTTGTAAGTACACCATCAACTTCACAACTAGGAAGCAAGTATGAAAATGATTCCAAAAGGATGAAAACTTTACAACTGCATTTGAAAACTCTGGGAAAATATTATAAAGTGAGGAAAATACAATGAGGTTTGAGATCTAATATAAGACCTAATTCATTTATAAATAATGCGACTTTCTGCTTTTGCTTCAGTATATGTAATAATTATGCAATGAAAATTGTTCTTCAGAAATTCAAAAACTCTCCAAGTGTATTAAGAGTGTGAAGAAAAATTACTAAAATCTGAGGATTGGGATACACGAGGGTAAATGTAACAAGTGGAACAGAGACATGGAAGCCTACTGGACTGGACATATTTATTTTTGTCAAAAAGAGGGAAATAATACTTCTTGGAACAGAAGATTATAAAAAAAAAACATATTAATAAAAATGTGATAAATGTTTCATTTTCCTGTGATTATATTATTTCCCCCAGACCTGAACGTGACTGAAGAAAGAACCAATGAAAAAGAAGAAGGGACAAGTGGCATTGGAGACTCCAGAAAAGAAAAGCAAGATAAAGTCAATCCACGTCAACAGAGACAAGTAACAATAAGGAGGAAAGAAATGAACTAGTGGAAAATATATCAAAGAGTTAACAAAATCACAAGTGACACTTATTAGATGTTTTAACGCTTAGTCCTACCAGATATGTAAACTGGTTTTGATTAGAATTAAAGCTTCACAGGTTCTTTAGAAACATTAATTCAAAGAATTGGTTTGTAAATAATATTTTGATGCCTAAGCCATGTACTAGTGAATTCAGTCTACAACAAGTGCTGATGACCAGAAAGGCTACCTTTACACCACCAGCAGGTGTCCCGGTAATTGAGACATTTGTGGAAGCAGTACATAGAAATAAAAAGGAACTGAGGGATGGTACAAATAAAAGCCACATGACGACATAATAAAACCAGCGGACAAACGTGGTTCTGTCTTGTCATGGACAGGGGTAGTTATATAGATAAAATCAACAGACAATTGAGCGATGGAGAAGTTTACGGAAGATTACAAAGGGATCCCAAATTTGAATTTTTGAATATATTGAATATCTTGTCAGAATACTACTATAGAGGGGGGGCGTGGCCTAGGCAGCAATGGAGTAGGGTGTGCTGCCAGTGAGCTCTTGGAAGGCATCCTCTAAATCGGCACACATCCACTCTATAAAGCGTTTATTTCTTACTTTTATCAATGGACAAGGTCTCTACTGACCATTAGATTTATTTTGGGACCTATATTGCTGCTTTTCGCCAGGAATTGGACTACCCTGGGTCACACCGCATGGTTGAGGCCTTATACCCGGCCTGCTGCTAGTTCACCCCTAGGCCCTTATTACTGGGCAAAGAAAACAAGAGCTGTGGATCCACTCAAGGACCCTTGTGAAGAACCAACTAACTACCTATCCGGACCCCCATCCAGGTACTGTGGGCCAAGGAAGAACCCAGGAGCGTTCCGGGCCCCCTCGCTGTCTGCTGTCACAAGCGCAGGGCAGCATACTGAAAGCAGAATCCCCCCCCCCCTGCAAAGGAGGGTTGAAGCAAGTGAAGAGGGCTGAGCTCCCCTGCCTTTGCCTGCCTGCAGAAGTGAATGCGGGGGCTGCCGCGGCTTTCTCACTGAGGCTGGGACACAGCTCTTTACTGCACTGAGCCGGAAAGCTATCCGGCCATAAAGCACCACCCTCGGCGAATCCCCTGGAGAGGAGAGTGGCGGCTGCGGTCTGCGGCTGAATCTGCAGAGGAGGAGACTTCGCCAGGCGCCAGTGGACCGGGAGAAGTCCCCCCCCCCTCCTGTGAAGACAGAAGCCGGGCTGCAGGAAGAGCAGCGAAGATACTGCGGGTGAGAAGAGGCGGGGCTGAAGAGCCGGTGAGAGGACCCAGACCGGAGCGGCACTCAGAGAGGTGACACAGACCGGCGGTGAGGGGGCGTGTCATTTCCCCAGCGCTCGCCGGCACTAACACTAAGTGTCAGTTCTGCGGCGGTGCAGCTGCAGTGACGTGGCTGTGGCTGACAACCCCGAGCAAGTGGGGACAACAGCTCACGGCCGGCGCTGCAAGCTCCACCCCCCGATCTGCTGCATATCGCTACCTTGGGAGGAGAGTGGGCGTCGCTGAAGAAACGCCTGAACAGGAAGTAGCTGAGGCGGCTCCTAGGAACGGGGCTCCAGTCGGCGGTGGACCGGAGACATCGTCCCCAGAGACTTCAGGCACGGAGGTAAGAAGTCCCGGGACCAGCACTCGGAAGGTTCTCTCCTGCGGTGCGGCTGCAGAGGCGCGGCTGTGGCTGATAACCCCGAGTAAGTGGGGACAACAGCTCACGGCCGGCGCTGCAGGCTCCACCCCCCAGTCTTCTCCATATTGTTCCTGGGAGCAGGGAACAATGTATTGAAATCACTTAATTGTGCCATTCTTCTGCGCTATCTGGGGCTTAATAAAGTGAAACTAAAACTGTCACATATCACAACTGCGCTATTATAAGGGGGCTTAATACAGTGAAACTGTCTCATATTACACCATTCCCTACGCCTCTTTCCCTCATCCCCCCCTCGGAATATTGAAGTGCAAAAGCGTGCTTAAGAACTGAATCATTTTGTATCCTAAAGGAACCCCGCTGTGGGAGCTCTGAGGAGTGTCTATTTCCCTGTCACATTTACTTTGCAGAGGCTGCACAGAGCTGCGACACAGCAAGTTCTGCCAGCCTACATTGTTAACCCTGCAGTGACTAATTCTGTGCTCCACATTTTTCCCTCCTGTCACCACAAAGGATCTGAAGCTTTCAGCAGGAGTTGTCTTAACTAAGTAAAGGGTACAAAGGATTGTTTCATATTCGCCGGACCCCATCTCCAAGGCATTAACCCATGTCACACTATATTAGAATTATATCCCTCCAGAATATGTGTTTTATACTCTCTTAAATGTCAGTTTGCTGGAGTGGTTATTTTGAACAGCGGTTTATATGTCGCACAGTAACACAATAGCCGTTTGACTGTTCAATTAGCATAGTACCTGCTGGCATTTATGCCATTTAATTGCATTAACCTCTTTCCCTCCAGGTTAATTGTGCTTTTAGCCTAACTTAGCTATTTTGTTCAATCTCAATTAATTCTCTCTGCCAGTCTTTAAACCTGGGACCACTGCTGTGGGATTTTCTAAAAGCCAGTCTACGGACGTGGGGCCAGCTTCGGCGGCGAATTCTAATAGCCAGTTTTCAAACCTGGGACCACTTAGGTGGGAATTCTGCATATCCAGTCTGCGGACGTGGGGCCAGCTTCGGCGGCGAATTCTAATAGCCAGTTTTCATACTTGGGACCACTTAGGTGGGAAATCTGCATATCCAGTCTTCGGACTTGGGACTACCCCAGGAGTTTTTCTTTTAATCAGCTATCAGCTCAGTCAAAATGAATCGCTCCAATGCCAAAAACCTTGCCTCAAAAATCCCACTATCCAACTCTCAAAAATCCAATAATTCACACACATCACGCTGTGACCCCACCAAGGACTCGGTAAATTTATTAAGTCCAGGTAGATCTAGATCTAGGTCCCCAAGGACTCCTCTAAAAAATCCAGGTGACAAATTAGACCAAAAAAGTAAACCCCAAAACAAAAAATCCTCACAACAGCATAACAAGGCTGTAGAAATGGATACTACTGTCACAAAAAAAAGGCCAGGCTCACAGGAGCGGAGGAAAGAGTACAGGGGTGAATCTGATTATTCGGGCTACGAGTCGGAAGATCTATCCCCGAACGCAAGTCCTGCAAGAAGGAGGTTCAAAAATGTTCAGACAGGCGCGGATGAGCTACCAGCTTATTTTCTGAGCATGATGGATTCTCACTTAAAAATAATATCTAAACAAGTTAGAGGATATGCTCCTTAATTTTGAAAAACACTCTAGCCAGTTACAAAAAACATTGGATGTGTATACTGAAAAACTAGGAAAACATGAGGAGAAAATAAAAGGATTAGAAAAAACAGTAGCCAAACATACAGCTGAAAATCGAGATCTTAAATCAGAAATAGAAAGGCTTACGATGAAAATTGCAGACCAGGAGGACAGAAACAGACGTAACAACGTCAAAATTCGCGGCATACCCGAAAATGTCCCTCCTGCAAAACTTCTTGAATACACCCAAACCTTAATCAAGAAAGTTATTCCATCCATATCAGATCAGGAGCTTACTATTGACAGGATCCATAGGTTGCCCAAGCCCTCAAGCATTGCTGCTGACCTCCCCAGAGACACAATTCTCAGGATCCATTTCTATCACGTAAAAGAGCAGCTACAAAATTTCATTAAAAGGGAGAAAAAATTCCCTGCGCCCTATGACAACTTAAAACTCTATGCGGACCTTTCCAGAGAAACTCTGGAAGGCAGAAAAGCTTTTAAGAAGGTTACAGGTCCCTTGAGAGATATGGGAATCCCGTATAAGTGGGGATTTCCACTTAAGCTCCTGATAATGAAAGGAAGCAAGACTATTCCCATTAGCACCCCCGAAGAAGGGGAGAGATTCATTACTTCCGTTACATAGGTCGGGTCTGTAGTAATTTTTCTGTAAAATATATGTGATCTTATCCTGTATCCTATAAAAGGATTTTTTCTTGTACAGGGTTCCAAATTTTTGCTTTACTGTCCTCTAGGATGAGAAGTAGTATACATGTTAAAATGGATAATTTTTAGCCTATGAGGCTCTTAGTGGTATAGTTGTTATAAATGTTTTGTCTTTAATTTGTTAATTATGTTATCCTTTGTCCAACTTTTTCATATCTCGGAGGATGCCCCGAGTCGAGCTTACTCACAAACTTTCCCCCGTGTAGTGAAGAACCCACCGGAGGGATTCTTCGGAGAGGACAAGTTTCTGCGTTTCAGGATTCTTCTTCACCCTTACCGGAGGATTTCAAGTTGGAGTTCTTTTCACAAACTTTTCCCCGTCGACAGGAAAAGAATCTTCTTGTAAGACCTCTACCAAAGAGCCTGATATTTGGTAGTACTTATTGTTTTTGTTTTGTTATTTTGTTACACCGATTTTGATCAATTTTGTTCAATTGTTGTGTTTTGGCAGTGTTCCAATTACAAGCTAAACTGAAGTGAGATCGTTTCATTTATATTTATCCCTTAACACATTTTATATTACCTCTATACTGTAAGGTCCAGAAGCCCATTTTGCTGTCCATTGTTGTTGTTGGTTGAGTTCTGACAATGTGCATCAAAGGAGTGACATATAATGTCAGAGGGTTGAATAGCCCTCAAAAGAGGTTCTCTATTAAAAAAGATCTGACAAAACTTAAATCAGAAATAGTTTGTCTCCAAGAGACCAAATTCAAAAAAGATGACCACCCAAGTTTCGCAATCAATAAATATCCACATATATTTGAGTCTTCAAACTCAAGGAAAAAGGCAGGAGTCATAACCATGATAGGTAATGGGGTTTCTTTTGAGTTCTTGAATGAAACAATAGACCCAGAGGGCCATTATCATATCTTATTATGCAAAATTAACAACCAAGAATTTACTATTGTTAACGTCTATGCCCCCAATAAAAACCATCTGCGGTTCATGGGCAGATTAATCAAAAAAATAGCATTGGTCAAAAAAGGATTCCTGCTTATTCTGGGCGATTTTAATATTGTCCCAGATGGGCATTTGGATTCATCAAATAAAAGTAGATACATGGCCCCAACCTTAAATAACTGGTTATCTGCCAATGAATTGTTTGATGTATATAGATGTCTCAACTCGACCTCAGTAGAATATACGCATTTCTCTGACGTCCACCAGTCGGCTTCTAGAATAGTTTTAGTGTTGACCGACGTTTTTTCCATTTCTAAATTTAGATCCACCTCTATCATCCCCAGGACAGTCTCAGACCATTCTCCAGATGTTTGTTAATTTTTATCAGGTACAGGATCCAGGAACCAATTCCTTTGGAAGTGCAGATCATCAATTTTTTCTAACTCGTCCCACCAAAAAACCATTAAATCCGCCATTAAGAATTTCTTCAAAGAAAATAATTCAGAATCCATTAACCCTTTCATTTTATGGAACGCCCATAAAGCGGTCCTTAGGGGGGTTTTGATCCAAATTTCCTCTAGGGAGAAAAGATTAAGTGAGGCTACGATTAGAAACCTCCAAAATTCAATAAAAACCAAAGAAGAAACACAACTACAAAATTCTTCCCCATCTCACATAATACAATCAGAAATTATGGCCCTGAGACAACAGCTTAAGGCTGAAATACTATCCCACTATGATTACGTTATTAAATCCTCAAAATTTAAAAATTATGCATACCTAAACAAACCAGTAGATTTCATGATGAACAGAATTAAAAAGAAAAGAGTCTATAACAGAATTGACAGGATTTTATCTTTGAAAAACAACTTTTTATCCCATCCTCAAAAAATAGTTGATGAATTTGGCAAATTTTATTCCAAATTATATAATATTGTTCAAAATGACACCACGGCCATTCCAGATAATAAAATTCTAGAATCCTTCCTTGCCTCACTTAAACTCCCCAACATTGATCAAAAAGACCTAGCCACTTTATCTGCCCCCTTTTCACCAAAGGAAATTTTAGACACAATCAAAAATTTAACTCCTCAAAAAGCCCCAGGCCCTGACGTCTTCACTAGCGACTACTTCAAAAATTTTGGGGAATTATTGGCGCCTTACCTTTCGCATGTTTTCAATATAGCTTCGGAGGAAGGTGCCTTCCCTAAGCAAATGTTGGAGGCAACGATAGTGTTGATCCCCAAACCAAAAGGAGATCTTGGTCATATGACAAATTATAGGCCCATATCCTTGATTAACACCGACGTTAAAATTTACTCTAAGATTTTGGCCAACAGACTTGGAGACATTCTCCCGGGATTGATTAATCGGGATCAAATTGGATTTATCAAATCCAGACAGGCCACTGATGGGACAAGGAAACTGATCAACATAATAAAGAAAATCAGTTCTGGAAGAGTACCCTCAGTTATTGTATCTCTTGATGCGGAAAAGGCATTTGATCGCCTTAATTGGGATTACCTTAAACAAGTTTTAAAAAAATTCGGTTTTGATACGCGGTGTTTGTCAGGGATATTGGCCTTATACTCCAACCCATCAGCAAGAATATACGCAAACAATCACCTATCCTCCCCATTTAATGTTTCGAATGGCACTAGACAGGGGTGCCCTCTTTCTCCCCTGCTTTTTGCATTGGCCATGGAGCCTTTGGCCCAAAAAATTAGGAAGGATAAAGAAATCTCAGGCATTGATTTTACAAATTCCACCTGTAAAATAGGACTTTTTGCCGACGACGTCATCTTGTCTTTATCAAATCCGGCAAAGTCTATTTCAAAAGTTAATAAGATCTTTAATCTTTTCTCCAAAATTTCGCATTTTAAAATCAATGATAAAAAATCCTGTATCATGCCCTTCTTCTTGAACGACTCTCAGATTAATGATGTAAAAAAGCTCTCATCATGGGAATGGGCGGAAAAAAGAATCACTTACTTAGGAATTATAATCACCAGAAACCTCAAAAAAAATATCTCTGGAATTCAATAATTATAGTGGGAAAGAGCTGTCCTGGTGGGGTAGAGTCCTTACAGTCAAAACCTTCATCCTTCCCAAGATAGCCTTTATCCTTAGATCTCTCCCTATTACAATCCTTCCAATCCAACTTAAATCTCTACAATGTAGCATTAATAGTTTTATATGGAGACATAAAAAAGCAAGGGTCCAGACTTATATTTTACACAAGAATAAAGATAGAGGAGGCTTGGGTATCCCAAACATCTTGGCATACTATTATACTAACTTGGTCAAACAATCTGTTCACTGGTGGTCGAAAGGGGAGGTGCCTGTATGGGTCGATCTGGAGAATTCATTTAACTTCAACAAATCCCCTAGTGAAATTATCCTTGATAAACTTTCAAATACAAAAAAAATCCCTCAGCCTTGACAAACCCCATTCTCTCCGCAACTCGTTCTGCTTGGTATAAGCTTTCAAAACCAAAAAGGGGTGTTAAAAGAGTTGATTCTTTGGGCAACCTCTCTCTCACATTCATTCTTTGCCTAAATAATTATAATATTAGCTCCTTATGGGCCGACTCAGGGGTAAGACTCATTAGAGATATTCATGATGGGGAGAAATTCCTCTCCTTCTCCTCACTGAAATCCAAATTCAATATCCACTCAAGTTCTTTTATGGAACATCAAATCATTAAAGACAATATTCAAACATTTCTAGTGAAAAAAACATATTTCTCTGAGGCGGCAATCAACCTCTTATCCAATGTCGGGCATCCCATCTTTTGGAGCCATAAATATATTTACGACCATTTCAATAATGATACGGATATGGTCAAGACCCCATACATGACTAGATGGGAAACAGACCTACATTCTGGTTTCTCAATTGAAGAGTGGGAAGAGGCCCTATCTCACACATACGGAGCTACAATTTCCATGTCTTTGAAGGAGTCCTATTACAAAATACTATCTAGATGGTATTTACCCCCGGTTAGGTTATCTCATTTTGGCACCCAACATTCACCAAATTGTTGGAAAAATTGTGGTCAGAGAGGAAATCTGCTCCATATGTTTTGGGATTGTCCTAAGATCACCCCCTTATGGAGTGAGATAGAGAAATTGGTTTCTCAAATCATTGATAGGAATTTTGACCTGACACCCCATTTGGCTCTCCTATCACTTGAAATCACTAAAATTCATACTTCTCTCAGACCGGTCATTATTCATCTTTGCTTAGTCACAAAAAACTTGATTGCTGCTAAATGGAAATCAACGATGGTGCCATCCTTGCAAGATATACTCGACTCTCTAGCTCTACATAGAGCATACAAAGCTAAATTTGCTTATATAAACAACAATTTACAAAAGTATGAAGCGAAATGGGCTCGCTGGAATGAACTTTTTCCTATATCCTGAAGTCATATCTACATTTATTAAATCATTGTTTATTTCAATAATATACTGCCAAAAACCCCGTTTGTTTGTATCTCTTTATCAAGCATGTTTGATTAACTACTTTGTTACGTATTGCTATTCTCCCGATGTTCAGGGAGCTTCTTGTCCTTTGTCTTATCCCCTTCCCTCCCTTCCTCCCCTTCCTTATCTTATCCACCCTGTTAAAATTTAAAATTTCTTAATAAAAATTACTGAAAAAGAATACTACTATAGATAAAGACCTACATGATTACTTATTAATAAATAGAGCATCCTACTACGCCTGTCCTTTATGTACTTCCCAAGATTCATAAATCTCTTAAAAATCTAGACCTATAGTGTCAGGCGTAGATTCTCTTAGTAGACACAATGAGCAATAAAGTCCTTATCAGGGCATTAACCATTCTTGTAGATAAGCTTAAACTTGCAAGTCTTGATGAAGAAAGGACGTCCGACCAAGAGGCGAGAGCCGAAGCCTCAGCAGGTAGCGAGGGAGAACACCGAGGAGGCGAGAGCGGAAGCGAGGACGAGGCAGAAAGCAGCACTGAGAGAGATGGACTACGACTCAGTGGTGGAACTTGCAGCCGAGGAGGAGGGAGAGGCTCTTACAGAACAGGAACGCCAAACTGTGAGGAGATCCCTACAAGGTCTGTGCAGCGCAGCGGAGACAGTGTCGACAGCAGACTCAGTATCAGTACTGGACGTATTATCACAACTAGTAACGACCTTGCAAAACAAAACTGCAAGTGACTCTGCAAGACTAACAAAGATAGAGGAACGCCTAGATGAGTTCGGAGAAAGGTTAACCCAAATTTATAACATTCTTAAAGGTATGGAAACCTCTACCTCAAGATTAACCTTGTCTAATTTTGTTGGTACAATTCCTCCACAGAGGCCTGTCAATCTCGCAGCAGCACTCAGAACTGAAAACGCGCCGGAAATACCCACTACATCTCGGGCTACTACTATTGTCCCTACTGCTCCTCCAAACACCTCTGATGGTACAGATGAATTCTTTAGAGCCTTCATCCCTCAACGCTCTGGTCTGTGACACCACCGGATCTCCGTCATCTATGCGCTTGCTACCTTTTGTAGATTCTCTTAGTAGTAGAGTTGGGACCTATCTAAACAAAATCTTGAATCCTCTAGCCAGAGACTCAGTGTCATATGTACATGACACTTCAGATTTGATTTACTCAAAGAAAATCTTGATTGGCTTTGAATTGCTCTGTATCCTGTAACTTGTTCGTAAAAATAATTGTATAATGGAAAGTTATAAGCACTTATCTTTTGCAATTCTATCATCTGGATCTCTTGGACCCGGCCAGTCCTATAAGCAGTAGATTGCCTATTACATCAGCCCATCTTCTCTGCACTGCAATTCCATCAATTTTAATCCACATTCGGACCAGATCTGTCAAGCCCAAAACATTTTGTATCATAAATTCTACTATACCCAGAATCTTGATAATTGTGGCATATATCAATACTTTGCCTGCTATTCCCAAAGAGAGTATTCAGCAGAGAACACGTACGCCTTCCTTGCCTCCTACACCGATAGAGATGGGATACCACATTCCTCTATTTTTCCTCTTTCTCCTCATCCATCTGCTTTAATAAGAATGAAACTCCATGTAGACACCCCCAAGACTGTAAATGAGGCAGCGCCCACAGTTAGTGACCCCTTATAGACCCTTACCCCTGAAGATTGCGTCTCAGATTCCTGATTTTATGGCCTGATCAGTAATACAATGTTATTGCCTGTCTCACAGAAATCAACAATATCAAAGTCTTTTTCTTTGTGCATTTGGTAAACCCCATGGTGATTCAGACTAATGTATACGCCCAACAATTTCCAAAATCTCACTCCCTCATTTACTAAATTTGACCCACCCGCAGACGATGTAGAAATGATAAAATTTTTGGTCTATGTTCTTCATATGGGGATTGTGAAGACATCAGAATCACAGCAGTATTGAACTGTGGGTGTTTTACCAGCAGCTACTCAGTTATGAGAAGAAAATGATCGGCAACGGTCTTCCCTCCCCCCAAAAAATAATTATACAGCAATTGAAAATAATGAAGGGGAACATCAGAGAACCTGAAAACCACATAGGTTACTTGATTTACTACAGAAACATGAGTAATAGGTCATCAAACTTTCAGATAAGGCACTGGAAAAACCCCCCCGGATTGGCGCGATCGTAGATTGTATCGATCGCGCCAATCGCAGGGCACAGCGGCGGTATTACCGCCGCTGTGCCCTCCTGTATCGGTGCTGCAATAACACCGTTCATAGGCCAGAGCCTAGTGCAAGCCCGGCAGGAGCTGAATGGCGCGATCGTTGCTATCGTCGATCGCGCCAATCACAGGGCACAGCGGCGGTTACATTGTGACCGCTGTGTGCCCTGGCTGTGACCTGCCTAGGATCGGAGGGATCTTAGGCAGTTGCCATGGTCACCAGGGCCTGCAGGGATCGATGTTATCATTCGATCCCACCAATGACAGCACACAGCAGCGGTGTGACAGCACACAGCAGCGGTGTGACAGCACACAGCAGCGGTGTGACAGCACACAGCAGCGGTGTGACAGCACACAGCAGCGGTGTGACAGCACACAGCAGCGGTGTGACCGCTCAGTGACCTGTCTGTCACCTGCAGGTGACCTGTCTGACCGCTCTGCAGGGGTCCCCACTCTTATGTGAGGACTCCTGTAGAGAGGTCACACAGCCAGATCTAGTCTTGCTGGGCCTTGTGGTGCTACAGAAGTCTGTAACACCACAATCCCTGCATCAGTGCATTAGAAAAGAAAGAAAGAAGATCAAAGAAAGAAGACAGAAGAGAGACTACAAACTTAAGTGTTATCAGCCCCTACCCGATCTCTCTTCACCCCAATCCCCCTCTTTTTTACCTCCCTCCATCGCCTCCGTGCGCACGTTTAGCAGCCGCCGAGTGTTGATTGTTGACGCAGTTCACCGATCAACACTCGTATTCGCTTTTTTTTTCATCAGCCCTCTTTGCCCAATTCCATACACCCATCCCGCAGCCGCCAAACTTTGATAAGTGACGCAGTTTACTTATCAGAGCTTGTGCCTGCCGTTTTCTTTTTTTTTCACACCTGTGCGCACACTCAGCAGCCGCCGAACTTTGATAAGTGACGCGGTTCACTTATCAAAGCTCTTGTGCCTGCTGTTTTCTTTTATCACATCTCCGTGCGCTCACCCAGCCGCCGTGTCTAACCCGTGCCTTCCTTGTCTTTTTTTCAAATCTCCGTGCGCTCATCCAGCCGCCGCGTCTAACCTGTGCATTCCTTTTCTTTTTTCACATCTCTGTGCGCTTACCCAGCCGCCACGTCTAACCCGTGCCTTTTCTTTTTTTTTTTCCACATCTCTGTTCGCACACCCAGCAGCCGCCGAACTTTGATAAGTGACGCGGTTCACTATCAGAGCTAGGGCCTGCTGTTTTAGACTTTTCTTTCACAGGTATTGATTTTTCCCTATTTGCTTTTTATTCGTTTAGCTTTTTTTTTTCAGAGCAGTTTGCACCAAGCACTATCCCCCCACACTTACACATAGTTACCAATAAAGTACACCCAAGCACCATACTTACAAAAAAAAAAGGAACCGCTCGTCCCGTCAGCGCTATTCAGTGGAGGAGGCATACTCTTTCCATGCCTCCGACACTGATAGTGAGGGAGAGGATCCCACTTTTCTTTATTTTTCCCATTCTTCCTCATCCTCTTCCCACTCATCTTTCTCCTCCGGCCCTGCGGAACCGCCACGCAGACGCCGCAGGACAGAAGATGAGGCAGCGCCCACCATTGTCGATGACGAACCAGCGCACCCAAGTGCGGACTCCATATGGACCTCGCCACCCGAAAATTACGAGCCACTGATTCCTGATTTTGTGGCAGAATCAGGAATCAAGTTTGACACCACCGGCCTCACAGAACTAGACTTTTTCAAAGTCTTTTTTTCTGAGCCTTTCGTTAATCTCATGGTGGAGCAAACTAACTTCTATGCTCGTCAACTTTTGGACCAAAACTCGGGTTAATCATATTCTAACTGGTCTCCTGTAGATGCAGTTGAAATGATGCAGTTTTGGGGCCTGGTCTTCCACATGGGGATCCTGAAGAAGCCTGAACTTCGGCAATATTGGATTGTTGATATTTTATATAACACTCCAGTCTTCCGAATGATCATGACCCAGACGCGTTTTGAGGCCATCCATAAGTTCCTGCATTACAACGATAATGCACGGTGTGCCGCATGAGATGACCCCAACTTTGACTGTCTGTTCAAAGTTCGGCCAGTCATCGAACACTTCAACAAAAAGTTTGCAGAAGTGTACGTGCCTCAAAGGGACATCTGCGTGGATGAGTCCTTAATTAATTTTAAGTGGCGGCTCAGATTCCATCAATATCTGCCCAGCAAGAGGGCCAGGTACGGAATCAAACTCTACAAGCTGTGTGAGAATACCTCAGGGTGCACCTACAGCTTTAGAGTGTACGAAGGGAAGGACACCAGGATTGAACCGCCTGAGTGTCCTTCTATCCTGGGAGTGAGTGGGAAAATTGTGTGGGATTTGGTGCACCCACTGCTGGATAAAGGTTATCACCTCTATACCGATAACTTTTACACCAGCATCCCACTCTACAAATCTCTCTGCGGTACTGTCCACAAACATCAGAGAGGCCTCCCGAAGACGCTACTTGGGCAGACTCTCTGAAAAGGTGTGAGCAAAGCCCAATGTAGCAACCACCTGCTGGTGGTCAAGTACAAAGACAAAAGGGATGTCCTTCTATTGACCACCATACACTGTAATGGCAGCACCCTCAGCACTGTAAGGGGTACCTCTACAGGGGTCAGCAAACCGACCTGTGTACTGGGGTACAACAAAAACATGGGGGGCGTTGATCTCTCTGATCAACTCATCCAACCGTACAGTGCTTTGAGAAAGGCCAGGGTGTGGTACAAAAAGCTGTCTGTGCACATTGTACAAATGGCAATGCTCAACGCTTTCCTGCTGTCACGATGTGCACGCAACACCGATATGTCGTACCTTCATTCAGGGCCGGCTCCAGGTTTTTGAGGGCCCCGGGCGAAAGAGTCTCAGTGGGCCCCCCTTTAACACATACCACGATTCATGATGCCCAGATACAGCAGAGAAATATAGGTATAGTACAATGCCAGATTTCACTTCTTACATGAATGGCAGTTATTGTAAATTCTGCAGTGTATATATACAGGACAGGAGGAGTGGTACTGTACAGTGTATATATACAGGAGGAGTGGTACTGTACAGTGTATATATACAGGAGTGGTACTGTACAGTGTATATATACAGGGGAGAGGTACTGTACAGTGTATATATACAGGGGAGAGGTACTGTGCGGTGTATATATACAGGACAGGAGGAGTGGTACTGTACAGTGTATATATACAGGGGAGAGGTACTGTACAGTGTATATATACAGGGGAGAGGTACTGTACAGTGTATATATACAGGGGAGAGGTACTGTACAGTGTATATATACAGGGGAGAGGTACTGTGCGGTGTATATATACAGGACAGGAGGAGTGGTACTGTAGTGTATATATACGGGGAGAGGTACTGTGCGGTGTATATATACAGGGGAGAGGTACTGTGCGATGTATATATACAGGGGAGAGGTACTGTACAGTGTATATATACATGGGAGAGGTACTGTACGGTGTATATATACAGGGGAGAGGTACTGTGCAGTGTATATATACAGGGGAGAGGTACTGTGCAGTGTATATATACAGGGGAGAGGTACTGTAGTGTATATATACAGGGGAGAGGTACTGTGCGGTGTATATATACAGGGGAGCGGTACTGTACAGTGTATATATACAGGGGAGAGGTACTGTGCGGTGTATATATACAGGACAGGAGGAGTGGTACTGTGCAGTGTATATATACAGGGGAGAGGTACTGTACGGTGTATATATACAGGGGAGAGGTACTGTGCGGTGTATATATACAGGGGAGTGGTACTGTACAGTGTATATATACAGGGGAGTGGTACTGTACAGTGTATATATACAGGGGAGAGGTACTGTGCGGTGTATATATACAGGACAGGAGGAGTGGTACTGTGCAGTGTATATATACAGGGGAGAGGTACTGTACGGTGTATATATACAGGGGAGAGGTACTGTGCGGTGTATATATACAGGGGAGAGGTACTGTGCGGTGTATATATATAGGGGAGAGGTACTGTGCGGTGTATATATACAGGGGAGAGGTACTGTGCGGTGTATATATACAGGGGAGAAGTACTGTGCAGTGTATATACTTCAACAGCCACCCAGCCCAGGCCCCCAGCACCTGTCCTGTATATATATTATATACACTGTATCTATACAGGCTGCGCTGGGGGCCTGGGCGGCTGCTGTAGTATATATATATATATATATATATATATATATGTGTGTCAGCTGCAGCCGCCCAGCCCATGGCCGCCCCAGGTCACCCAGACTGTCAGAACATACAACGATAGCATGGTACTCACTCAGGCGCCGGTAGGAGCTCCTCCAGTCCGGAATCTGCCTGTGCCTAATAAGTTCAGCACTGCAGCAGCCAGGAGAGCAGGGAGAACGTGCTCTCTCCACCCACAATGTCACGCTGGCTGTGTCCTTAACCCCTATGTGCCTGGCCCTGCACTGACTGAGAAGATGCTTGTTCCAGGCAGCGCAAATTGAAAGGGTAGAAAGGGTTAAAGCGGCCAGATGGATCTATGACTGCATGAGTGGGCCCCCTGTCTTGTCAGGGCCCCGGCACTTGCCCGGGTGCGCCGGGTGCTGACGCCGGCACTTGCCCGGGTGCGCCGGGTGCTGACGCCGGCACTTGCCCGGGTGCTGACGCCGGCACTTGCCCGGGTGCTGACGCCGGCACTTGCCCGGGTGCTGACGCCGGCACTTGCCCGGGTGCTGACGCCGGCACTTGCCCGGGTGCTGACGCCGGCACTTGCCCGGGTGCTGACGCCGGCACTTGCCCGGGTGCTGACGCCGGCACTTGCCCGGGTGCTGACGCCGGCACTTGCCCGGGTGCTGACGCCGGCACTTGCCCGGGTGCTGACGCCGGCACTTGCCCGGGTGCGCCGGGTGCTGACGCCGGCACTTGCCCGGGTGCGCCGGGTGCTGACGCCGGCACTTGCCCGGGTGCGCCGGGTGCTGACGCCGGCACTTGCCCGGGTGCTGACGCCGGCACTTGCCCGGGTGCTGACGCCGGCACTTGCCCGGGTGCTGACGCCGGCACTTGCCCGGGTGCTGACGCCGGCACTTGCCCGGGTGCTGACGCCGGCACTTGCCCGGGTGCTGACGCCGGCACTTGCCCGGGTGCTGACGCCGGCACTTGCCCGGGTGCTGACGCCGGCACTTGCCCGGGTGCTGACGCCGGCACTTGCCCGGGTGCTGACGCCGGCACTTGCCCGGGTGCTGACGCCGGCACTTGCCCGGGTGCTGACGCCGGCACTTGCCCGGGTGCTGACGCCGGCACTTGCCCGGGTGCTGACGCCGGCACTTGCCCGGGTGCTGACGCCGGCACTTGCCCGGGTGCTGACGCCGGCACTTGCCCGGGTGCTGACGCCGGCACTTGCCCGGGTGCTGACGCCGGCACTTGCCCGGGTGCTGACGCCGGCACTTGCCCGGGTGCTGACGCCGGCACTTGCCCGGGTGCTGACGCCGGCACTTGCCCGGGTGCTGACGCCGGCACTTGCCCGGGTGCTGACGCCGGCCCTGCCTTCATTTCCAGGAAGTAGTGGTTAAGGCCCTGGTGTTTGGCACAAGGGAAGGAGCGGGCCTCAGTACTTCTGGAACTGAAGGTGCACGTATTGTACCAGGTCAGCATTTTCCTGGGGTGGCCCCGCCAACTGGAAGAAAAGGTAAGCCTCAAAAAAGGTGCAGAGTGTGCTACAAAAGAGGAATACGCAAGGACACCATCTATCAATGTGACACCTGCCCTGAAAAACCTGGCCTGTGTATGAAGGATTGCTTTAAATTGTACCACACCTCCATGCACTACTAATTTACAGGAAACAGATTAATTCCAAAGGAGGCACATCTACGTAAGTTCTTTGGGGGTCTATTTTTCAAAATGTTGTCACTTGTGGGTTTTTTCCTGTTTAGGCACATCAGGTGCTCTGCAAACGGAACATGAGGCTCGCAGACGATTCCATCAAAGTCTGCATTCAAAAACATCAGTACTTCCCTTTCGAGCCATGACATGTTCCCAGTTGGGGTACCAGCGTACTCGGGACAAATTGGACAACTTTTGCGGTCCAATTTCTTCTGTTACCCTTGGGAAATTAAAAAAATGGGGACTAAACGATCATTTTTGTGGGCAAAAAATAAGATTTTTTAATTTCACACCCGGGCGTTATAAACTTAAGTGAAACATTTGGGTGTTCAAAGTTCTTACCACACATCTAGACAAGTTCCTTAGGGGGTCTATTTTCCAAATTGGAGTCACTTGTGGGGGGTTCCCACTGTTTAGGCACATCAGGGGCTCATGAAACACAACATGTCGTCCGATTACAAATCTAGCCAATTTTAGGTTAAAAAATCATGAAAAAATCATGAAAAAATCAAACGGTGTTCCTTCACTTCCGAGCCCTGCCATGCGCCCAAACAGTGGTTCCCCCCACATATGGGTATCAGTGTACTCAGGACAAAATGCACATCAACTTTTAGGGTCCAATTTCTCCTGTTACCTTTGGCAAAATAAAAAATTGGGGACTAAACGATCATGTTTGTGGAAAAAATTTATTTTCACGCCCGGGCGTTAACAACTTGTGAAGCCCCTGGGGGTTCAAAGTGCTCATCACACATATGTTCCTTAGGGGGTCTAGTTTCCAAAATGGGGTCACTTGTGGGGGGTTTCCACTGTTTAAGCACATCAGGGGCTCGTCAAACACAACATGGCGTCCGATCGCAATTCCAGCCAATTTTAGGTAGAAAAAAATCAAATGGCGCTCCCTCCCTACAGAGCCCTGTCATACGCCCAAACAGTGGTTCCCCCCCATATCAGCGTACTCAGGACAAATTTGACAACAACTTTTGCAGTCCAATTTCTCCTATTACTTTTGGGAAAATAAAAAAATTGTTGCTAAAAGATCGTTTTCATTTTTTTCCTTCAACAGTGCTTTAGCTCTCGTGAAGCACCCGAAGGGTTAATAAACTTCTTGAATGTGGTTTTGATCAGCTTGAGGGGTGCAGTTTTTAGAATCGTGTCACTTTGGGGTATTTTTTGCTATATAGACCCCTAAATGTGACTTCAAATGTGAGGTGGTCCCTAAAAAAATGGTTTTGTAAATTTTGTTGTAAAAATGAGAAATTGCTGGTCAACTTTTAACCCTTATAACTTCCTAACAAAAAAAAAATTTGTTTCCAAAATTGTTCTGATGTAAAATAGACTTCTGGGAAATGTTACTTATTAAGTATTTTGGGTGACATATCTCTTTGATTTAAGGGCATAAAAATTCAAAGTTGGAAAATTGCGAAATTTTCGCCAGATTTCAGTTTTTTTCACAAATAAACGCAGGTAATATCAAAGAAATTTTACCATTATCATGAAGTAGAATATGTCTCGAGAAAACAATATCAGAATTGCCAAGATCTGTTGAAGCGTTCCAGAGTTATAACCTCATAAAGGGACAGTGGTCAGAATTGTAAAAATTGGCCCGGTCATTAACGTGCAAACCACCCTCGGGGCTTAAAGCTTTTCTGTCTTCCGCCATGATTTAATTTTAAACAAAGAATCAATCGTTCCTAGAACCCTGATTTGCAGCGTATGGAGGAATTCCAGATCAGCAAATGCGTCTACCAGATAATTGATTTAGCAGAATGAATTACGCTGCAAAATTAAATAAAATATTTATAACTTCACAGAAGACTTTGTGTCTGGATTTAAAATTTCCAAGCCTTTGTGTCTGGATTTAAAATTTCCAAACAGGACAATGGCTTCTCTCCTGTGCGAATTCTCTGATCTTTTACCAACTGTAACCCCAGACATTATTAATAATAAGGTGGAGCCTCAGGGACTGATTAGTGAAGAGTTGCTCTATACACTGTAAAAAGCAAGTATTGGGATCAAACCTGAGATTCCAAGGTAGCTAAACAGGAAATCTCTTACCAACAGGTCAGGGAGAGTCATCATTTCAGTAGTAACTTATCTATTTATACAGTATACTACAGCACAGCACCAAGTAACATTACTACCGAGTTACAAGTATCTCATTGCATCAGTCTGGAGAATCCACGGTGTCTACTACATCTTGTATCTGCCTCATCATCCCATAGAGAGTTCATCAGTTGCTACATTATCTTCATAGATACGTGACAACATTCAGCGTATGCAGCAAGAAGAGAAAAAAAATCCCACCTGGGAGCCACTCACAATTGTACATTAGTATTTTCAAGTCATATCTTCTTTTAACTTCTGAAAAGAACAATTGACGTGTTCACAGTTTATATTTAATCAGAAGACAACAATCCAAGAAGAAAAAATTCTATTTGCACCAAGAAGAAAAAATTCTATTTGCACCTACAATCTAAACCGCGGCATTCAGGACGTCTTTACTCTAATTCTCACGTACATGAGCTTATAGGATAAAAATTATCTAATAAATACTTGCGATATTTATATTGTCTGAAGAAATATTATTTTTCCTACAATATTTCAATGGCTCATTTAGGCTTTCACAATTAGATATATAAATGTATTGTACAATGTGTAAGGCTATGTGCGCACGTTGTGGATTTCCTTATGTAAAATTCTGTGCGGATTCTGCCTCTCTAGGCAGAAAACGAAGTTGAAAATCTGCGCGGTTTTTATGCTAAATTAAGATACGTTATTTAAACAAAAAGTGTGATGTCATCTCCTTGTTCAACCTCTTTTTCTTCATTCTCCATTTTGGAAAGATGAGCAGAGATGAGCACACAGCAGTCCTTACGGCTCCGCAGGCCCTATAGAAACATGATGGTGAGAAAAATATCCGGCACTCCAAATAAATTATAAAAAATTTATTTATTCAACATAAATCCAGTTTAAACGTAACGTTTCGGTCAATCTTGACCTTCATCAGACTAGAACATAAAAGACAACACAGTGTTACATAAATATAAATCCATAATACAATCAAGCAATTTTGAGAAAATAACAAATAAGGAAGAAAAAAATCAGTATATACCATTATACATGATTTATCAAATAATGTCGATCAAACACGACCATGATGATAACATTAGTATACAGTTCACAGAAGTGCTCTTCTCTATACACATAAATAAAATTGATGTGGCCATATAGCTGTCCAAAAAATAAAAAGGAAACATAGAAAAAGAAAAATGAACACAACAAAGTACAGCCCCTTATGGAAATGAACAAATCAGTTTTCTTACCGCTGTATGCAATAACAGTAGGGATCACCTTTAATATATATACACGTGACTCCGTCAGGAGTTCTATAAGGCAAGTGAAAAATGGACAAAATCAGTGAGAACAAGGAGAAGAGAAAAAGAAAATAATGATAGAACTCAGTACGGTGCCGCCCTGTACCGACATGATTACAGTCCAGCTTAAACTAAACAGAGAAAAGGGCTTACCGCAAATGTGTCCGGTGATCAGGAAGTAATGAACCGCCGTCCGCGGCAAACAGAAAGACTGCATAGAATCACCTGAGCGTTCCCACATTAAGTAACCCAGAACCCGGAAGTGACGTCTAGTGAAAAGCGGCTGCACCGCTAGGTGGAACGCATAGATCGAGATGTCCCGGCCGGAAATACATCACCGCTAGTGCAGAGAAAGTACATCCTCTCATAGGAGACCAAGTATCAGGAACGTGAGTAAGCGGTGAATATCTTAACATTGTGCGGTAATTCCCAGATCCAGTGCAACGAAGAAATCAACGCTGGAGCATGTAGACTAGGTAAGTATAGAGTAAAATATAGAAAATCAGATGGCAGCCTGGAAAAAGCAAAGAAAGTTTGAATAAACAGTATATAAATGCTTATTTGTGCCACAGTCTCTATTAACTCCATTAAAATAATAAAGATATAATAAAAACACAAAAAAAAACCAAAAAAAAAAGGGGGGGAAAAAAAAAAAACCAAAGAAAAGAAAAGAAAAAGCAAGCCACATCACAAGTCTCTAGGTCAGATTACCCAAGCCGTCATTATCGTCCCTAAAATAAGGGACCCATATTAATATATCTTTATCAATTAACTTCAAAAAAGGCTAGAGAGATTATTAACTTCAAAAAAGGCTAGAGAGATTATAATCCCTATTCAAGCCTTTGGGTTCCAGACTCTGTAAAAAATGAATCCAAAAAGCCTCCCTCTGCAATAATTTCTTACGCAAATTCCCTCCTCTCCTATTTAAAGATACTTGTTCCAGTACCAAAAATCGTAGTTGGGCTATTGAATGCCCTGCTTCACGGAAATGATTGGGAATTGGGAGATGGTATTTCCCACACCGGATATCAGACTTGTGATGTGAGATACGTTCTTTAATAGTTTGGGTAGTCTCACCCACATACATCTTCCCACAAGGACATTTTATGGCATATACCACCTCTTTTGAATTACACGTAAAAAATCCTTGAATTGGAATGTCCGAACCTGTCTGTGGATGGGAAATTTTTGGTCCTTTCAGTACATTTGCACATTGTGCACACTGTAGACACGGAAAGGTGCCTTTTTTGGAGGTTTGTAGAAATGTTTGTCGTGATACCTTGGTACGTGAGCCTACATCCGCTCTCACAATGCTATTTTTTAAATTACTAGGACGTCTGAAACACGGTAAAAAAGGAACCTGGAATTCAGGAATATCCGGAAAGCTTTCCTGTAGGATATGCCAGTGTTTGCGGATCTTGCCATGTAATTTATACATATAGGGGTGGAATGTATGTACTAGTGGGATTCTTAATGAAGATCTTGTGTCACTGTTTCTACTCACATTTCTACGACATTGTTGGAACAAGCGACGTGGGTAACCCCTCTGTAGAAATTTAATCTCCATCTCATTTAACCGTTGGGAACATAAGGTACTGTCACTCACTATTCTACGAACTCTTTCAAATTGAGAAAGAGGAATTGACCTCTTAACGGCTTTCGGGTGGCAACTTTGATACAGCAATAGGTTGTTGCGATCCGTATCCTTCACAAACAGATCTATGTTCAGTGAACCATCTGACTCTTGAATGATTTTAGTATCCAAAAAATTTATCTCTTTATAATCAAAATTCAAAGTGAAGGTAAGTTCAGGCCAGACAGAATTAATCTGATTGAAAAACTCCTGTAAACTATCACCTGTACCCCTCCCATAGGCAGAACACGTCATCAATATATCTGCGCCATAATATGCAATGGGATTTGAATAATACATTGCTATAAATATAGTCAGATTCAAAGACTGACATGAAACAATTAGCATAGGGTGGGGCCACATTGGACCCCATTGCCGAACCCTGGGTCTGCACATAGAAGGTGTCTTCGAAGATAAAGAAATTTTCAGTAAGGACTAACTTCAATAATTCCAATAAAAAGGAAATTACATTGGGCTCCATATGGGAATCAACCAGGATCTGCCTTGTCGCATTTAATCCTTTTGTGTGTTGAATTGAAGTGTATAAGTTATTTACATCTAATGTGACCAACAGTGTGCCCTCAGGTAATTTACCCACATCTCGAATCAACTGTAGAAAAGCTCCTGTATCTAACAAAAAAGCTGGTGTTTTTTTGATCAGTGGTGTTAACACCTTTTCTAGTAAAATAGCTAGTGGAGATAAGATTGAGTCTGTGGACGCCACTATCGGTCTACCGGGGGGTCTTTCTAAATTTTTATGAATTTTAGGTAAAACATAAAATACTGGAACAATGGGATATTCATTCGTCAAAAACTCCTTAGTTTTCTTATCTATAATCCCTGTTAGTAGTGCCTCATCCAATAATGTAGTTATTTTATTTCTAATAGAGGAAGTCGGATTAATAGCAAGGGGCTGGTAAATATCTCTATTTGCCAATTGTGACAATATTTCTAAGCGATAAAACGAATGGTCCATGATAACAATTGCGCCCCCCTTATCTGCTGCCTTTATCACTATATCTTTGTCATCCATTAGAGTTTTGAGGGCCCTACGTTCCGGTTGCCCCAAATTAGATCTAAAAATAAAGTCCCCTCTTGTAATTTGTTTGTGAAAATTGGTAACCTCTCTATCAATCAGTGTTATGAAAGTCTCCACTGGTGCACAACTCTTTGGTGGAGAAAAATTACTCCGTAATTTCAAACCCAAATCCTTTAAATTAATAGGTGTAACATTAGTCGTTACTGTCTGTGTAGTCCTAGGTGTTTGTTCACAGAAGAATGCTTTTAGTCGTAAATTTCTGTAAAATCTCTCTAGATCAATATTTAGCTGAAATGCATTAAACTTATACGTCGGACAAAAAGATAATCCTTTTTCTAACAAACGCAATTGTGAGGTATTTAATGACTTATTCGATATATTTATTACTAGGTTGGACCCATTACCTGAGACCTGGTGCTACAGTGTGCACAATGTGCAAATGTACTGAAAGGACCAAAAATTTCCCATCCACAGACAGGTTCGGACATTCCAATTCAAGGATTTTTTACGTGTAATTCAAAAGAGGTGGTATATGCCATAAAATGTCCTTGTGGGAAGATGTATGTGGGTGAGACTACCCAAACTATTAAAGAACGTATCTCACATCACAAGTCTGATATCCGGTGTGGGAAATACCATCTCCCAATTCCCAATCATTTCCGTGAAGCAGGGCATTCAATAGCCCAACTACGATTTTTGGTACTGGAACAAGTATCTTTAAATAGGAGAGGAGGGAATTTGCGTAAGAAATTATTGCAGAGGGAGGCTTTTTGGATTCATTTTTTACAGAGTCTGGAACCCAAAGGCTTGAATAGGGATTATAATCTCTCTAGCCTTTTTTGAAGTTAATAATCTCTCTAGCCTTTTTTGAAGTTAATTGATAAAGATATATTAATATGGGTCCCTTATTTTAGGGACGATAATGACGGCTTGGGTAATCTGACCTAGAGACTTGTGATGTGGCTTGCTTTTTCTTTTCTTTTCTTTGGTTTTTTTTTTTCCCCCCCTTTTTTTTTGTTTTTATTATATCTTTATTATTTTAACCCTTGTCAGGCTGCATAATTTTACAACCTTAACAGGCTGCATAGGTACAATTGTACCTTCACATATACCTCCACTGTGGGAAGACTTTACTTGGTTTCAGAAACTAAAGTTCATTCAGCTACAAATGTTATGCTGATATCTATTGTTCAGTGTTGTTACTGGTCACTTATGTTGCTGTCAATTAAGTTAATTCAAACTGGGAGTGGCTTCTACTTGTCTTCCTGCCTCCCTCCTCTCATTAACCATTTTGCTGTTCATCTCATTGCTGTGAGCACACATTTCTAGGCTTGTGAAGTCTTCAATTTCTTGGAAACGAAGGTAGGAAAGTCTCACAGCATCTAACAGCCAGTTATACCTTTATTCTCATTATGTGGGGACAGAACAGTCAAATTGTCTTTCAGCCTGGACTTGGCTTACATATATTTTGTATGAAACTTATCACTATAGGTATAATTTTTATACGAAAAATGGATAATAATTAGTATCTACATATTGTTTTACGATGTTTTATTTATATTCAGCACAAAATACGAAGCCAAAATTCATCTAGCAAGTCATCATGAGTGATAGTAATGCTGGATCTAGTTTCCGCCATAATCCAAGAAAACGTGTTTGCAGGTTAGTATAATTTTGTGAAAAGCCAATAATGTAGTATTTCGGAAAATTATTTATTTTACATTTTTTCATATTTACAGATTTACGTCTGACGAAATAATGCGAATGCTAGAAGAATCTGATTCTGAGCATGAGGATGAACCATATGTTGCATCTGATGATGAAAACTATGTACCACAAGTGGATGTTACTGAAGAAGATTCAGACATTGAACAAGAAATGGTCATAGAGCATGAAAATGAATACGAATCAGACGAAAGTGTTGAGGATGATTCTGTGCCTCAAAGTGCAGGCGACATTTGGACTGCTAAGGATGAAACTCAATGGTGCAGTAATCCACTGCCAAATGCACAAACAAAATCTCGTAATGTCCTACGACAAAGAGGTGGCCCTGCAGCAATCAGCAACCTATATACAGCAAAAGAGCTATTCAAGTCCATCATGACTCCCGAGATGTGTGACATCATATTACGGGAAACGAATCGAAAGGCCAAGAGAGTTTGTGATGCTTACAACAACGAACTGGTACAACGTTTTCCTGATTCTTCCAAACGGCCACCACAAAAAACATTCAAGCAATTTACTGAAACTGAACTTCATGCATTTTTGGGCATACTGATTGCTGCTGGTGTGCACAGAGCCAACAAAGAGAATCTGGAGGAAATGTGGAATGTTGCTGCTCTGCCTCTTATACGTGCAGCCATGTCTCGTGACCGCTTCAAGATGATACTCAGATTTATCAGGTTTGACAACGAAAATACACGTGCAGAACGTGTGCAAACAGATAAAGCTGCACCAATACGGGACATCTGGACAATGCTGAACAGTAATCTGGAGAGAGCCTACAAGCCATATCATTGTATCACCGTCGACGAGCAATTATTTCCATTTAGAGGTCATACTAAATTTACCCAGTATATACCTTCAAAACCAGCTAAATATGGCATAAAGATTTTCTGGGCTTGTGACTCATCAAATGCCTACCCTTTACAAGGTCAGCTCTACACTGGGAAACCAACTGATGGTCCTCGACAAGTAAACATTGGAGAACGAACAGTATTGGACCTAGTGAGCTCGTATAAAGGCTCTGGAAGAAATGTCACCACCGATAACTTCTTTACAACCATGGAACTAGCTAAGGTATTGAACTCCTGGAACATGACACTAGTTGGTACAGTGAGAAAAAACAAAAGGTTCCTACCTAACAACATGCAGCCTGCCAAAGAAAGGCCTGTAAACTCGACAAATTTTGCCTACAATCATGATGCAACAGTCTGTTCATATGTACCAAAGAAGAACAAATCAGTCGTGCTTCTATCATCTATGCACATGACGGGAGAAGTTGAAGAGACACTAGCAGCCAAGCCAGAGATAATAAAATACTACAACATAACAAAAGGTGGCGTTGATGTTATGGATAAAATGTTGGGAGAGTACACTGTGAAACGACGAACATCACGTTGGACTTTGGCATTTTTCTACAATATGATTGATGTCAGTGGGTTAGCATCCTACATCATCTACAGAGAACACAATCCAAGCTTCAGGGCAAAGGATCAACGAAGAAAGTTCCTGAAAGATCTCGCAAATCAGCTGTGTATGATTGCAATTGAAGATCGTAGTACAAACAAAATGATAATGAGAAACCATTTTCTTCGAGGTGCAGTAGAAATGGTGCTTGGACGATGCATTGTGGTAGCATCGCAGCCAGCAGCTGGCCCCAACATACCTCATGGTAGTCGTGGACCCTCCCCTGTTGTTGGTAGTTGCTATGTCTGCAGAGACCTGAGGCGAAAACAACGCAAGACTAGAAAGTCTTGTGTGGTTTGTGTGAAACCCATTTGCGATGAACACTCTGTAGCAAAGCCAACATGCATTACTTGCAAAGAAAATCAATAAAAAAAAGTTTCTTACATTTTCTTTTATAATGTAAATGAACAGTTTTTTACTTGTTTATAATAGTTAAATAGCATTATCATTAAAAAAAAAATTATGCTTTTTCCCTTGCATTATCTTCATTCAAAATATATGAGGTACATTTGTACCTATGCAGCTTGTTATGGATGCAAAAAGATCTCGACCCCTTATCTCGGAAGCGGGTGGAGATATTTTATTGAAATTTGGCCAATATATTCTGGACCAAAAATGTAGAGATGTCACGAAATTTCAGCCCTCTACGTCTTTTCAAAAAAAAGTTATTGCAATTTTAAAACGGAATAGTTACAATTGTACCTATTCAGCCGGATAAGGGTTAATGGAGTTAATAGAGACTGTGGCACAAATAAGCATTTATATACTGTTTATTCAAACTTTCTTTGCTTTTTCCAGGCTGCCATCTGATTTTCTATATTTTACTCTATACTTACCTAGTCTACATGCTCCAGCGTTGATTTCTTCGTGGCACTGGATCTGGGAATTACCGCACAATGTTAAGATATTCACCGCTTACTCACGTTCCTGATACTTGGTCTCCTATGAGAGGATGTACTTTCTCTGCACTAGCGGTGATGTATTTCCGGCCGGGACATCTCGATCTATGCGTTCCACCTAGCGGTGCAGCCGCTTTTCACTAGACGTCACTTCCGGGTTCTGGGTTACTTAATGTGGGAACGCTCAGGTGATTCTATGCAGTCTTTCTGTTTGCCGCGGACGGCGGTTCATTACTTCCTGATCACCGGACACATTTGCGGTAAGCCCTTTTCTCTGTTTAGTTTAAGCTGGACTGTAATCATGTCGGTACAGGGCGGCACCGTACTGAGTTCTATCATTATTTTCTTTTTCTCTTCTCCTTGTTCTCACTGATTTTGTCCATTTTTCACTTGCCTTATAGAACTCCTGACGGAGTCACGTGTATATATATTAAAGGTGATCCCTACTGTTATTGCATACAGCGGTAAGAAAACTGATTTGTTCATTTCCATAAGGGGCTGTACTTTGTTGTGTTCATTTTTCTTTTTCTATGTTTCCTTTTTATTTTTTGGACAGCTATATGGCCACATCAATTTTATTTATGTGTATAGAGAAGAGCACTTCTGTGAACTGTATACTAATGTTATCATCATGGTCGTGTTTGATCGACATTATTTGATAAATCATGTATAATGGTATATACTGATTTTTTTCTTCCTTATTTGTTATTTTCTCAAAATTGCTTGATTGTATTATGGATTTATATTTATGTAACACTGTGTTGTCTTTTATGTTCTAGTCTGATGAAGGTCAAGATTGACCGAAACGTTACGTTTAAACTGGATTTATGTTGAATAAATAAATTTTTTATAATTTATTTGGAGTGCCGGATATTTTTCTCACCATTTGGACAAAGGGGTGGCATCCCTCCTCTGAGCACCCTAACATTTGCAAATTAGGAGTGACGTGATAGATTTTTTCTAATCTGACTATAGAAACATGATTCTAGGATTGGTTCTATATATTCTGCATAGTCGCAGACAGCAGGTAAGATAAAGTATATATAAATAATATTTTACATGTCTTTCTTTTTCACGGTGTTGTGCAGTAACCAATTGTTTTATCATAACAGGAGCGGTCTAGAAGGAGACAAAAAAAAGCTGTGGGGTGCACCCTATAGTTTCGGAGCAAAGTGAGAAGGGGCACTTCAATGTGTTACACAGAGATTTAAGGAGGTAAGTTAACCGTATGTAAAGATAGTTTCCCATGTAAAATGTGTCCCAAAAAACATCACCATATACAGGTCCTTCTAAAAAAAATAGCATATAGTGTTAAATTTCATTATTTACCATAATGTAATGATTACAATTAAACTTTCATATATTATAGATTCATTATCCACCAACTGAAATTTGTCAGGTCTTTTATTGTTTTAATACTGATGATTTTGGCATACAACTCCTGATAACCCAAAAAACCTGTCTCAATAAATTAGCATATCAAGAAAAGGTTCTCTAAACGACCTATTACCCTAATCTTCTGAATCAACTAATTAACTCTAAACACATGCAAAAGATACCTGAGGTTTTAAAAACTCCCTGCCTGGTTCATTACTCAAAACCCCCATCATGGGTAAGACTAGCGACCTGACAGATGTCAAGAAGGCCATCATTGACACCCTCAAGCAAGAGGGTAAGACCCAGACAGAAATTTCTCAACAAATAGGCTGTTCCCAGAGTGCTGTATCAAGGCACCTCAATGGTAAGTCTGTTGGAAGGAAACAATGTGGCAGAAAACGCTGTACAACGAGAAGAGGTGACAGGACCCTGAGGAAGATTGTGGAGAAGGACCGATTCCAGACCTTGGGGAACCTGAGGAAGCAGTGGACTGAGTCTGGTGTGGAAACATCCAGAGCCACCGTGCACAGGCGTGTGCAGGAAATGGGCTACAGGTGCCGCATTCCCCAGGTAAAGCCACTTTTGAACCATAAACAGCGGCAGAAGCGCTTGACCTGGGCTACAGAGAAGCAACACTGGACTGTTGCTAAGTGGTCCCAAGTACTTTTTTCTGATGAAAGCAAATTTTGCATGTCATTCGGAAATCAAGGTGCCAGAGTCTGGAGGAAGACTGGGGAGAAGGAAATGCCAAAATGCCTGAAGTCCAGTGTCAAGTACCCACAGTCAGTGATGGTGTGGGGTGCCATGTCAGCTGCTGGTGTTGGTCCACTGTGTTTCATCAAGGGCAGGGTCAATGCAGCTAGCTATCAGGAGATTTTGGAGCACTTCATGCTTCCATCGGCTGAAATGCTTTATGGAGATGAAGATTTCATTTTTCAGCACGACCTGGCACCTGCTCACAGTGCCAAAACCACTGGTAAATGGTTTACTGACCATGGTACTACTGTGCTCAATTGGCCTGCCAACTCTCCTGACCTGAACCCCATAGAGAATCTGTGGGATATTGTGAAGAGAAAGTTGAGAGACGCAAGACCCAACACTCTGGATGAGCTTAAGGCCGCTATTGAAGCATCCTGGGCCTCCATAACATCTCAGCAGTGTCACAGGCTGATTGCCTCCATGCCACGCCGCATTGAAGCAGTCATTTCTGCCAAAGGATTCCCGACCAAGTATTGAGTGCATAACTGAACATTATTATTTGATGTTTTTTTTGTTTGTTATTAAAAAACACTTTTATTTGATTGGACGGGTGAAATATGCTAATTTATTGACACAGGTTTTTTGGGTTATCAGGAGTTGTATGCCAAAATCATCAGTATTAAAACAATAAAAGACCGGACAAATTTCAGTTGGTGGATAATGAATCTATAATATATGAAAGTTTAATTGTAATCATTACATTATGGTAAATAATGAAATTTAACACTATATGCAAATTTTTTGAGAAGGACCTGTATTACCTAACCATTTTTCCATGTCAATTTATTTTTACAGATATCCAGATAAATTTATAGCTTTTTGCCGAATATCCATACAAGGATTTGACAGGTTGTTACTGACCTTATACCCAGAGCTGAACTATTCTGATACGGTCATGAGAAAGGCAATAACTGCTGAGGAAAGGCTGCTCATCACCTCGCGGTAAGTATTTTTTTTGTTCGTATCTAATCATCTTTTTCCTTTGCAGATTTCTGGCCACAGAAGAGAGCTATACATCACTACATCTCCAATTTAGAGCTGCTAAATCCTCCATTTCAAAAGTTGAGGTACACATGTACCGTCATCTGGCAGAAGTTGCAGCCCATCGTGATGCCTTCTCCAACTGAGACTTGGCTGCAGGTCGCAGAAGACTTTCAGTCTGTGGCCAATTTCCAAAACTGCATAGGTGCGTTGATGGAAAACATGAAAGGGTTCAGCAACCACCATGATCAGAATCACGCTTCTTTAATTATAAGAAGTATTTTTCTGTGGTCCTGATGGCGGTGGCTGACGCACATTACAAATTTGTTGCCATTAGTATTGGTGCCTCTGGCAGTACTGGGGACTCTCGGATATTGCAAGCATCACAGATTGGTCTTCAAATTCTTTAAGATTGAGGAAAGTTCCAGCCCCATGACCTTTGCCAGGTTCCATACAACCAGTTCCCTGTGTGATGGTATCGTATGAGGCATTTCCCTTAATGACCACCCTGCTGCGCCCATACCCACGAAGGGGACTGGATGCCAGGCGGAGGATTTTTAACTATAGGCTGAGTCGTGCACGCAGATATGTGGAATGCACCTTCGCAATCATGAGTAGTCAGTGGAGGATCCCTCACACACCCATCTAGTTGGATACAGAAACAGTTGACACTGTGATTAAGTCATGCTGTGTACTCCATAACTATGCTCGTGAGAACAGCACTGAGGTAGATGAGGAGTCACAGCTGCCAATATTTACTCCAGTGATCAACGTGGGTCTGGGAAGGCCATCCAACTCTGGTGCCTGTGTGCGAGAAACCTTTACTGACTATTTTATGAGTCCAGAAGGTGCCGTGCACTGGCAATACTCCTGTGTTGGTGATGTGCAGCCTGAACAGCAGAGAAGAATGTTCGAAAATTGAAAAAAGATACCTTTATTTTATTTTGTTATGCAAAGAATGTTAATTATCTATTTTCATGTTCATAAATAAAACCATAACTGAATGTTGATTTTTTGTGATTTATTTTATTTGCTTTTAATTATGAGTGATGGAAGAGGGAGCGTCACTGGACTCTTGAACGCAAGATTGTGGGGGATGGTGAGGTGCGGTATAGGGATCCTCTTACTCAGGGGTCCCACAGCGGCAGGCTAGGGGCCCCACAGCGGCAGGCTAGGGGCCCCACAGCGGCAGGCTAGGGGCCCCACAGCGGCAGGCTAGGGGCCCCACAGCGGCAGGCTAGGGGCCCCACAGCGGCAGGCTAGGGGCCCCACAGCGGCAGGCTAGGGGCCCCACAGCGGCAGGCTAGGGGCCCCACAGCGGCAGGCTAGGGGCCCCACAGCGGCAGGCTAGGGGCCCCACAGCGGCAGGCTAGGGGCCCCACAGCGGCAGGCTAGGGGCCCCACAGCGGCAGGCTAGGGGCCCCACAGCGGCAGGCTAGGGGCCCCACAGCGGCAGGCTAGGGGCCCCACAGCGGCAGGCTAGGGGCCCCACAGCGGCAGGCTAGGGGCCCCACAGCGGCAGGCTAGGGGCCCCACAGCGGCAGGCTAGGCTAGGCTTTGGATCACCACTCCAGCACTCTAACAAAAAATGAGCTTGAGTAGTGGCAAGAGAAGCCAGTGGCAGGAGGACAGGGACCTGTCCTAGAATCCCCAGTGGCAGGAGGACAGGGACCTGTCCTAGAATCCCCAGCGGCAGATCTGTCCCATGGAACAGCAAGTGGATTCACCACATCAGCTCCGAAGTCTGAGGTCGGGACTGGAGCTGCCACAGTGCAGCTAAACCAGGAATTTAACGTGGTGAGCAATACTGTGGAAATGCAGCTGCTGCTGGGCGAGATTGACCCTGTTTCCGACTGTTTTCTTTGCTTTGTTCTTCTGCAGGAATAGCAGAAGACGGTGCTCTCAGAGAATTGTTCACATCTACCCTGTCCCGCATTGCACCATTGTGGTCCAAGCCCCGCATTGCACCATTGTGGACCAAGCCCCGCATTGCACCATTGTGGACCAAGCCCCGCATTGCACCATTGTGGACCAAGCCCCGCATTGCACCATTGTGGACCAAGCCCCGCATTGCACCATTGTGGACCAAGCCCCGCATTGCACCATTGTGGACCAAGCCCCGCATTGCACCATTGTGGACCAAGCCCCGCATTGCACCATTGTGGACCAAGCAGCGTATCATCTGCTTGCAAAAACTGGATGCAAAAACTGGATGCCAAAACACATTTAAAAGCATGCTTATGCTGCATATTTTATTCGCATCAGCTTACACATGATGCCAAAAAAATGCTGCATATGTATGCGTTTTTTGTATGCGTTTTAATATTTTCAGGAGAATGTGGGTATGCGGACAATGCTTTTCCAGTAGAATTTCCTTGACACAAGTCACACACAATGGGCGTCTCATGGGATTTCTATATATAGATACTACACAGATGAAATCCTCTTCTTATGCTGCTGTATCCAGCTGCAAGATGAATTTATCATGGAGAGCTTCAATCTTAATTTGTCATTGAAATTGGCTTTTGCCTTTGCTGTGGCTTGTGAAGAAAGAATGAGAAAGACAGAGAAGACGTCGTTGTCGCTATTGGCTATAGCCGTGGAGCCTACTACTCGTACACCGAGCCGAGTAAAAACCCAGATACGTTCTTCAACTATATGAGGTTGTTGGAACAGAGCTTCAATGACTTGCTGCTATGTGTCCGAGGATCCATCACCAGGCAGGACACATTACTATGTCAAGCAATTTCTGCTGAAGAATGTCCGTTGGTGACCCTGAGGTACGTAATTTTGAAAAAGAAACATGTCATTAGTATTACCCAGCTATCCTGGACGACGTCTGTTTGGTCTACTCCAGTTCCGTCTCGTCCCACCATTCAGTCATCCGTACCTCAGGACAACGCCAGGGTCACCGGTACCAGCTCCTACCCGTACCTCCGAAACCCACCGGTCAGCATGTCATCAGCTAACACTTATTGTCCGTCTCTCCCGCTGGGACAGCTGCCGCCACGAGTCCCCAGGGTCTAACTGGAGGTAGCACCCGTGTCCCTCAGGCATTCCAATATGACCCTGTTCGAGGGGACTTACCACGGGTGTCTGGGGCTCCCGTAGTCCCACCCCCTTCAGAGCCCCCAGACCGTGGTCCTGAGGTTCCACTAAGAATTTCAATAAAAAAAATGTGAACTTCACCATCTGTGCCTCCGTTTCCATTTGTTACAAGTGCTTTATGTAACATTCTGCGTGAAGAATTCCTCTCCCAACCCACAACTGAAGCCTGGCTGGAAAATGCTGAAAAATTCCAGGACATTTGTAATTTTCCAAACTGTTTGGGGGCTGTGGACGGCAAACACATTTGGATTATGAAACCTGCTGGAAGTGGATCCGAGTATTTCAATTACAAAAAATATTTTTCGATTGTTCTCATAGCGATTGCAGATGTTGACTGTCGATTTGCCGTCGTGGACGAGGAAATAACTCAGACTTTTAAAGACTTTGACATGGGCCAACATTTGTATGGGAACAATTTCAATTTTCCAACACTACATCCTGTTCCAAACACTGAAGGACCACCAATGCAGTTTTTTCTGATTGGGGATGAGGCATTTCAAATGTGTGCCAACCTCATAAAACTGGACTCGAGCGACTTACGGGAGGCAATCTAAGGCCATCTCACCAGCTACGTACGGGGAAAAGCTGCTGAAAGCGGGGAAAGTACCAGGGCAGATTCCTCTAAACGGATCCGGTGCTCCAGGCTCTCTGGGAGGTTCCAGGCTCTCTGGGAGGTTCCAGGCTCTCTGGGAGGCTCCAGGCGCAGGCAGCGCCATTCCACGAGGACACCATCCACCCGCAGGTGGCGGAGGTGATGAGGATACCCAGTTACTGTCTCCTCTGAATCGGGAGGCAGGGGACCGGGCGGTGTGTCCTGGTGCACCGAGCTGCTAGACACAGGGAGAGGAGCGGTGAAGCCCTGACCTGAAGAACAATCAGGGCCTTCAGCGGTGAGTGCAGAAATGCGGAGGGGTGAGATAAGCACAGTCCACGCCATCTCCCCACTGCTCACAGAACCCAGCTGCAAGTCTGCAAAACACTATCAGGCTGTGGGCAAAGCAGTTTACAGCTCCTAAGCTGGACAAACTAATCTGCTTCAGGGGACATAAGCTGATTTAACCCTTAGGGGTGGCAAAGACTGCATATAACGTGAAGCCTGAGAGAAAGGCTAACTCACTTTTTCCTATATAATTAACCCCCTGTGGTCCGATCGTCATAGGACATCATAAGGATCTGCTTTAAAGGACACAAGCAACTGTAAATACTACACTGGGCCTGTATAATTCTTCTCTGAAGGATCAAAGTTGCTACTGAAGCCTGTTTAACCTCTGTGAATTGGGGTCAGCAGCAAAAGCTTTCTACTTCACCTGCTCTTTATGTGAGCTACTTACTATATCGCAGTTTCTGATTTAAACGATACTCAATACCACATCACCGCCTTATTGTTACATTTTTAATGTCACTGGCCATGGATACATTTGTGGGCAAGCAAACTAAAGCAGGCCGAACCTCATCTGGAAACCAACAGGGCTCCTCTTCACCTAAATCTGTCGCAGGTACTGGTAGCGAGACCTAACATTCTATAGCTGAAGCCATAATGGAGCACCTCATGCCTGAAATAGACTTCAAATTTGCTATCTTTCAGACCTCAATAGACTCTATAATGTCACAAGTAAACAATCAGGGCACCCGCCTGGGTGAGGCTGAGCAACGTATCTCAGATCTGGAGGATACCACCAGGGAAATGGAGGATCGTCTAGAGGGAAGGGAGAGAGTCATCTCTGAGCTCCAAATTAAAGTGGATGATTTTGAAAATCGATTTAGATGCAACAACCTGAAATTGGTTGGGCTTCCGGAATCGATTCACCCCTCTTGAGGTGCTAATGTTGACATCTGAGTGGCTGCCAGGGGCTCTGGACATCCACTCATCATCAGGATCGATTGCTGTTGAAAGGGCACACAGAATGGGCACACAGAATAGGCCCACCGAGAGGAGAAAATGATAAACCTCGACCAGTCTTATTTAAGCTCCTCAACTATCAGGACAAAATTTGTTTACTTACTGACTACAGGAAGAAATCACAAGTTTCCTATGATTGCCACAAGGTTCTGCTATTCCAGGACTATTCTGCCTTGCAAGTGGCCAAGCGCAGGGCCTTTAACCCGGTGTGTAAGATCGGGGAAAAGCCGGATCTCTGATGACCCAGTGAAGGCCCTGAAGTTTGTCCAAAAGGCCACTCAACCACCGTGAGTTGCATCTGGTGTGGCCTACCTAGCTTTTGTGCTATTTCTTGATCAAAAAACAGTATTACTAATAACTATGTGTTATTTAAATGCACTTTTGCTTTTCTTAGTTACATCAGGATTTTTGCTTAATTTTTTCTCTTGTAGGTTCTACCTAGTGACACTTATAATCCGCATAAGGTGATATCGACTGACAATAGTTTGCTATGTTGTTGGTATTTGTCGCTTTCCAAATTCTATATTATATACTGAGATGCAGGTTAAAGGGAGAGCCCAGGTTATGTTTGAAGTTAAAAATGTTACAGTTAGGGAGGGTATTAGGGGGGGTTTCCACATTCAGCCTCAGGTAAATAACTCAGGGAATCTTGGGCCTACTTGCTGGGATAGGCAGGGATCCCAAATTTCTGTTTTGGTTAAAATCAATCTAATTTCGCGTACTGGAGTGGGTTAATAGCAGACATCATTGAGCAAGAGAAGTCCACTGTGACGTCTCTCTTGTGGTGTTCATGGAACGATAATGGTCTAAATTCCCCAGTCAGAAGGAGAAAAATCTTAAATTATTTGCATCGTGAGAATTTCCATATTGTTCTTCTCCAGAAAACCCATTGGGTGACGGGTAACCATCCAATATTTTCTAGTAAAAAATTTACGTTATGTGCAGAGGCTCCCTTCACGAGGAAACAGAGGTGTCGCTACTTTGGTTAATAGGAACATTGGACATGAAGTAGTTGATGTGATCGAAGATCCCTCAGGAAGATTTGTCTGTGTCAAACTCGTCATAGAAGGGATAACTTACAGCGTAATTAACATTTGTGCACCAAATTCACCAGATCCACATTTTCAAGCTAAACTATTGAAACAGATTGCGGGTTGGGACACATCCCACATGATTGTGAGCGGAGATTTTAATGAGATTCATGATACTGACATGGCTAAATCCAATCTTCAGTCTCCACACATATCCACGTAGGGGAAACTTACACAATCTCTCTTGGATCACTTGGGGTTGCTAGATATTTGGAGAGTACAGCATCCTATTGAGAAATATTTTTTTCACTACTCACATGCGCACGATTCTCATGCTAGAATCGACTACTGGTTGTTGGGTTCTTCATTGATGCCACAGATCCTGCAAACTAAAATCCTAGACATCCATATTTCAGACCACGCACCGTTAACTTTTAAAATCAAATAAACTAATCCAATTCATTTTCAAAGGAAATGGAGGTTTCCTTCATATCTATACCACTCGGAAGATTATTTCAGAATATCTCTACAATTTTTATGGGAAACATACAAGTTAGATAACCAAATACATAGCAAAAAACCACTTCTTTTCTGGCACACCTCTAAAGCAGTGTTTAGAGGGCAGATAATCTCGTATGTGAGCCACAAAAAGAAAAAGTTACTTGAGCAGAACCTGGAGGCGCAGAAATCTCTGACATTAGCATATACAAATTTTAAATCAAATAATACACCTCTTACAAAAAAACAATACCTTGAGGCAAAAGAGGCAGCAGATGCCTTAGCTCACGAACGGGCCACTCATATTATCAAAAGCCAAAAAATGTTAAATGGAGCAATAAACCGGGTAAGTTACTCAAAACTCTTACTAGACCATATAGAAAGGCAACAAGGGTCCACAAAATTCGGGGTGGGAATGGCGCAGTCTTGACTGGAAATTTGGAAATCATAGAGGAGTTTAGGTGTTAGGACTGGCAGAACGCACCAAGTAAAAGATGTAATAATATTGGTGCGTTCGCAGTCCGGGGTCCACCGTACAGGTGAAAACCTGCTGCTAGCAAATGGCGGCGCTATATGGCGGTGGAAGCGAACCCTGCTAAGCCACAGGTCCGCAATACCGCACAAATGAGTGCAAGCATGGAGTCGGTGAACTCAATCCCAAGACTCTGGGTAGAAGTCCGTTCAGACAACTTGCTCACCATACTGCAACTGAGTGTGTAGGAATAGCAAGAGCACCGAAGTGCAAACTGTGCCGTGCTGGCAGACACCACTAGTATCCAGACGTGGGTTAAGAAGCACACTACTGGCACGTGGCACCGCACTGGCGGTCACAGCGATAGACGCTGACTCGTGTGTTACACGTGGAGTGTTTAGTCGGACGCTAGGTAGCAGTCATACACCTTACGCGAGCTTTCATACAATAGGGTAGGGGTCATTAATGAACGACTTGCACTCACAACAAACACACGTATACAAATGTACACTAGCGCATGGCCGTGCGGCCATGCGAGCCTTATATAGCTGCAGCAAGAAAAAGACCTTCCTAAAAGGACCAATGAGAGAGTCATACCAGAGCATCTGACCCTAAATCTCCACTGAGAGATCTTGCCCTGGGCATGCTCAGTGTGTGCAGAACAAGACTTAGCCTTTGCACTTAAAGGACCTTCCTGAAAGGACCAATGGACTTAGCTGCAGTGTCTGACCATGTGACCCTCGATCTCCACTGAGAGATCTCACTCAGGGCATGCTAAGAATGAGAAAAGCAGGACTTAGTCCCACAAGCGTCTATTCGCCGCTGCCCAGCACTGACTTCAATGGCAGAAGCCAGAGAAGCAGCAGTAACTCTTTGTACAGAGCGGGACTGAGCAAGAACCTGGGACTGAGCAAGACGCTGGGACCGACGTCTCCGCTGAGCAGGCTCCACTGTGGCAGGAGAAGAATGGGAGACAGGAGAAGAATGGGAGACCGCAGCAGAGACGGCCCGAGACTCCCCCTGTGCAGAAGCGGGAACTCGACCCCTAACATTAGGTAATTTTTTGGCTCTCTTTACAAAGCAGAGACAGGGGAAATAGATGATGCTTCAAGGTTTTTTTACAATTGTATGTGGCACCTCTACTGACAGATGAGCATCGGGAGATTCTTAATGCTCCTATAACGCCTTCAGAGGTTATCCAAACCATTAGCACCTTGAAGCTCTCTAAGTCTCCAGGCCCCGATGGGTACAGCAATGAGTATTACCGAATTTTGGGGGGATTGGTGGGTTTTCAATAAGCTGGTTCAGACTGGGCAACTCCCGGATAGCTTCAATGAAGCAGATATAATAGTACTCCCCAAGCCAAGCAAACACTCTTTACGGGTGGAGGGCTATAGGCCAATTTCGCTCTTGAACTCAGATTTAAAATTTTCACTAAGATACTTGCAAATAGAGTTCAACAAATAATTCCCAAGCTGATACTACCTCAGCAGATTTATTCACGGTAAATCTATAACGTACAATATAAGGACGGCTCTGGGGGCTATAGCTTATGGAAAAACTCATGGGTGCCTGGGATCTATTATGGTCAGTCTGGATGCCGACAAAGCATTTGATAGGGTGGCCTGGGACTATCTTTTTGATGTCTTGGCGTTCAGGAACTTCGGCTCAAGGTTTTGCGAGGCGATCAAAACGATATATAGAAACCGGGTGTCCAGGCTGGCCATAAATGGCATACTCTCACCCGCATTTGACATCCAGAGGGGTACCCGTCAGGGTTGCCCTCTATCACCTATACTTTTTAACATAGCCCTGGACCCACTGCTTAGAACCCTTCAAAATTTACCAATGTATAGAGGCATAGAGATTTGGCCCACCTCACTTAAGATTGCGGCATTTGACGACGGACATCCTGTTATTTATCTCAATTCCAACTACGGCCATACCAGTTATGAGGGTCCTGGGCCATGTTGGCAAATGTTCGGGCTTTAAAATAAATTATAATGAATCTGAAGCTCTGGCTCTATTTAAACAGGGGAAACTGAACAATCCTACACTCCCTTTCCAATGGAGCACATCCTCCATCAAGTATCTAGGCATTCACCTTCCGTTAGACTTATCATCACTTTACCACATCAATATTAAACCCTTGATTACTTCAGTGCTTAACCTTTTAAACTCCTGGAAGCATTTTGCCTTATCCTTTTCGGGACGTTGCCACCTAATTAAAATGGTAATATTCCCAAAACGTATGTATGTTTTTCAAACATTACCCCTTTTGTTGTCACAGGCGGACGTTAAAATCCTGAATACAGCTTTTAGGAATTGTTTATTTTTCAGATGGATTGGCTGGATACCCTAAGGATGGGTTTACATTGCGCTAGGGAAGTCCGTCTAACAGACACCTTTTTAAGTAGGCAAAACGCAATATAACGTAACGCACGCATAGACTTGCATTTGTATGACGCATCATGACGCATCGCAACGCATGTCAAAGTTGGCATGCGTTTGCAACATTCTGTTTTTTATGACGCACCTTCCAACGCGGCCTGCAGCATTTTCGGGTCCGGTCAAGCTAACGCAAGAGTAACGGAAGCGTTAATTCGATTGAAGTCTATTGCTAACGGAGCTAGACGCAAATCAAGCAAAATGTCCAAATGAAACCATGCGTTGGATTGCGTTAATGAGGCTAGTCCATGTGGTCATGGGACAGCAAACACATTCTGAAAATGCCAGCAACACACTCTGAAAATGCCAGCAACACAGTGTGTGTATCTTGTGAGTGATCAGAGGCAATGTAAGTACAATTCTATGTATTATATTTTTCTGCATACATCATTTGAGTGTGTAGTGGCCATCGGATGTATGTGTACTAAATGTATTGTTTTGTTTGTACACAGATGTCAAATAGTGAGGGATCGAGCAGTCCAAAAAGTGTCCAAAGTGTCCAAGAAGGTACATGCCACAAATTGTGCCCTTTTTACACATAAATTAATTGATACAAGAATTGTAATTTTTATTTTTTTTTTACTACACCGTAGGTTGAAAAAGGAAAAGGAAAAAAAAAAATCAGCCTCGCCGTCCGTCTTCACCTCACCTAGAAGTGGTAAATATCACGCAAAATATACCTTTTTGAAAAAAAAAAAAACTAAATTAGTTTGTTCCTTTTTTTTATAATAAATCATTAAACATACAAAACAAACAGAACACATGAAACATATATATAACGTTTAAAACCCTGGTTTAAAAAACTGCATACATGTCATATAATAAACCAAACAGTACAAGGACAACCAACAAAAATAAACGATTAAACATTGCAATATAATTTATAAAAAGTTAAAAGTGTAAAAAAATGTAAAAAATTAGTATAACTGTCCTTCAAAATAATGTAGTTTTGGGGATGAGATAAATGTATGCAACCAAAAATGAATGTATACATTTTAATATAACGTTTTGTGATTACATAGTCCAAGCAGCCCGCCCAAAAAAGGAACAATGCGGTTGACGAAGAGCCCTTGGACATAGAAAACGAGACACTAATATCACCAGTGGAAGCGAATCCGTCCATATGGGATCAAAGTGACAGCTCCCACAACAATATTATTAAAAACCGGAAGTTGTGGGAGAAAATAATATGCCAGTTGGACCCTTGGTATTTGGATAAGTCCGCATCCTCTAAGAAAACAATTGGTAATTATTGCTGAACTTAAATTGCTAAAATGTAAAGATTGCAAGCTGTCAAATATTTTTTTTTTCTTTGAAGCCGATACTGTCCATACCCGGTGGAGATCCATTAGAAATCGATTTGAACGGGACTTCCGCACCAGCCAAAACACCCCCAGTGGATCTGGTGTCAAACTTGACCCCTTAAGTTCATTATGAGCAATTGTTGTTTCTACAGAAAACGTTGTCCCAGCGCTCGTAATTAAAAAGTTTACGGTGTGAGAGAGGACCAAGGATTTAAATAAAATCTCTGAAATAATATATATATTTTTTTGTTATAGAACGATATGCAGTACCGCTGCGCCTCGAGAGGCTGAGGAACCGGAGCCATCTCCACAGGAAACAAGCCAGCAGACGGGCGCTGAAGATGTGTCTGGCGTGAGCGAGCCACGATCAATGGAGAGTAGTACTGTGGCTCCTGTTGTCAGTGCCCGTTTGCAAGCACACCGCGGACGCAAGCGATCATCTGCCAAAGATGAAGTCGATGCCATAATTCTTGATGGACTCAAACGGTTAGAGGATCTGTGTCACAGTGAACAGAGATCTAAGGCGAGAAATTACGGAATTGCAATCCCGTGATTCAGTATATGCAGCCAATGAGTGGAAGCTCCTGTTTTTGTCATATGTGCCTGTAGCCCTTCTACAAACTAATGGTGTGTCTATGGGGGCGAAATATTCCCCGTCTCTCGCCAATCTCGTTATGAGCTGGTGGGAAGAATTATATATCTATACTGTTGACAATCCCTTTAAAGACCACATATTGTGGTATGGTTGATATATTGATGATTAATTTGTGGCCCTGATTTTTCTGTCACAGATAAATTTGAATTTTATTTAAACTAATTTTTTCAATCTAAGATTTACGGTGTGCCAGGATTTCAATGAGGTTAATTTTTTGGACTTGAGATTAAGAGGTACACATAGAGATGTGGTTACAACTTCCACCTTTAGAAAAAGCACTGCAGGTAACACTATCTTACATGCCCATAGTCATCACCCTAAACAGACTATTAAGAGCATTCCAGTGGATGAAATGATTAGAGCTAAACGGAACTGTAGCTTACAGATTATAATACTGAGGTAATCCAAATTAAAGAAAGATTGAAAAAGAGAGGGTACACCAACTGGAATCTAAATCGAGCTGAGAAAATAGTGGAGGGGAGACCGCGTTTTTATTCAAAACTAAAAAGAAAAGAACGCACTAATACCGGTCCAGTCACATTAGTCTTACAGTACAACAATCAGTTTACTGCGATTAGGAAAATTATTCAAAATAATCTGTGTATCTTGAGAGAGGATGCTGAAATAGCAAATGTCTTAAATAAAGGCTTTAGAATCGTTTCAAGAAGAGCACCTTCTTTAGGCAAAACACTTTCACCCAATTGTCTAAAATCTCCAAATTCTAATCCTCAGAGCTGGCTTCATACAAAAGGTTCTTTTAAGTGCGGACATAAAGTTTGCAAGACTTGCAAATTTTCTTTTAAATGTTCCAGTTTTATGGATACTAGTGAACAACACACATTTCCCATAAAAACTTTTCTGAACTGCAATACTTGCAATGTAATCTATATTATGGAATGTGTACTTTGCCGTTTGAAATATGTTGGCAGTACTAAGCATCAGCTCAAGAATCCGGGAACATATCTACGATGTAGAAAATGCCAGCTCTGATAGGAATATATCACAAGTTTCCAAGAACTTTTTACACTGCCATAGTGGCAATCTAGAATCACTAAAAATGTATGCCATAGAAAAAATATATAAACCACAAAGAGGGGGGGATGTTGAAACTATATTGAGGAGCAGGGAAGCTTGGCGGATGTTAAAATTAAATACCAGGGTTCCAGCAGGTATAAATAAAAGAAAATACATGATGTTATTTTATTAATTATCACTTTTTTCTTTCTCACTTACATTTTATTTTTATAAATAGATTAAATCTTATTTTAATAAATAATAGACATATTGTATATATATACTTCACAAAAGGTCATTTATATATTTATATTATATATTTTTTTATTTTCATTTTCATGTCTAAATTAATTTATGCAACACTGTCAGTCTTATATTCACTCAATATATAAACATTGTGCACAGTGTTTTCCTTTATACGGCTTTCTTTAGGCTTGACTCTGCTATTTGGCACACACCACTTACATCCAGTTAGTTGCAGGAATTTATTTTTAGAATGAGACCATTTCACTTTTAGGAGTATTAAAATCACAAGTTTATATTGCACAATATATTGACAACTTTTGTGCTCTTTTTATAATGGGTTTTCCATATTGCAGCACAAAAGATACCGCCGCACAGAAATTTTATGTTTAGGCAAAGATTTCATGACCTATTTGAGGAATTTTTGGGCCCATAGGAACCTATTTCCTCGAGACCAAGAACCATGGACATGCCGTCATACAAGCCACAATACAGAGGCCAGGGTGAACCGAGTATGGAAATGCAAAGGCAATGTAACAGTCCAGCGTACAGTTGGGCAGACAATACGCCAACTCAACAGCCAACTAATAATAAATCAAACACTCTGCCCAGAAGTAAAAAATAAAAACAACTCCCACCCATCTGAGGTAAAACAAAATACTACGGAAGTGATGGACACTACAGCCTCCGCTAAAAGAAACGCGCCAGAGGATTCCACAGATACAGACAATATTAACAAAAACAAAAGGGATCGCCCAGATTCCCAACAAACAACATTAAGAACGAACCAGGAGGATTTCTTCCACAAGATTTGTGCTAATTGATGAAAAATTAAACTCAGGCTTTAAAATGCAACAAGTCACATTTGAGGATGTTTGCCAAATAATTACCAAAAAGCTAGAGCTATACGACAAAAAAGTTAATGATCGAGAACAAAAAACAGAGGCCCTTACTAACCAAAACAATATACTAAAGAAGGAAATAATTGACTTAAGATTCAAGATGGCAGAAATTGAGGACAGAAACCGAAGAAATAACTTAAAAATAAGAGGAATCCTTGAGGAGGTGAAGCAGTCTGACTTACATGACTTCGTTAAGACGGTCTTCAAAAAAACTCTACCAAGTGTCACTAGCCTCGAACTCTGCATTGATAGAATTCACAGACTGCCGAAACCAAAAAGCATCCCAGTAGAAAAACCTAGACACTATCCTCCATTTAAATTTTTATGGTACGAAGGAAAAAATCCAAAACTACATTAAGGCTGAGTTCACACGTAGCAGAATTGCCGCGGAAATTTCCGCGGCAATTCTGTGCCTCCTGCCGCGGGTATATCGCATGCAGAATTTGCATGCATATACCCGCAGAAAACTAGCGTTTTGCAAGCATAATTAGCTTGCAGAATGCTAGCGTTTTCCAAGCGATCTGTAGCATCGCTTGGAAAACTTTTTACTATAGATGCAGCCTATGCAGCATCTATAGTAAAAGATAGAATGTTAAAAATAATAAAAAAATTTAAAAAAAGGTTATACTCACCTCAGCGGCGTCCGTTCCTAATGCTGTGTGTTCAGGACCTTCCATTGACGTAGCGGTCACGTGAGGGTTATAGTAGAGCGGAGAGATTTGACGTTTATTTGTTGGAGAGAGAATCTGAGAACAAATGATGGAGAAGTACGTCGAGTTCATGAAAGAAAAAATTGAAGAGAAAAACATCTTCCTGGACAAAATCGATCAGACTCTGTTTGAGGACCTCACTGAGGATATGGAGATTCTGACACAGAGAGAAGGAGAACTGATGAAAGAACTGATAGAGAAGAACATCGTGACGATATGGGACATCAAACAACTTATACAAGAGAAAATAGAAAAAGAGGAGAAAGAGGTGACCTTGATGGAGGAAACTTTGGAGAAGACCACCAAGGTCCCACCAAAGAAGCCCACCATCAAGAGCAGGCTTCGCTCCTTCTTCTCTTTGTGCTGCTTCAGAATCCTACAATAGTCTGAAGGTGTTCACTGATCTATCTAAGCACACTTTAGACACGCACAGGTCATTCAAACCATTGACAAGGCATTCTTAGGGAGAATCATATCCAATACAGGTGGGGTTTCCCCACAAAACTAATGTTTCATTATAAAGACAAATTTATGATCATCAATTTAGTGGAAGTGGGTTTGAGTCTCTTCAGATCCCACACCCGAATTACTCAGTGATTTTATATAAGGTGTTAAATTAACCCATGTTTTCTCTCTAAAGTAGATCTCAGTCGACGATCGGTCTAAAAAATAATGGGGTCAATACGGAGTATATTATACACAAACTTTTCCACCACTAGGTCATCAGTCCCATCCGGGAAAAAAAGACCTGAAGATTTACAGTGGTGTTCAAAAGTCCTGCATAGGCATAGGATAAATTGATTTTTCAAGTTTTAAATGTTTTCTGTCGAATATCTTCGATGCTAGTATGACATATTATATATGGTTTTGTTATATATGGTTTTGTTCAGAATACAATTTTGCATTCTCTCCCTGTAATATTTTTAGCTTTTGAAGTTTTGCCTGAAATTATTGCAACAATATGGGAATTGAAAGCACAACTAAATATTGTACAGCTCCAGATCCAAAATTAGCCAATCACAGATGAGATTCTTGCGACCAATCATAACCTGGATATGTCAGCCAATCACATTGCATCACATCTGCTTTGTTTGTTTTATCTGTTGGTCTATCTAGTGAATCATACTGTAGAGTTTTATGATGGGAGCCTTCAGATTTTTGTCAGCGGAGGATCGTGTGTGAGTTGTGGTGCTACATGAAGAGGGTTATACTGGCCCCCAGATCGCAAGGAAGGTTGGCTGTAATCAGAGTACAGTCGTAAGAATTTTGCAGAAACATAAGCAGCTTGGAATTACCCAGGACAGGCCCAGATCTGGTCGGCCCAGAAAGTCAACTAAAAGGGAGGATAGAGTACTGATAAGAACATCCCTTGCCAATCGAAAGCTCACCTCTCCTGAGATTCTGCGAGAATGGCAAGAAAAGTGCAATATTGAGGTAGCAACATCAACTGTTAGGAAGAGATGTTTGGAAGCAGGATTGAGAGGGTGCAAGGCCCGAAAGAAGCCATTGATGACAGCCATACAAAGACAAAGGCGAAAACTGTGAGCATTGAAATATTTAAAATGGAGGAAGGACGAGTGGGAAAAAGTGCTATTTAGTGATGAAAGCACTTTTTGCATTTTAGGAAATGATGGCAAGTCAGCCACAGTGTTTGAGCTTCTCTGTGAAACATCCGATGAAAGTAATGGTCTGGGGCTATATGGCAGCCAATGGTGTTGGAAGGCTTCATATTGTGGAGGGTATGGTTAATGCAAAAAAATACATAGACATCCTTAATAAGAAAATGCTGCCTTCTGCTCAACACCTGTTTTCATGGGATTATATCTTCCAGGATGATAATGCTCCTTGTCACAGAGCTAAGACAGTAACGGAATGGAAAAAAAAGAACAAGGTGGCTACTATTGACTGGCCAGCTCAGTCCCCGGACATCAATCCAATTGAAATTTGTGGCACAACGTATCACTAAAGATATCTAGAAAACAGCCAAGGACCAAGAGTGAGTTGATTGAGGCTCTGATACAGGCCTGGAACCACGTCATCACTCGTGAACATCTGCAGAAGCTTGTTCACTCAATGCCACAGAGATGCAAGCTGGTGCTCAAGAGCAAAGGCTGGCCAATAAAGTATTAGAAGCTAAAGATGCACTCAAAAGGCCCTTTTCAGGACTCTGAAAAACCTTCCTCTTGTGTTAGCTTTCTGTTACTTTCTTATGTTAACAGGTCGGTTTTGACCCGTGTCTTAAATCACCCCTAGGATACCCTAAAAGCAGTTATATATGATCCAATTTGTTTCTTACCTCTTAGTTACCTTGTTAGGGTTTCTCATCCATGGAAGGATTGATTTTAATATTTTTGTTGTGTCCCCCTGGGCCTTTCATTTGAGAGCATACCCTTCATTTTCATACCCCTCATTTCCTCATTGTTGCATATGTAAACTGGAGATGTATACCCTGCAAAGTACCAACTCTAAGCTGATTTGGCCATACATGCCTGGACATGTCCCTAACTCAAGTTGTTGGAGGTAAAGCTGGCTGTGGGCTGTTGGTTTATATTGTGTTTATGAGTTGTTTTGGGACTTATTATTGTTTTTTTTACTCTTATATTAGACCTGGGTCGAAATTTACCCCAACAACACAAATGATATAATTTTAATAAGAGCATTTTACAATTTAGTAAAATAGTTTTATTTTATTGTATTTTGTTTAAAAATAAGTTCCTGACAAAGTAAAAAAGTCTTGATGCAATAAACAAATGTATGTTGAATTTGTATGCATTTAAAACCTAAAACGGGTCGGTCACGACCCTAACACAAGAAGGTTTTTAAATAAAAAATAATAAATCTTAAAAAGTTAAATTTAAGTCTGTGTGAACTTGCATTGGAAGTTAATGAACTTAGAAACCTGTTCACCACATTACACACTGTACGGGTGTAGGTATGGTTATGCTGTAAAAACAATTATCAAAAATGCGCATACCATAACAATTTATACACTTGGGACATTCAAAAATGAGTATGGCATACAATGAGGGATTACAAAAACATATATGTTCCACCAGTTTCACTGTAGAGATGCAGAAGTATGAAACATAGTTTTCTTCACGCCTATGCAGGACTTTTGAACACCATTTGAAAGTTTAAGTTTACGTGCAGTACACAACACACTTTGTTACTATTCTTGTTCAATTTTGCTGTATTTAATCTTTTGAATTTTTTTGTAGTGTTTTTTGCAGTATCGTCAACAACTCCAACATGCAAAGTTCCTGTCTTACAATGTTAGGTGACTTAACAGTCCATGGAAAAGGTATACTTTATGGAAGGAGATCAAACAGTCACAAACAGATGTTATATGCCTGTAGGTGACAAAATTTTGTGAAGGTAATCACCCCACATTTTCAAACAAAAACTTCCCACACTGCTTCTCGTCTCTGACAAAGAGGATGAAAGCAGGTGTGATCACACTGATCAAAAATACTGATCCTTTTCAACTCATAGAAGAAATTAAGGACCCAAACGGTAGATATCACATCTTAATCTGCCAAAGAAATACAACAGTTTGCACAATTGTAAACATTTGCACCCCAAACACAAAACAGCTAAGCTTCCTCAATAAGGTCATTAGGAAGATCGAAAAAAACAAAAAAGGAAACCTATACATTCTAGGTGATTTTAATATGGTTCCAAACGGGAAACTAGACTCTACGACAGTTACACGTCATTCTTCAAATAATCTTGACACCTGGATCACTAGTAACGAATTATACGACATATTCAGAAGTCTGAACGCGTCTTGTAGAGAGTTCACTTTTTTTCCCTCGGTGCACAAATCTTCATCTAGGATCGACCTGTTCCTTACAGACATATTTTCCATAACAAAAATTAAAAAATCAACCATTCTGGATAAATCAATTTCTGACCACTCCCCTGTGATTACTGAGGTGTTGATTGGACCCCCCTTTAAAAAATCTGCTTTGTGGAAATGTAACAGCTATCTATTGAACGTTCCGGACTACAAAGAGGAAATTAGTACCTCCATGCAACATTATTTTACGGAGAATGATAATGGTGAAACCAATCCGTTTGTGGTCTGGAACGCCCACAAAGCAGTCATAAGAGGGAAGTTAATCCAGATTTCAGCCTGGCATAATGCGAAAAAAAGGGAATAAATAAAGAATATCCAAGAACAAATTCGTGCAAAAGAAAGTAGCCTCAATGGTTCAAACACTGAATCACAAAAAAAACTTGCCTAGGAATTCTAAGCCTACGACAATTACTTAATAAAGCCATTACAGAAGATTTCAAAAAAATTATCAAAGTATCTAAATTTAAAAACTACTCTGAAGCCAACAAAATTTATGCTTGCCAAACTCAAAAAGATAGGATCATAAATAGAATAAATAAAATTAAAAATAATTTGGGAGAAACAAAATATCATCCGACAAATATAGCGGATGAATTTGCCAAATTCTACTATAAATTATACAACTTAAAAGATGATCCCCTAATACCTAAACCGGATCCACAAAAAATCTCGTCCTTTCTTAATAAATTGCGGCTCCCCAAAGTAGAATCCTCTGAACTAACCAGCCTGACAACCACTATTACAACATCTGAAGTTGTAGAAACAATAAAAACCCTTAAATCTCAGAAATCGCCAGGCCCCGATGGGCTAGTGAATGAATACTATATGACCTTCTCGGAGACTCTTGCTCCCCAGATGTCAAAAATCTTTAATCTAGCCTCAGAATCCGGTTACTTTCCTAAAGAAATGTTAGAAGCTATATTAATCATGATCCCAAAACCCCAAAATGATCTGGACGAAATAAAAAATTACAGACCAATATCAAAAATTTTGGCCAACAGATTGAAAGTAATTCTTCCGAAAATAATAAATACTGATCAGACAAGATTCATTGAGGGGAGACAAACCTTTAATGCCACCAGAAGACTTCTCAAAATATTGAACAAAATTAATTCTAATGATACCCCTTCTGTCTTTCTGGCGCTCGACGCAGAAAAAGCATTTGACCGAATCAATTGGCAGTACCTAAGAATGGTCATGGAAAATTTTGGCTTCAATGAGAGGTGGCTGGCATCGGTGTTTGCCCTTTACTCGACCCCAAGTGCAAAAATATATGTTAACAATAACTTGTCAAAGGCATTCCCAATAAGCAACGGTACAAGACAGGGCTGCCCACTCTCTCCCCTTCTCTTCGCCCTGGCAATCGAGCCCCTAGCGGAAACAATCCGTATAAATAAGAATATCTCAGGAATTGACTTAGGACACAAACAATATAAAGTCAGTCTTTTTGCAGACGATATGATATTAACTCTCACGGACCTCCCCAAATCTATTGAAAACTTTCTGGGAATTTTGGAAGAATTTTCTCTGATCTCATCGTTCAAAATAAACAATTCTAAATCAAAGAACTGCTGACTCAATAAAAAAATTGGCGGATTTTGTTTGGGAAGAGAGACAGATTTCATATCTGGGTATTTTATTTACAAAAAAAATACATACAATTGCTAAAACTAACGGGGATTACATCTTAAGTACAATAACAAAAGACCTCCAATCATGGGGCAAAATCGGCCTTTCATGGATGGGCAGAGTATTGGCGATCAAGACAATAATCCTCCCAAAAATTTTGTATATTTTTAGAGCTTTGCCGTTGAAATTCCCTACTGATTTTTTTAAAAATTGGCAAAAAAAATTGCTATCATTCGTCTAGAATGGCAAAAAAGGAAGGATATCCAGGGATACTCTTTATAAAAATAAAAGTAACGGGGGGGGGGGGGGGTTGAGTCTTCCAAATCTATTGACGTATCACAATTCAAAGTCAGGATTGGTTAAATAAAAAAGAAAAAAAGCCAGCTTGGCTAGAAATGGAAGCATCTCTCTATAAACCTAATTCTTTGGAAAACCTTCTTCTCAAACATATCTTCAACATATGCAAATATAAATCTAATCATCCGATTATTTCGGCTATTATTCAAGCATGGGACAAATTGGCTAGTCCTTCTGGAAAAGGGAACAAATGGGCACCTATGGAAAATTTCCCAATTTCTCTGATTACCTCAATCTACGGGCATCAAAAAGGTATAAAAAAAAGTTAGGAGATTAGCTTGCAAATAACAAAATATTAAACTTTTCGGAAATCAAGCAAAAATGTAACATCCCATCATCAGAATTTATGCATTATCATATTATTAAAGAATCCCCTCCAAGAACTCATTTCTAAAATTCCCCCCAAAACGGAAGCAACTTATTTATTACTTAAAAATGCTAATCACAAGATACTTTGGAGCACAAAATACCTATACAATATCTTTAAGAGACCATAAATTCCAAAAAAATAAATATATGATAAAATGGGGGAGAATATTAAATATAAACATAAACAAGAACCAATGGGAGGATGCAATCAAAAACACCTACTCCTCTAACATTTCGCTACAATTACACGAAACATACTATAAAATACTAACAAGGTGGTACCTCACACCGAATAGAATTTCCCATTTCTGAGGAGAATCCTCACCTTTATGTTGGAGGGGATGTGGAATTAAAGGGGACTTATTTCATATCTTTTGGTCCTGTCCAAAAATTATGAATCTGTGGAATCAGGTATCCAGATATATAGGCAAACTTCTTAACGAGGATTATGTTCTCACTCCTCAGACTGCACTCCTCTCCATAGATGCCGAAAAACTGCATTATTCAACAAGGTTTGTTGTAATTCACCTATTGCTCATAGTAAAAAATAAAATCTCAGCTCTGTGGAAGAGTTCAGAAATTCCGAGTTTCCCTGGCATTGTGGACAACTTAAATTTACACAATACACTAGATTATAAATTCTCCATAGTGAATGGCTGTTTATATAAATACAATAAAAAAAAATGGAATAAATGGAACATTAAATTTCAAACAATAGAATAATCAAAAGACTGCAGGAGCTGTTGACGCCTTAATGAAACCAATCAGTAGTAGATTATTAATACAGTTAATCCTTATTAATACAGTTAACATATGGCACCAAACAGATATGAAGCAATGCTCCAATACAGTCATGTTTAACAATCGTGCTAATATGGGAACAGTAGTCTGATTTGTCGTGCCGTTCCAATATGGTTAAAGCCCCATTCTTCATTTTCGTAACACAAGATATATGTAAGAAGAGCCCCGGCTGATTGTTCTATGTATAAGAGGATTAACAAGCTGTGTGAAGTTGGCACCCCATGTTCTCAAAAGATGAATAAAAATACACCATTCGTTTGTGCTGCGTTTGTGCTGGTTTGTGCCGCAAAAATGAACGCTTGCGCCGCTTTGGTTCCAGAGATATTGCGCGTTATATTTTTATGAAGCTCCGCCTACTTTCCACCCCATGTTCTTAAATTTTAAAAATGAATACACCATTCGTTTGTGCTGGTTTGTGCTGGAAAAATAAACGTTTGCACCGCTTTGGTTTCCGAGATATTGTGCGCTCAATTTGCTGAAACTCCACCCACTTTCCACCCCATGTTCTTAAATTTTAAAAATGAATACACCATTCGTTTGTGCTGCGTTTGTGCTGCGTTTGTGCTGGTTTGTGCTGCCAAAATAAACGTTTGCCCCGCTTTGGTTTCCGAGATATTGTGCGCTCAATTTGCTGAAACTCCACCCACTTTCCACCCCATGTTCTTAAATTTTAAAAATGAATACATCATTCGTTTGTGCTGGTTTGTGCTGCAAAAATGAATACACCATTCATTGGTGCTGGATTTGTGCTGGTTTGTGCTGCTTTGGTTTTTGAAATCTCGCACTGAGTTTGTGCCTCAAATCACTGTAACTGATATATGGATAAAGGGAGATAAAAAGAAATGAAAAACACCGGCTAGCCATAGCAATTTTATAATAAAAAAAAATGTATAAATTGTTCCTTACTAGACCCCATACTTAATTTCGATTTCCTGCTTGTGATGCCCCTCCCCCACACTGTAACTTGGGGAAAGGCCTAAGCAAATGTATGCCTAACAATCTGACTACTAGCTGAGAGACTCCCAGGGTAAATCAAGTGTACTTACTTATTTGAACTGAAAATGTGCTAAACTGTCTTGGTAGATTTCTGCAAAGCTATTACCTGAGCAAAGAAACTTTAGTTCAATCATGGAGTTGTACTTTTATCTGTCTACAACAGTGTTTCTCAAGCAGGGTGCCTGCAGGTGTTGCAAAACTACAACTCCCAGCATGACCGGACAGTCAAAGGCTGTCCGGGTATGCTAGGGGTTGTAGTTCTCCAACACATCAAGTTACAGTAATGCTTTAACCCATTAAAAGAGTACTCTGCTGCAAAACTTATCCCCTATTCCACCCCCCGTGGGGGGGTGGGGGTTTGGTACTGACCACTGGGACCCCCTGCAATCTCCTGCAGTGGCCCTCAGTGCTCCCCTGCATGGAGCAATCACCGCCCTGTGCAGAGTGACTGCCAACCACAGGGCTTTGCTGTGGCAGGCTCGCCCCCACCATTTATTACTATGGGAGAGGCAGAGATACACAATACACTTTTCATCTGTAAAAGTAGAGAGAAGTGAGTGTGCTAAGAATAGGATTATTTAATCTCAGTACACACATACAATGGCCCCAACATACGATCATTTCAACATATGAAGGACTCCAGTATGGTTTTAACATACGATGATTCACCTGGAACTAATTACCATTGTATGTTGAGGGACCACTGTATCTTAACTATTAAAAATTATGTCATCAATTATTTTCCATATAATACACTGCATGTAAAACTAAAAAAAAAACATTTTTTGTTTTGATCAGATGCCCAGGAAGCCAGCCTGTGACTATGATGACATTATAAATGTCATCTGTTCTTCACATGAAAAAATTATTACAAGACAGGCAATAGCATTCCCCTCAGAAAAAGTATGGGTAGACTTGTGTCAAAAATTACATTAATTACATTAATAACAAAATTTCACCAAAAAACCTTTACACGTTTGTAAAGACAAATCGGCACAATGTATGGGATGCCCTTGGTCTGTACAAAGATGTTACAAATATCCCAAAACAACCTTCCAACAGTGAGAGCTCAGAAGGAACAGAGAGTCATTCATCAGTTCAGTGCTAGGACATTCAGTTTGAGTTCAGTCTTTCTTTTCAGAGCTGGATCAAAATTTGGCCTGAAAAAGTAATTTACAATGACAAATCTATGTATGCTGATAAAAGAGAATACACAATCTTAAAACCTGGTACATGGACTCACATATTGAATGAGGAGATCTGGAAAAATATCAAGTCATCGTGCACACTTAAATTCAGGAGGGCAAAGGTTTATCCAAATGTTGTATCTAACTAGATAGATATAACAGGGTGCTGCACAGAGTGTGATGCACAACTATCCATAAAAGTTGAAGAAATACCAGAGATTGCTAAGCCAGTAGTGCTTAAGTGTATGATCTGCAATATTGATGACAGTCTCCACACAGGAAAATCAAAACGTAAATTATCAGGAGATTTAAGAAAAAGGTTGTCAAAAGAACTCTGGGAAGGACGAAAACAAGCACATGTATGGCGAGCAGCTGAGGCTTATAAAGTTATGGATGTTGGTGACCCTGAGCCTAGCCATCTACCAAATCTAGCAACGTTAAGAAAAGCCAAGCAAGAGATTGGCGAAAGAGAGTTCATGCACAAGGACCCAATTCTTTCATTACATCTCCTGAAATACAGTGTTCCTCAGACTGGAAGCATACACAACATTGGTCTAGATAAATTTTTTTGCCATTACTGGACCCCGTCTCAGATGCAAGTGTACCAAATAAAGTCAAAGAACTTGGGTTCCTATGTAAGTTTTGATGCAACAGGTTCAGTAGTGAGAAAACTAAAAAGACCTGTTGGCATTTCTGGACACATCTTTTTGTACCAAGGGGTTTTGTGTTCGAGTGGAGATCACATCCCAGTAGTGCAGATGCTTTCTGAGAGCCATACTATTAATTCTATAGCACAATGGCTGACAGAATGGAAACAAGCAGGTGCTACTGTTCCAAAGGAAGCAGTTTGTGATTTCTTCCTCGCTTTGCTTGGAGCTCTAGTTAAGGCTTTCACTCCTTACCCCGACTTGAAGACATATATAAATCAGTGTTTTGGAGTGTTGACCAGGAATGTTGCATCAAAACTACCACCATGCTTTATTAGAATTGATGTTGCGCACTGTATCAAGCTTATTAGCCGATGGGAATGTCTGAGGCAAGCTGGAAACAGAGTAAGGGAATTCTATCTCAGAGCAATGGCACAACTTCTACAGTCTACATCACTTGATGATGCGAGAGAACTCATTCATTCAATTTCAGTTGTTGCTTTTAGTGAATCAGAAGGGAATGATGACAGAGGCACACCAGTTTTATCAGAGACTAGCAAAGTTCAACTGAAGAGACGGATTGCAGAGGGACGTGTTTTACCCACTGTCACTGAAGATGACTATGGAGTAGAGATGAAAGAACAAGAGGATGAGCCAATTCAATCATGCGAAACAGACCTGAAAATATGGGCAACAGAAATTTGTGAAAGGAGTAAGATGCTTGCAGCAAATCATGGTGACCGAGACAATTTACATTTCCTTCCAGAACTTGTTCCAAATCTTTTAAGAATGGCATGTTACCTTCCACTTTGGACAGCCATAATGGTTCCACACTTTAAAAGTGTGAACATGACAGCAAGTTCTGCAAATGTTGAGGCTGAATTTAAGAACATAAAAAATGGACTCTTTAAACATGAATGTCTCCCTATTAGAACCGACCGATTTGTAATTCGTCACCTTGAATTTATGGAAGGCAAAATGAGACTTTCCTCAGTTCTCATAAAGAAAACCGAAAGCAGTGAAAATATGAGCCAAGAGAATGGGCAAAAAAACAGCAACTGTGGGGAGGATTCACAAGTTCACATAAAATTGGGTGATGAAAGTAGCTTGCAGGAGCAGCCTGTTGAAAATTGGAAAGGTCTCAGTATTCCTCCAAAAAAGAGATTGTCCTACCTAACCCCATGTTCTGAGTTGCTGCACATGGACACAAAATTTAACCGAAAAAAAAGGTGAGCATTTTGAAAAATGGTAACCATCTAGCTAAAAAACCAATACAAGTAAACAAAAAGCTTATAAGTATCATTAATACCTGTGCATTTGATTCATTTTGCCAGTGTCTTTGTTGTGCATTCTGGGACAGTGGATTATTTTGCAATTATGTCAACAAAGAGAACACCGTTGAAATTTTTGAATTGGTGCAGACAATTGTGACAAAGGGAGTTGGAAAGGAAGTTTATACAATGAGGGCTAAAATACTGTCTGGAATATTTGAATATGTTCAGCTGAAGTCAGGTGTGAGGCAGGTCAATGCTGAATGTAATGTTGCACACATAATCTCAATGACAATGAGACAGGTACCAAGTGTAATAATTAAAACACAGTGTTCTTCTGTGTACTGCAATAGAAATATAGCTAATTCAAGAGCAATCCCTCTTCTGCCAATCAATATACATATTTTAGAAACTAATGGACTTAGTAAACTTCAGCTAGCATTGGAAGATGGGCTACACCTAAATGTTTCAAAATGTCTAAAGCCATTAAAGTCACCTCAAGAGTGTCCAGATGGCTTGAAAATTCAGGATGCATCTTCATTGAAATTCCTTTGCAGTGGTTCGGTCACGCACAGCTGCACCACTGGACAAGTACTTTGTATTGAAATAAGTGCAGAAATACAGTATACACTGTCCGAAATACCTGTGAACATACATCTGGACAGTCATTCATTTGTGCTACGAGGGGTTGTTGCCTTCATTCCAGGAACTGGCAATATGTCTCTTGGTCATTATGTTGCCTATTGTAGAAGAAAATTTAATGGCTGGGAGAAATATGATGACCTGTGTGAATTTATTACAACAGCCTCTGCAAAGACCAAGATACAACCCCATGTTGTAATATTTACAAGGGAGGAGTGAATATGTGGAGAATCTGTCTCATCATGAGTCCCGTGGCAAGTCACAGGCTGCAAGATTGTTGTGGAAAGTTTATCCTGGCCCCAAACAAAGTGTCAGTAATGCTTTCCTCTAAGGTTGTTTTGGTGCGTAAAGTGTATGTTTAAAATAACCTAAAATATGCCTTACCAATATTTTTTTATTCTGTTAACATTTTGTTAATGTGGATTTCCCATTATGATTAAACCGTTTCATGGTTCTTTAAACAGTTCTGCTGTCTACAAAGTTTCATCTGTTATTGGTAATTCCATTTTTATCTGTGTTTGATTTGAAAAGATTTATTAAGCTCTGAAGGTCCTGTTTAGTTGGACAGCTATATTAAAATAACAATACTTTTGTTTTGAGCCAGACACAAAATCATGGTCTACCACGGTTTTGAGTCCAGCAAGAAAACCGCATATGGAGCAAAAATTAGCCAACTAGAGTCACTTGCGGACCCCAGCCAGATCATAGAAATGAATGGAGCATATGCCCAGTATGCCCAAATGTAATGTTAACCCAGCCATATTCACACTGCAATCCAAAGCCATCACACACAAAGTGGTGATGTCTACGGTCATTGCATATTTATGCAAAGATTTTCATAGAAGATGACAGTCACTTTACATAAACTGGCCAACGTCAAAAGTAATCACAATCTTTTTTTTTCCCTGGAATTCTTTTTATAGTGCAACGTAATTTGGCTAAACAATGTTTGCTAGGTATAATGGGCTTCAGGGCTGGTGCAAGGGTTTTTGCTGCCCCCTTGACCCCGCCCATTGGCTCCACCCATTAACATGCCCTGCCTTACTACTGGGGTGAAAATAAATGAATGACTACAACCAATGGCACTCGTGCTTAGCTGTAGAGGTTATAAATCCAGGAGTAACCTGACCTTGTTCCTCAGTGATGGTGCAAACTCTTTACTAGTCTGCGGTTCCCTCCATGGTGAATGGTCTGGTGTCTGTGTGAATATGGTGGAAGCCGAAACTATCCCCACTCAATAGGTGAGAGTGTCAACTAATGCTGCTCAGGCAATAACCTCGACTCTGCATAATGAAATGTAACCAGACATTAGCCCCCACAGAATGCCGACCCCTGGCTTATGACATCACTATGACATCACTATGACATCGCTGGAGGCGGAGTTACAACTCAGGTAGCAGAGATGTACATACAGACATTACCTCCTCTGCCAGGTATAACCTCTTCCCATCACTGACCAGTCACGGTGTATGAAGTATTAACCCTGTGTATGTCATAATAAACCATGTATGCTACTGTAATCCCTTAATGCTAAATTAACTTCTCTGATGACCACTATGTTTTTTGATGCAACTAAAATGGGGCATTAGCAAAGCTAGCACTCAATGTCTCGGGAACCAAAGCAACACAAACATTGATTTTTGCGGCACAAACCAGCACAAACGCAGCACAAACGAATGGTGTATTCATTTTTAAAATGTAAGAACATGGGGTGGAAAGTGGGTGGAGTTTCAGCAAATTGAGCGCACAATATCTCGGAAACCAAAGCGGTGCAGACGTTTATTTTGGCAGCACAAACCAGCACAAACGAATGGTGTATTCATTTTTAAAATTTAAGAACATGGGGTGGAAAGTGGGCGGAGCTTCATAAAAATATAACGCGCAATATCTCTGGAACCAAAGCGGCGCAAACGTTCATTTTTGCGGCACAAACCAGCACAAACGCAGCACAAACGAATGGTGTATTTTTATTCATCTTTTGAGAACATGGGGTGCCAACTTCACACAGCTGGATTGACAGGGCCTGAAGAATTTCAAATAAAAAGTTGGTTAAACTTTTTTTTCTTTAATGAATTATTCTAATTTTATAAAAAAATGTAATTATATTTAATACCCAGGGATCACACTGCATTATTGGAAGTGGATAAATATGATATATACATATTATAGATACCGCGTATCCAGCATGAATTAGTAGATTTCCCCAGGAAGGATACAATTACTCATTTGATAAATGGATGCCGACTGATTACTTAAAGAAAATCTTAAATGGCTCTGAATCGCTCTGTATCCTGCAACCGACTCTCTAGTCAGAATCCTGTACTTCAAAAATATATTCCAAAAATAAAATTATGAATGTTTCAATGGCCCAATAATATAAAGCATGAATGCTCACGGATTTACAGAAAAGAATAGAAACCAGGCATGATGATGATGATCCTTACTAAATGAAGACTTCCCGGCTGTCTACATACATTACCAGGCCCGGATTTAGGGGGGCGCCCAAGAGGCCTGGGCCCTGGGCCACCCACCAAGCGGGGGCCTTCCACCAATATAGGGATAAATATGTCAAAACATGTAAAATACACGTCTCTTTGCTGTGAACCGTTTCTAATGTTAAGGAACATCTAACAAAAGAGAAACTATTGAAAGTGTAGGGACCTGGCTACGGTCCTACATCTCAGTGGCTGGCGCAGAGCGGCAGTCATGGTACCTGACCTGCGTCAGCATCCACTGACCTGGCTAGCCTAGACAGACTTCCTTAGTACCCTCCCTGTACCTAATGCTTAGCTTATGGCATGCGGCAGCCTTCTCCGATCCCAACATAAGCTTCTAGGTGCTACCTATTCAGCAACACGCAAAACTGATCTAAACACTGCTGTGGCGTCACTAACCAGCTTAAAAAACTATGTTGCATCAAAGCGTGACTCCTTCAAAATTTATGAGAAGCAAGGTGAAGAGCTGCCTGGTTCATCTAAGTATGTTCAGACGATAACTCGACACTGGCGCCGAAACGTGTGTCTCAATCCATTGGATTATGGCCATACGGAAGTACAAATCAGATCTTCTGAAAAATACAGAACAGAAACTTTCTTGCCTATCATTGATCAGTTTATCGCTTCTCTTGACCAACGTCTTCAAGCATATAAAGATATCAAGCAAATTTAGCTTTTTTAGCCATCTGAAAGAACTGTCTTCAGACGAGCTTAAGGCCACAGCAGAGCAACTCGTCAGGTCTTATTCAGATGACTTGGACATTACATTAATCGATGAACTGTGTCAGTTTTTAACATTTGCCAATTTATTCACAGACGAGGAACCAAAAGATATCAGCACTGAACTTTTCATGTACAAGCTTATCATGGAAAAGGGTGTGCAGGACACTTTCCCAAATATTGAGATAGCTCTAAGGATATATCTAACTTTGATGGTAACAAACTGCAGTGGTGAGCGTTCCTTCTCAAAACTCAAATTAGTTGAAAAACGATTAAGGACATCCATGAAGCAGGAACGACTTGTAAATTTGGCTATCATGAGCATCGAGACAGATATACTGCGTGAATTGGACTTTAGTGACATCATTAGTGATTTTGCAGCACGAAAATCAAGGAAAGTGCCCGGATTGTAAAAAATGAATGATTTTACCTGAATTACTCTGCGTAAATGATTTTTGTTTCATTCTATGTTTTTGAATTACATATTGCAACACCTTGAAAAATGGGCCTCCCTCCGAAATGGGCCCCGGGTCACCCACCTCTTAAATCCGGCCCTGTACATTACTATGTACAGTAACTAGGCTCTTGCACTGATATAAGTCAGTGATCTTATTTCCATATAGAGACAATTGTGTTAATGAAATTTGTTCTGGAAAAAAAATCTTATGAGTGCAATCTATAACTTTTCTTTTGCAATTATATCATTGTGATCTCTTGGACCCGTGCAGTCTGATAAGCAGTAGTTTTGCCTACTGCATTAGCCCATCTTTTCTGTACTGCATTTCCATCCATTTTACTCCACATTCGGAGCAGAACTCTGTCAAGCACAAAACATTTTGTACAATGAATTCTACTCTATCCAGAATATTGAGAATGGTGCCATAAAACATACTTTACCCATTCTTCCCAAAGAGAGTAATCAGCAGAGAACACGTACCCCTTCCTTACCTCCCTTCACTGTTAGTGAGGGGATGGGATACCACATTCCTCTATTTTTCCTCTTTCTCCTCATCCATCTACTTTAATGAGAATAAAATTCCATGCAGAAGCCCCTAAGACTGCAAATGAAGCAGCACCAACATTTAGTGACCCCTTATCAACCCAAACCCATGAAGATTGAGTCTCAGATTCCTGATTTTATGGCCTGATCAGTAATTCAATGTTGCTGTCGGTCTCACAGAAATCAACAATATCAAAGTATTTTTCTTTGTGCATTTGGTAAACCACATGGTGATTCAGACTAATGTATACGCCCAACAATTTCCAGAATCCCACTCCCTCACTTACTAAATTTGACCCAAGCGTAGATGATGCAGAAATGATACAATTTTTGGTCTATGTTCTTCATATGGGAATTGTGAAGACATCAGAACTACAGGAGTATTGCATTCTGGGTGTTCTACCAGCAGCTACTCAGTTATGAGAAGAAAATGATCGGTAACGGTCATACCCCCCCCCCCCCCCCCACCACAAAAAAATAAAATAAAATTAAGCGGCAACAATGATTAACATTGATTATACAGCAATTGAAATTAACGAAGGGGAACATCAGAGAACCTGAAAACCACATAAGTTACTTGATTTACTACAGAAACATAAGTAATAGGTCATCAAACTTTCTGATAAGGGAGTAATGTGGTATTCATGGAAATTGGCCTTTGAAATCACACAATTTATTGAACATTTTTAGGCAAAAGTAACATATTAAAAAGCAAGTTTTCAGATTAATCAGTTTTTCCAGCTGATGTTTTGGATCTGGAGAAATTGCGCTTAGCAGATTGTGATGCCTTCACAAAAGGAATTTTCACAGACCAATGCGTCTTACAGTATATGAAATTATACTTTTTGTTGTTAGCAATAAAATCTTCCAGATATGGACAGCAAATTCTTAAAATCATGTATCAGTTGATGATTTAACCATAGGGGGCCGAGCATCTGAATCCAGAGCGCACCTTTGAATTATACTGCAAAATTGAGTTTATCCAGTCGGCCCCCATTCAGCTAAAACCTGAAGCAGGTGATAATTAAAGCTTCTGTCATAGTGATGAGTGAACATGCTCACCACTACTCGGTACTCACCCAAGTATCACTATGCTCGGTGTACTCGGCGAGTACAGAGTATTTTCGGGTTTATTCGGTGGGAGCTCGGGTCTCCGCCCTGCAATTCTGGCACTCTTTAGAGCGCCAATGTGACAGTGCGCTAATTCGGGGGTCCCGAGATTGCAGCACTAGGTAGGCAGGGCACAGCATATCCACATCAGTGCAAGGCCTACATAGCTCTCACTGCATACCTCCAAAAGCTCCATTACTGTCTGCTGCTGCAAATCTTTGGTACCTACTACGTAGCTGAGACCAAGTAACCATAGCAATGTTTTCTATCACAATATACCTGAGGAAGACATTTACATTGTCGAAACACGTTGTATGTGCTTTTTCTTGAGCAACTTTTGGATAATAAGAAGCCTTGGATCCTTCACCGATGGGAGCGCAAATAGCCTGATAAAAAGTTTATTGGAACACAGAAACTGCAGGAGAAGAGCAGACAAGACCATGGAGCAGAAATGCGCAGCAGGAGCAGCCTGGGAGGATTCCGCACACTTCAATTATGATTTCTCCAAAGTTTCTCCTCAACAATCATCGGTTCCTGTTACCCCAAAAAGAGCTATTTCTGTGGAAAATGGTGAACAAGTAAAAAAGTGTTCCATGGAGGTAGAGGTGTTTACCATACAGGTCAGATGTCGGCGTCTGTACAGAATCTTAAAAATACATTTCCGGTTGAGGACGAATCTTTCATCAAGGATTGGGAGGGAGCCTGTAACGCTTGCTCTCAGACATTTATGAAACTTCTGATTGGTCTGAACACTCAGTCTATCAATGATCTTGAAAAACGAATCGATGCAGCTCAACTCGAACTTCGCACGGGTTGTCCCAATGAAAAAATACAGAGTTTTGATAAAGAACTCGAAAAAACTTTAGAGGCTACCCTAAAGAAAATACATGATACTCAGACTCGTAAGTTCAACAGAGACTCCAAGGATTATCTTTCAAAGAGTGTATATAGGTGGATGAGAAATAGCCCCTCTGTACAAACAAGACATCGTGTTGAGTCTTTTTCATCCCTTTCCTCTGTTAGGGACACATCAGATACCTCTGTATCATCAATGGTGACACGTTCGGGGGGAGCCAACAAAAGAAATCATGATTTGAATTTTCATCCGTATAAAAGATATGGCTCCAATCAGGCAGAAAAGTACAAAAGTAATAAGGTAATCAATTTGAGTGATTATATGCTATCTCCTACTGATCTCTCTGTTGGAAAAGGGTCTTACTTTTTCCCCCTCTGCTGGACTTGACACATTCACCCTTGTTAAAGACCTACACATGTTTGCCCGATCCCTTCTGTTCAAACGTTTTTTCTTTGATGAAAACTTACATGTTTTATTTCCTACAGAAGAGGAACAGGCAGCGGTAAGGGCTTTGGAGGAGTTCAAACGTTTTTTCTTTGATGAAAACTTACATGTTTTATTTCCTACAGAAGAGGAACAGGCAGCGGTAAGGGCTTTGGAGGAGTTGTCTGACGAGCACAGGACACCTGAAGGAGGTAGGATACCACCTTCAATTAGACCTCGCTCCAGGAGGTTCCCCCCGCTCTCAACATGTAGCAATATAGACTTGTTCGTACAGGTGGTGACAAAGGATTTTTTAAAAATCCCTAAACATCTTGTTGGTGATAATCTGACAAGAGATGAGCGGCAGCGTCTCCGTACTCTACAGGGTCTGCCAGGTGTAGTGGTAAAACCTGCAGACAAGGGGGGCAACATAGTAATATGGCCCACGGACATGTATGAACGTGAGGCCTTTAGACAATTGAACGATTCCACCTGTTATAAGAGACTATCCTATAACCCCTTGTCTGCATTCAGTGCCACTCTTGCCTCTATCCTGGCGGACGCTGTGGAGGGGGAGGTGATCACTAAGGAACTTGCCGCAGCTCTTACTGTCAATGAACCTACTATTTCTACTTTGTATTTACTCCCTAAAATACATAAGAATGTACAGTCACCACCTGGGCGCCCTATTGTTTCGGGCCGGGGGAACTTCCTGGAGCCTGTCAACAAGTGGATTGACTCTATTTTACAGCCCCTTGTGGTTGACTTACCATCTTATTTGAAGGATACGACCCACCTGTTGAGGATGGTAGATGACCTCCCATTAGACTCTGATACTCTTCTTGTGACTGCAGATATAGAGTCACTGTATACCAGCATCAGGCATGCTGATGGCCTTAGGGCGGTTAGTTTTTTCCTGCGCTCGTCCGATTACTCCTCTCCATTTAGATCTCTTGTGCTTCAGCTCCTTGAGTTTACCTTGACTCATAATTTTTTGGTTTTTAAGGGGTCCTTCTTCCTGCAGCTCCAGGGGACGGCCATGGGGGCGGCCTTTGCGCCCTCCTATGCGAATCTGTTCCTGGGGCTGTGGGAGAGGGACCTCTTCCAGTCGGATCAGTGGTCGTTGTCGGTGTGCCGCGTCCTCTCCTGGGCGCGGTACATCGATGACGTCTTCATGATCTGGCAGGGATCAGAGTTGGAGCTACAGGAGTGGATTGGCGAATTAAATAATAACAATCTCAATATACGCCTTACATTTAATTTCCACTAGGAAGAGATTGATTTTTTGGATGTGGCTTTAAACAGAGGGGTTAATGGGAATATCTGTACCAACATCCATAGGAAACCGACGGCCACAAATAGCCTTTTACATGCGTCCTCCTCTCACCCTCAACATATGGTACGCTCTGTACCTGTAGGTCAATTTCTCCGACTCCGCCGTATTTGTTCTACACAAGCGGCTTTCGAGCTAGAGGCCGAAAAATTAAAAACACGATTTCGTGAGCGTGGCTACAGCCACCGTGCCATCAAGAGGGCATATCACAGGGCAAAGTGGTCCGGCAGAAATAGCCTTCTATATAATCAGAGGGTTAAGGCGCAGGATCCTAATCTTGTTAGGTTTATTACTAATTTTAATACACAGTCGGAACATATTCGCTCCTCCCTTAGAAAATAATGGCCTATCCTCTTGGCAGACGCAAAGATTGCAAAACTTATACCTGACCAACCGCAGATCACGTTCAGAAGGGCTAGGAACCTTCGAGACTATTTCGTTCACAGTCATCACTATCAAATATCTGCGCGCACCTTTCTTGACAACCATAGGGTTCGACGCGGTTGTACCCCGTGCGGACACTGTGTCGCATGTAGTAATATTGATCGGAGTGACGTGTTCTGTGATTCATCTGGTCAGAGGAATTTTAAAATAAAAAAGTTTATCACTTGTACCACGAAAAATGTGGTCTACTTTGCAGTCTGCCCATGTCCCCTGATATATGTTGGATTAACAACACGTCAGTTTAAAATTCGGGTCAGGGAACATGTGCGAGGTATACAGGCGGCCAGGGAGCAAGATAATCCTGCGCTACTAAAAACTATACCACGACACTTCAAGGAGTATCATAACTGTGTGAGTAGTGGCCTAAGAGTTAAAGGGATTGACTCCATTGACCCTGGCATCCGCGGTGGAAGGATTTCCCAACGATTATCACAATTAGAGGCGAGGTGGATTTGGACGTTGGATACTGTCCATCCACGTGGCCTGAATGAGAGCCTCAGCTTTGCCCCATTCCTGTGATCACCATGTTCTGTGCGTTTTAACACCTGTGCTTTCCATCATGTTATGGTTCTTGATTTTAACTTGTTTTATTACCATTTTAGACATTATTGTCATTGTTCTGATCTATGTGGTTCGTCCTGGCGTCTCTGATGGTGTGGCTTGGTCTGTTGTTCCATCTTCCTGCAACATGAGAACAATTCCATCAACTTTATGGATGAAGAATTCTGATTTATCGTGTGCGACTACAGATTATTATATAGTTTATGACTATTTTTATGGATTGATCCTAATTTTAGGGTGTATCCATTGTTATGTTTCATCCGAAGACAATTTATTTATTTATTTTTTCTGTAAGCGCTTTGTTCATTCAATTGTATTTCTCATGTTATGTATGGCGGTGTATTTGTTTGCTTTAAATATATATGTACACACTAATTTGTATATTTATCTTTTCCCTGGGGTCTAATTATCCTTATTTGGCAACGGACTATCTGTTTGCCCGTTCTTTGGTTGCCAATACCTAGTATGGTGCCTCTTTTGCTATTTTATCGGTGTGCGCAGGCGCAGGCTTATTGTTTACACTTCTGACCTTTCGGCGTCTCTGTTGTTGCCCATGCAGTTGTTGAGTGCACGGGGCCCCGTGTCACGCCCTCAATTTGTCATGGAGCACACGGAGTACACTGTAATATCCGCCGCAAGTTATGCTTCTCTCTGTGGTGGCAGCGTTAGTACTTCCGGTATGGGCTATATGCCCTTTCACCGGTTAGGCTTTCCGTGCCTACTGCCAGTTACAATGATGGCGCCGCTCTACCTTTACGCCTGTCTGCGCACGCGCCGTTTAGCTCCGCCATGTTTTCGGCGCTTTTCTTTCTTGCGCCGTGTCTAATAATAGATGCGGTTCTTATTGTATCTGTCTGCCGGTGCATGACCACATGTGGGGCATGTGTTGGCTAAGCCCCCCTTTTTATTTCTTATGGTAGTTTTTGAGCAGTCTTGTGGCATCAGTTACCATGGCGACCCTAGTATTTCCGGTTCCCCAGGTGATCTGCATTTCCGCCGCCTATTATTATTTAAAAACCAGCCTGCCACACCATTCACTATGCCCCCTGAGGAAGGATAACATCCGAAACGTGCGTTGGGGTGTGTGCACGCTTTCCAGGAGCCTCTACACTGGTGCCATCTATCATTAAGGTAGTATTGTCCAATTTCATGTATTGTCTATTTTCCTAGTGATGTAACATGTGCTCTAATTCTTGGAGCATTATTTATTCTTTTAGCTTCACAACTCCCTTTTTGCTTAGACACCGTCTCTTAGACCGCCACATTGTGACGTGGGGATTTTTTTCTATTGATATCACTATTGTGTATTGAGTAACCTGGTTTGCGTGCATACCTGCCGTTTTTGTACCATTGTCATGTTGGTTGCATGTACTGCATGTCATCCCTTGGCCTGATGGCTTTCTTTTTGTCCTTTTATTATTATGTTATAATAAAGTAATTTTCACTTTTATATGCATATTGGACTGTGTTGGTCATTTTTTTCTCGGCATTTTGTTATGCCATGTGTTGCTCTTCAGAATCTTAAAAATAATAAACGATGCCCAGGAACAACAGGATGAAGCAAACCAGATGAAACTTTTGGATACTGATTCATAAAGCTGCAATAATGAAGAGTGAGAAAGGAAGCTATGCATAGCACCCCAACAGGAGGAAGCAGTGTGGTGGCCGCAGACAGAAGGCATGCATCCGTTCCCCCTAACACCCACATGACGGAAGTTGCCATTCCAACTGTTAGATCTTCCAGAGTCTGGTAATATTTTAAAGACTCTGCTGATAACTCCAAACAGGCAATTTCCAGCACCTGCCATGCCCGCATCAGCAGGGGTAGCAAAACTACCTTCATGACCACCAGCATGATCAGGCACATGGCAGCAAAGCACCTGACTTTGTGGGCCAAACCCCAGGCTCCAGGAACACTGTCTGCAGGTGACACCACTGCTTCTTCCACTGTTTTGCGTACAAGCCAATCCACAGTCCATGCGAAGATGCCTCATGCCCTGCACCTGTTGTTGCCCATAGTCAAGCAGCACCATCAACAAGTCCGTCCACGTCCTTGTCCCAGCACAGCCTTCAATTGTCTATACCCCAGTCACAGGAATGCAAGCGGAGATAAGCAGTCAACGCCCCAAGGCCACAGTATTAAACTCTCACATTACTCATCTGCTTGCGCTTGAAATGTTGCCTTTTAGGCTCATTAAGACGGATGCTTTCCAGAACCTGATGGCAGTGGCCATCCCAAAGTACTTGGTACCCAGTCGCCAATATTTCTCCCGGTGTGTTGTACCGGCATTACAACAGCATGTGTCCCGTAACATAACCCGTGCCCTCAATAATGCTGTTACTGGGAAAGTCCAACTAACCACGGACACGTGGACAAGTGCTTGTGGACAGGGACAGTACATCTCACTGACTGCACACTGGGTTAACATAGTGGAAGCCGGGACCCAGTCGGACCTTGGGATTGAACATATCCTCCCGACGCCGAGGATTGTGGGCCCTACGTCAATCAGGGTTGCCCCCACAGTCTCATGCACCTCCTCCTCCTCTTCAGCCTCCATCTCTGAAATGAGCACATCAGTCAGAAGCTGGAAGCACTGCAGCACTGCCTCAGTCAAGCGGCAACAGGCTGTGTGGAAGCTAATCTGCTTAGGTGACAAACCGCACAATGCTGAAGAGTTGTGGACAGCGCTGAAAGAGCAGTCAGATTTTTGGCGGTCGTGTGTGACAATAGCTGGAACATGCTGGCGGCTCTGAGGCAAGGTGAGCTCACACATGTACTTAGCCTGGCCCATGTGCTTAACCTCGTCGTGCAACATTTTTTCAAAAGCTACCTGGAGCTGCCGGATCTGCTTGTGAAAGTACGCCGTCTGTCCATTTTAGAAAGTCAGCTACAGCTTCAGAAGTCCTTGCCACGCTTCAGCAGCGTTTGCAGCTTCCGGCTCACCGACTGGTATGTGATGTCCCCACACGTTGGAACTCTACACTGCATATGTTGGAAAGGATTTGTGAGCAGAAGAGGGCAGTTGTTGACTACCAGCATCAACAAGGCCGTCTTTATTCAGTTTAGACTCCGCACATAAGACCTCAGGAGTGGACATGGATGTCAGACATATGTACAATCCTGCAAAACTTTGAGGACTGCACCAAAATGGTGAGCGGCGATGATGCCATAATAAGGCTACTTTCACACTTGCGTCTTCTGGCGGCCGTCACAATGCATCAGTGTGATGTATCGACAGATGCGTCAAAAATAGTGAAAAACGGATGCAACGCATCCAGTATTTCGACGGATCCAGTATTTCGACGGATCCGCTAGACGGTTCCGTCGAAAAACTGGATCCGTTGTGTTCGTTTTTACTATCCGTTTCATCCGTTTTTATGACGGATCCGTTTTCCATGCCTAAAAATGGGAGTCTCCCAAATGTGATTGGGTACTGGAAAATAGGGAAAACTATATGTTGACTGTTTTTACAGCCCATCTTTGAAAGGGTTTAGAGTGCTTGTGAGGATTGCGAACGTAGTTACTGATATGATTTTTGAGACCAATCGGCTGGATATAATAGTTCGGGAGGAGGCAGCAACAAGACGGAGGAGGCAGCAACAAGACGGAGGAGGCAGCAACAAGACGGAGGAGGCAGCAACAAGACGGAGGAGGCAGCAACAAGACGGAGGAGGCAGCAACAAGACGGAGGATGCTTCAACAGCGACGTCGCAGACTATGGATACATCCCATAAACGCACAGCGGATGACCCGATGCGTCTATTCAACTCTCTACATGGAGTTGCGGCAGAACCCGGAGAAATTTTTTAATTATGTTCGGGTGAGGCAAGAACTTTGATGTTTTGCTGGAACAAGTTGGGGATGTCATCCAAAGGCAGGACAGATGCATGAGGTCTTCCATCTCACCGGCGGAGCGGCTGATGGTGACACTGCGGTAAGCCTACTTGTTATGTTTTTTTTTTATCATTGTTCATATTTAATGCCATGTAAACATGTTTTAACCTATGGAAAACCACATCAGCAGTGAACATGCTGCAGAAAACACTGCGCTGAAACACTGCGCTGCATTTTCTGCAGCATGTTAATTTTTTTATTGTTTGCGGCCATTCCACAGTGTTTAACACCTGCTCCATAATAGGAATGCACAGATGTAAAAATGCTGTTTTTAATGTGCACAACAACAGAAGAAAAACTTCCGCAGTGCCATTTATTGAAACTTTAAAAAAAAATAATATTTGTGTAAATTGCTTAAAAATGTTATGCTGGTCTTTGCAATTTATACTAACATTTTTATTTGTTTTTCACAGATTCCTTGCTACAGGAGAATCCCTAACTTCACTACATTACCAGTTCCGCCTTGGAATATCAACAATTTCCGGAATTGTGAAAGTGACCTGCCTGGCTATATGGGATACCTTGCACCAGGAGTACATTCCTGTTAGAAAAAATAACCCTTACTTTTTCAAGTAATAATACGGTGAGGATAGAAAAGGAAAGCAATATTGAATTGTGTGGATAAAACAAATCTTATTTAATGTCCATTCAAAAAGTGATTACAAAAATGAAGAAAAAGTAAATTCATAAGTTCATAGCACATAAAATTAAATATTAGATTATAAAAGAGAAATCAAGCATTGATCTTACATATGGTCTTGAAGTATGATGTGGTCTGGTCCATGTGGAGAGTCTCAAGAAATGAGAGATCTGGCCCACTGGAGCTGGGTCTGGCCTTATATACTCTTTTGACCCATAGACTTACATTGGTTACTATTTTTCTACCTCATAACCACATATGGTGATCTACCGCTATGTCCATAGCTCGTACCATATTAGCAGAACCTAGTAGCTTGCATAATGGTTCTGTACATTACCTCATTCCATATTGCCTAAATATATTTTGTTTGTGTTAGTTACAAGTAACTATAGTCAACCACTTATAGCCTCAACTTGACAAGTATCCTCTAGCTTTGACATACAAAGAACAGATGTAAGCCAAGATCCCCAGAATAACTTACTATCACACACTACTTAGAGCTTTTGAATTGAGCTCTGCATGTACGTTAAGTAATCAATAATATTATTTTATTATTAATATTTTACATTCCCCCCTGATTATGATTTGAGAAATATCATAATCAATCCTAAACTCTTTCTCTCACCATTCGTATCACATTCATTCTTTATTCTGAAAACCTTGAATTAACATCTGTTTTGAATGTCATCTGAATTTTGAAACCTCTAAAATTAAATAAGAGAGTTATATTTTCCTTTTTAACATTTCTCTCAAAATGTCATCTTCCTTTTTCATTTCTGTCTTTATCTATTTATAAATGTTCTTAATTTTACACATAACTATTTGATATATTATACACAGCAAAACTATAATAAATATCGGATTAGATAATACATTTCCTGCTGCCATTTTCGCTGAAGACTGTGACCAACTAGTTACTGATTTTCCTAAATTTCTCCACCAAGATGAGCCTGAGATACTTGTCCATTCATGTTCAATATCATTTAAATTCCCTTGCTCATGTCTGAATACAATTTCAGCTTCTTTTAATTGTTTTGTTAATAAATTTAACAAACCCTTGTCTTTCTTTATCTCATTTGTCCACATATTCCAAGGAAAATTATTAATTTGGGACAAATTGAATTGTATTGGAAGAAGTTTTAGATTTCTTGAACCTATTAACGTTATATTAATACTTCATTCCTTCTTTTTTTTTTAATTCGTTTATTAACCGCATAATAAAAGTATACAACATACACATTTGTATTCAATGGTAATACAATCAGTATAAAATATGTGCATTGTATATATAACTAAGTATCATAACTATGTTTAGCATATCATTTACTCCATTTGAACCAAACAAACATAACATGGAGTCATAAGAATTTAGTTTTTAAACCATAACTATATCCTATTAACTACCTTTCTGCCGCGTAATACTAACTCAAATCTATCTCTGCTTAACCTCTATAGAAAATATAATACCCTGCCTCAGAGTGACAACTATGAATTTAAATTTATAAAGTAAGGTGAGAGGTGTTCCATCCGCTCCAAATTTTTTCAAATTTACCTGGACATCCTCTATTTTGATATAGGGTGCGTTCATATGGAACAACTGAATTTACCATCTCCACCCAGGCTCTCAGGGAGGGGGACGAACCCCCCATCCATCGCATTGCTATTACCTTCCTTGCCAAAAAAAGTCATTCCCGTAAGAAGATCCCAATATGGTGTCCCCAGGTCTCTTCATCCCACACCCCAAATAAACAAATTAATGGTTCAAGAGGAACAGAGGGAACTACCATGGACGAAAGCAATGTCACCTCTCTCCAATATTGAAGGATAATAGGGCAATTCCACATCATGTGGGCAAAATCTGCGTCTGGTGAATGACAACGCAGACATTCCGAGGAGTGGAGTCGACCCATTTTGAAAAGGCGCGTGGGGGTTAAATATGACTGATATATTATGTACAGTTGAGTCATTCTGTTGATACCCCAAGTGGGGACTCTAAAATTTCCTCCCATTCTTCTTCCTGTACCTCAGGAATAAGTCTCTCCCATTTCCCCCTGATGAGTCTTATAGCGGATCCAGTCCCCACTGATAGCATGTAAGTATATAAGGAAGAAATAAGGCCTTGGGGACCCTGGGACTTGAGGATTCCTATCAATGGCAAAGAAGAAATTGTACGGCCCGCATCCACCCCCCTCATGAATGACTGGAAAGCTGACCTTAATTGTAAAAAACGAAAAAATTGGGATCTTGGAACATCACACTTAGTTTGCAGCTGTTCAAAGGACACAAAGGTCCCCTGGTCATACAAATCCCCCACCGAGGCAACACCCCGCGGTACCCAGAAATCAGTAGATGGGTGATCCAGCAGTGCCGGAAAGTAATTTTTTTTCCATAGGGGCATTTCTGCTATAATATCCGTAAAAGCAACAACTTTTATTTGTCTCCAAACTAATCGTGCCAGCCGAAGCATGGGCAGTAAATGAGGTGTTAGTTCTTTCTGACTCTAAGAAACTCAGTGGGCACTCCACTCGAGCAGAGTGAAGCAGATGGTGTTCAGAGTTGGGGAGACAGCCACCAGGCATCCATGTGCTTAATGTTTTAACCTGTCCAGCCAGATAGTATAGAAAGAAATCCGGCAGCGCCGCTCCACCCCCCGTTTAGGTCTCTGTAAAACCGACAGTCTAAGTTTGGGCCTAGATTTCCCCCATATAAAAGAAGTAATTTGAGAATTTAAATTGGCAAAGAGGGACTTAGGTATTGGCACTGCGCTATGTTAAAGGCGATAACTAAGTTTAGGGAGTAAAATCATTTTTATTAGGTTAATACGGCCTGCAACCGACAGCGGGAGCTTTGGGAGAACTTTCACATTTCCCTCAATACAATATAAACCTATTGTCAGATTTTCAGCATGTACACAGGATGAAAAGTATGCAGAAACAACTTCTTTTTCTGACATAACTTGGAAACAAATCTTATTAGCGCTTATTGGTGTCACCAAGTCATGTATCGTGTGTACATTCTCAACTCTGGCATGACATGAGGTATGATTATGGAAACATGAATGATAAATGACTTTATCCTGTCCAGGTAGACACATTACTTTAGAAACAAAATTTAAGCATGAAGAAATGTCTAAGGCTACGTTCACATTTGCGGTCAGCGCCGCAGCGTCGGGCGCCGCAGCGTCGCCGCATGCGTCATGGGCGCCGCAGCGTCGCCGCATGCGTCATGCGCCCCTATATTTAACATGGGGGCGCATGGACATGCGCTGTGCTGCGTTTTGCGCCGCATGGCCGCAAGCGTTGGACGCAAGAAACGCATCAAGTTGCATTTTTTTTGCGTCCAACTTTCGGCCAAAAAGGACGCATGCGGCGCAAAACGCAGCGTTTTAGCGTGCGTTTTGCCGCGTTTTCGTTTGCGTTGTGCGCTGCGGCGCCGGCGCTGCGGCGCACAACGCAAGTGTGAACGTAGCCTTACTGTTCAGTGTTTGTACCGTCAAATGCAAAATCTGTGTACTGTAATTGATAGAACAATTGTGTATGACTAACAGGAATTCCCAGAACAGTTATAGGAACCAGGGTTTCTTCTCTTCTCGACACTGGAATCAGTGATGTTCCTACACAAATGTTCTGTTCGCATCCTAACCACTTATTTACCCACAAATCTGTATGATTTAATGCAAAACTATACTCCGTAGGCAAATTTCTCATTAATCCTAAAGGTGTAATTCCACTTTGTAAGGCTTGTGCAATCGTTTTCAGATTGGTGGAATATTCAATCTGAATTTCTAGACATGTTTTGGCCACTTGAGATTCCTGTTCACTTTCTATTAAAGCCAAAGTAGCATCTTGTAGATGTGATACAGAAGATCCCAATACAACAGCAGTGTTCAAAACCATCTTTTCAAGGACTTGATTCAAACTTTTCTGAATCTTTACTCCTTTACCTCCAATATACCCAATATTTTCCAAATCTGATTTAAGTGTATGTATGTCCATAGTGTTAATTAGACTTCCTACTGTACCTAATCCCCCCAAAATACCTTCTAACACTCCCCTCTTACTTCTAACTTGTGCTGGGGTTCTTTTCCCAAACCATTGTTCTATTCCCATTTCCATATTAATGAGATATGATTGACATTGAGGATATCTAGAAGAAATTTTCCAATAAGACATGTTAAAAGTCCATATCATAGTCATGAACACTCCATCTCGTAATATAGGTTTAGATTGGAATTGGTTAATTTGGAAAGGAGTAGATGGTTGAAATCTTGTCTGTGTGCAAACATTATCTACTGCTGACCATATATTTACATCTTTACATTGTTTGTAATTATTTTTCGTTAAAACGCAACATTGGTAAAGTCCAGAATCCTTAGGAGATGGATTATCTACAGAAAAAATAAATTCTTATTCAACCATCTCACATTTCTGGATTGACCTCTGTGTATAACATTTGTTGGACCATTTGAAAAACTTCCCAAAAATAATCTATCTTTGGTCCAGGTTAACAGGGATTCCGAAGGTAACTCTAACCTTGTGTTGCATTTTAATGACAAAGGAGACATATTTTCTTGGCTATGTACTGCTTGTGGGATAACCCTTACTTCTGGAACTATAGTATTTGTTACTGTAAAAATTACAGATACCTGTACTTGCACTGGTTCTCTAGTTATCTGGAAGTTCCATGTTTTTACCCAATCTTCATCTCCTTCTGTAGTAGAAAGTAATAAAGGATCTAAAGTTTTCCCAAAAAGTTGTGTTTTTAACCAAATATCTGTTTTGGATGTTCCAACTTTTCCTTTTGTGATCATATCATTTGTAATATCTCCTGACCACACAGCTTTTTCTTCGCCTTTTATCTCTATATTCCAGTATAACACATCTGTAGGATTACATTCCCATGTGCCTGTCTTATTATTGTGTACATAATCTCCTTGTAACTGTATAAACCCAGTCTTAGGTCCTGTGGTAGCATGTAATGTTATGTTAGTGTCGTGTATGAAGTGTAACTCAATACAGCATTTTACCCCATAATAACCCATGCAAATGTTTCCAGTAATATCTACTGAATTGTCCGGTATATCTTCATCTTTTAGGTTTTGTAGACTTGATCCTCTTGGTTTCCTCGAATGTAGAGTTCTTTTGAAAGGTTCATTCACTTCACTAATGTCTGTTCCATGATGCAAGATATCTTCTGCGTAGATCACAGTTGAAATAGTACAAAGTAGCAGAAATGTGATTCCCATCAGATAGTAACTTTTTCTGGGAAATGTCGTCTTCTCCTGAAGGATTGATGTTGAATCTCTTCCATCAAGGACATGGTGTTTCATATTCCAGCTCTTATTGGAATCCATTTCTTCCTAAAAGAAATGCAGTATCATTATTTTGCAATATACAATTTGCATTGATCGACATGTACCCACACTCTTTGTTGTCTGCGGGTATTTTTAACCACATTAGATGCTCGTTGCACAAGAATCATCACCTGTCCCATGGTTTCAATGATATCAAAGGGACCTTCCCAGTTACTTTCCCAACGTCCATTCTTCCTGAAAGTTTTGATCATCACCTGAGCCCCTTTTTTGAATTTGGATTCATATGGTGGCTCCATTCTCTGCATTCTTGATGTAGCATGTGGAAGAATCGTTTTCAAATTTTCCTGCAACAATTGCAACCATTTGGACCTTGCAACAGCATCTTTTTGAGGTGTGGACAAAAATGGTTCATGTGGAAAAATCAATGGCATTTTTCTTCCTGTCATTAGTTCAAAAGGAGTGAACTGAGTTGGAGAAGAAGTTGTTCCTCTTACACTCAACAATACAAAAGGTACGGCATAAACCCAAGTATTGCCTTTGTCTAATAGCATCTTGGCAATTCTGGATTTTATTGTTCTATTCATCCTTTCCACAATACCAGCAGACTGTGGATGGTAAGGTACATGGAACTGTTGTTGTACCCCTAGAATAGTACAGTACCCCTAGAATAGTACAAACGGCTTGCATGATTTAGGTGATCATTCTTGGGATTCCCCAAGTACAAAAGACATGATTAACTAATGCTCTGGCTGTAGACAAAGCATCATCTTTCCTGACAGGTAAAATTTCAACCCATTTAGAAAAAACATCTACTACAACCAATGCATACCTGAGACCATTATTACCTGATGGTAACGGACCAATATAGTCGATTTGTAGTGTAGACCATGGACCATCTGCAGGTGCGGTTCGGAGTAGTGGCGGTTTCTGTCCTTTTGGTCTTGGATTAATTTGGGCACAAATGAGACATGATTGGACAATACTTTGTACTGTCTCTTCCATTTTTTCCCAGTAAAATTTCTCTCTGAGAATGTCTAACAATTTTTGTTGGCCCAAATGACCCAAACTTTCAAGATTATATTTTGTGAACTCAGATGTAGCTGTTGTGGTACAACAGGACGCAACTCCCCGTTTAAGTCATGACACAAAAACCCGTTTTCTCAAACAAAGGGAGGTTTTGAATCAACCCGGGAAGCAACAAGAGATGTATCTTTTTCTTGTTCTTCCGCAAAAGAAGGGATATGCGTGTCTGTTCTTTGAACTGCTAAAAGCTCAAAAGTCTCAGGATGAAACACTTCTTCTGTCAGGGCTGCCTCTTTGGCTAACCTATCTGCAGTAGCATTTCCAACAGATAATTCATCATCAGATTTTTTATGGGCAGGTACTTTGACAATAGCAAAACCATTAGGGTTTTTTTATGCTATTTTAAAAATTGTTTTCAGTGTGTCACTATGCACAAGAGTCTTATTAGAAGTATCTACATAGCCTCTTTTTTCCCAGACTGGCAAATAATCTGTCAGTGATCTCACAACATAGGAGCTATCACTGTAGATTACAATGGGACACTGATCATCAGCTTCGTTCAGCTGTAGTACCATTTTTACTGCTTCTAGCTCTACCCTTTGAGCTGAAAAATGACTTGGTAATTTGTGTTTTACAACCTGTTCTCTTTTGGGATAAAAAAATGGAATATCCTCCCTGATGAAAGAACTAAAACAACTACAAGTGGATGTCGCCTGCATACAGGAGACGAAATTCCAAAATGGTAATTATCCAAACTTTTCATACAGGGATTTCCCACACTTATACAGTTCATCAGCAACAAAGAAAAAGGCAGGGGTAATTACCCTGATAAAAAACACAGTTCCTTTTAAATTTGTTGAGGAATTCACTGACCGGGGGGGTAGATACCACATCCTAATATGCAAAATAAACTCAATTCTAAGTACGATTGTGAATGTATATTGCCCCAATATCAAGCACAAGAGCTTTCTTGATAAGATCTCCAAAAAAATTCAAGCAAAAAAAAAAGGGAAATCTATATATTTTAGGAGACTTCAACATGGTACCCGATGGGAAGCTAGACTCCTCATCCCTAACTAGACATCTCACAAAAGACCTTAGTAACTGGTTACTAAACAATGAGCTCTATGATACATTTAGATGCTTGAACACATCATCTAGGGAATATACACACTTCTCCTCGGTTCATAGGACATTATCAAGAATTGATTTATTCCTTACAAACATTTTTTCCCTTACCAAAATTAAAAAATCCTCCATTTTAGACAAATCGTTCTCGGATCACTCTCCTCTCCTAACTGAAGTGTTGACCGGACCTGCACTCAAAAATAATGCTCTATGGAGATGCAACGGTTATTTATTGAACATCCCAGAGTGCAGGGAGGAGATCGAAACTTCCCTAAAACTATATTTCGAAGAGAATGAGACTGAGGGAATGAGCCCTTTTACAATATGGTGCTCTCACAAAGCAGTGGTGAGAGGAAATATGATCCAACTGGCAGCAAAAAATAATTCAAAGAAAAGAGAAAAAATTAAAACCATTCAGACGCAGATTAGGGCAAAAGAAACTCCTCAATAACAGAGATCCCAACTCCCAACAAATACACATTGAAACCCTCAGACTAAGACAGGAACTAAATAGGGTTATTATGGAGGATTTTGAAAAAATTACAAACAAATCAAAATTTAAAGCATATGCTGAAACAAACAAACCCACAAAACTTATGATGACCAAAATGAAAAAAGAGAATAAAAAGTAGAGTGAATAAAATTAGAACCCACACTGGAGATACAAAACATCACCCACAGGAAATTGTTGAGGAGTTTGCAAAATATTATAAAGACTTATATAATATAAGCTCAGAATCTCAAACAAGAATACAAAAAACAACAGAATTTTTGAACAGACTAAAGCTCCCACAAATTGACACTACTGATTTATCCTCCCTAAACCTATCCATTAATGATCTAGAAATTAAAGAAACAATAAAATCACTAACATCCCAAAAATCTCCCGGCCCGGACGGTTTGATTAACGAATACTTTAAGAAATTCGCAGAAATCCTTGTAACTTGTATGACAACAGTTTTCAATCAGGCATCACAAACAGGTCAGTTCCCAAGGGAAATGCTGGAGGCCACCTTCATAATGATCCCTAAATCTCAAAATGACAAAGAGGAGGTTAAGAACTTCAGACCAATTTCACTTATCAATACAGATATTAAGATTTCTTCAAAGATTCTGGCCACAAGACTGAGAGATTTCCTCCCTAAATTAATTAATAACGACCAAACGGGTTTTATTAAAGATAGACAAACTTCTGACGGGTCAAGAAGACTCCTTAATATTGTCAACAGAATCAACTCCACACACACCCCATCGATTCTTATCGCGTTAGACGCTGAGAAGGCGTTTGACCGAATAAACTGGTCTTATTTAAAAAGTGTACTCTTAAAATTTGGATTTGACAGATCATGGTTAAACTCAGTTTTTTCCCTTTACTCTTGCCCAAGCGCCAGAATCTACATCAACAATAACCTTTCCAAACCTTTTGGGATAAGAAATGGGACGAGACAGGGATGCCCTTTATCGCCCCTACTTTTTGCTTTGGCAATTGAACCTTTGGCTGAAGCGATACAAAAGAATGTTAATATCACAGGATTTGATACCCCAAATAAACAATTCAAAGTTAGTCTGTTCGCGGATGATATGTTGTTGACCCTTATGGATCCACTCAATTCCACTATAGCACTTTTGGAGACATTGAAAGATTTTTCCCAAATCTCAGATTTTAAAATAAATAATCATAAATCTAAGATACTGGAGTTCTTCCTGCCAAAAGATACAATTAAATCTATAAAGGAGATATCTGATTTCTATTGGGAAGAGGAAGAAATTATTTATCTGGGGGGTCACATTCAGGAAGACTATATCAAATACAGTCAGAGCGAATTGCGACTCAATTTTGTCTAACATAATAAAAGACTTGCAGGCATGGGAGAAGGTGGGTTTGTCATGGTTGGGAAGGGTCTTAGCAATCAAAACCATTATATTGCCAAAAATGTTATATATCTTCAGGGCACTCCCCGTAACTTTCCCGGCAGTCTTTTTTAAAGACTGCAATAAAAAGATCTTCGAACACATTTGGAAGGGTAAAAGGGCCAGGGTTTCCAGAAACATTTTATACAAAAATAAGTTTAATGGGGGAATGGGAATCCCAAACATACGAGCTTACTATATGGCAAATTTGATTAAACAGAGTCAACATTTGCTAATGGAAGGCATAAAACCTGCATGGTGGGATCTGGAGACCCAGATTCAGGTTACTAAACCCCTGAAGATGATCCTTCTTGAACATATACTCAATTTAAATAACTATAAATTAAAACACCCAATTCTTTCGACAATTGCATACGCTTGGGGATCACTGGCCACCCAAAGGGATAACGATATACAAAATCCGAGAGACAAACTCCCTTTAACACTGATAGCTACAGCTTTGGGGACCACTTTTCCCGAAAATTGGTTAAAGAGTGGAATTGACAAGCTGGGTGATCTGGTCAGTAACAATAAAATAAAATCCTTCTCAGAAATTAAAGAAAAATATAATATCCCGTCTGAGGAAATTATGCAGTACTTCATCAGAAAAGAACTAGTTAAAAAATTTATTGATAGAACAACATTAAAATCAGAAATCACGTTTCTCCTAAAAAACACAAATCATAGGATATTCTGGAGTACAGGGTTAATTTACAAGTCTTTCAACAAAGACAATGAGTTTAAGAAAAACCAATATATTCTCAAAGGGAGAGAGACATCCAATTTAGGGCCACTAGGAAAGATTGGGAAAAAACCATAGGTCATTCATACTCATCAACAATTTCATTTCCTATACACGAATCATATTTCAAGCTCTTAACCAGATGGTATTTAACCCCATCCAGAATCGCACATTTTAACGTTGATGCGTCTCCGCTGTGTTGGAGAGGTTGTGGATGCAAGGGTGATATAGCGCATGTCTTTTGGTCGTGCCCAAAACTTGGGAACTTGTGGAAAGATATTTCTGAATATATTAGCAACCTTATCAGTAGAGACTTCGTTCTCTCACCGCCGAAGTTATTGTTCTCCCTGGATCTGGAGGATATCCACCCCTCCACTAGACATGTTATTATCCACCTTCTGCTGATAGTAAAGAATCTAATCGCTACACTCTGGAAAAGTCTCGAACCCCCTGACGTTGTGGACAGGTTACAAACACAATGCGCTAGATTTTAAATTTGCTGTAATGAATGATTGCATGCATAAATACGATAGAAAGTGGAACACCATCCATCAAAGTTCTAATTAGCAGACAAAGATGTCTGGAATTATAGAACGCAGAGTTTATTCCTAATGTATATAGTTTACCTTTGTAGAAGTTAGTGACAATAGACAGAAATGGAGACAAAAATCTTCATAACTAATAGTTCTGTCTACATTCTGGTTACTTATACTCCTTTCCTTCCCCTCATCCCTCCATTCCCCTCCCCCCCCCCTCTTTTCCTACATACTGGTTATTTCGATGAAGCTTATAACAATATTACATAAAGTATGGTTGTCATGTTAAAAATTTCAATAAAAACACTTAAATGAGAACCATTACCCATATATATGGTGTTTTGGTTGGAGAACAGATTCCCAAGAAGTCATTGCTATCACCATGGGAATACTTAGCCAATGTGAGACTTTCAAAAGACCAAATTTGGATTACTCATTTAATAGCTAAAGGAGAACACTCCTCTTCGTCTCTTTTGGGTTTTGGCTGTCTTGCTCCGATCTGGTATAGAGATAATGGATTTACTGATCAGGTTAGTTGCAACTTTAGAGAGAGGAATATGGTGGATGGACATGACCAACAAAAAAGTGCAGTCACATGAGACAAAAGAAGTACGGGATATACACTCTATTTTAGTCTCTGCTGTAGGTCAGCTTTTTGACTTCGACACAAGATTTGTCAAAAACTTGATACCTCATATAATCAGCAATGGACAGAAAATATGCATGACGCCCACTGAGATAGCCACACTGGTCAGTGCATCTCCTTCTGAATTTGTTGGATTTGCTAACATTGCATATTGGAAGTACCTCATAAAAGACATCCAAATCCCTGATGTCAGGCATTTGAATGCATGTGGTATAAAGAAAGAAGAGGAGAAATCCCCACAAGGAAATCCAGAACCAGATAAATCCTCCAAAACCACGGAAAAGCAAGACGAGGCCACAACAGAAACTGAAAAGACTAGCCCCTCGGAGGGTAAGAGACCTTTATCTGGAGAGAGTACTGCATCCTTTGAAAGTCTAAAAACACCATCTGAATCTTGGGGTAACATTATGGATCAAGTGGATCCCTCTTTTAGAGCATTGAATGAAGAACAAGGCAAACTTCTTGATAAGTGTTTCAGCAGAATAACTTCCCCTTAAATAGCACTCGAAGAAGCAAACGATCAAATTGACGATGTTTACAAGAAGTTCAAACTACTTGAAAATATTGTAGAAAGATCAACGAGAACTATAACTGAACTCCAAGGCATCATTGAGAGTCAAAGAGGAAAGATTGATGGACTGTCCAGAAGGATCTATGACACTGAAAAGGTTTCCATCCCTATTCCAGCTGTACCAGCACCTAAGCACACACCCATAAATGAGCAGCTTTGGGGTCAAACCGAGTTCTATATAAAATGTCTTCCAGACTCTATAGCACCCGCTTATCTTGAAAGGGCAAGGAAGCTCCACGCTGAAAACAATGTTGAAAAGATTGAGAAGCTTCATAAGGCTCTTCGGAAACTAGTCGAAACATAACAATATACAACCAACTATTGCAAACCAACCACCAAACCGACAAATGGGCCCAACACACACAGCCCCATCCAGCCAGCACTGACGCAGACACGCCCCCGTCCATTCACACTTCAAAAATATGTCAATCTTCTACCTCAGACAAAAAAAATAAAAATAAATAAATAAATCACACACATTGAAACAGTCTATTATCTCAGTCACACATCAGGTCTATGTGTAGTCTTCAAAACTTCAGCCATACATTCCAGTTTTTGGTCAGATACCCTTGGTGTAGACAGAATTTTGTGGTTTTTAAAATTTTAAAAAATACATCCCACTTATTGAAACAGTCTGATATCTCAGTCACACGTCTCGTCTATCAGTGGTCTTCAAATCTTGGCTTTTCAGACATACATTCTAGTTTTTGGAATGATACCCATGGTGTATACAGTATTTGGTGTTTTTTTTTAATTTTAAAAAATACATCCCACATACTGAAACAGTCTGTTATCTCAGTCACACATGGTCTTCAAATCTTGTCTAATCAGACATACATTCCATTTTTTTGTCTGATACTCTTGGTGTATACAGTATTTTGTGGTTTGAAAATTTTTAAAAATACAGGCCACATATTGAAACAGTCTGTTAGCTCCATCCGTCGGCCATTATATGTGCGTTCTAAAAAGTTTTTTTTTCATGCACACATTTGAAATTTTGGTCTAATACCCTAGGTCTATACACCATCTTGGTTAAAACAAAAAAAATTCTACAGTGTGGTAGTTCCTTGACACGCCTCATCTATCTGTGGGCTACAAAGTGTGCTTTTGAGGGTTCCATTCTCCTTTTTTTGCTGTGTTACTCTAGCTCTAAACAGTAAACACTATTTTGCCATGAATTTAAAAAATAAATTGTTTCACCCCCCCCCCCCCCCCCATAGGGAAATGTTGGTCAGCCCATACACTTAGGGCAGTATTAGTCTAGGAGACATGCTCCTTGGTAATGGGAGTTTTGTTTAGGAGGCCCTCCTCCATGTTTCTTCCAAGGGGGACATGGGATGCGTGCTAATTTGGGTCAAGGCGGCCCTTGCATTGAATGCATAAGGAACCTGTATGGCAGGACCAACTGAAGACTGTGAAGTGGGTTTTCCTGTGGCTATCCAGTATCTGGGTTCAAAGGCTTATTGGGGTACATATGACTTGATAGCAAGGCAGGCTTTGCATTCAATGTAACATTTTTTCAGGAAGACCACCTGTACCTCTCATGAAAGGGGTATTGTGGTGTGTTGTAATTCTTGGCAGCCCAGCCACTCACTGCATAGAAGACCCACTGTTTAATAATGGCCCTTTAAGAATATTAATGCTGCCTGATGCCCCTTTAAAAATAGGCTTTGTGACTTTAGAAGAAGTTCTTCTGTTGGGTGTCGAGTTCCCACCTCTGCACAGGGGGAATCTCAAACCACCTCCGCTGCGGTCTCCAATTCTACATCAGCCGCAGTGGAGTCTGCTCAGTGGAGACATTGGTCCCAGCGTCTGGCTCAGGCTGATACTGGGTGTCTGGTTACTACTGTTCTTCCAGGCTCTGCCTTTGTAGCCAGTACTGGTCAGCGGCGAGCGGACGTCTCTGGGACTAAGTCCTGCTTTTCCCCTTCTGAGCATGCCCAAGGTATGACCTCTCATTGGAGGTCAGGGGTCACATGCTCAGGTACTGCAGCAGCTCCCATTGGTCCTCTAGGAAGGTCCTGAAGTTGCTGCAGCTATAAGGCCATGTGCACACGTTGCGGATTCTGCTGCAGATTTTTCTGCAGGAGATTTGGAAAATCCGCAGTGCAAAACCACTGCGGTTTTCACTGCGAATTTTCTAGCGGTTTCTTCTGCGGATTTACACCTGCAGTTTCCTATTGGTGCAGGTGTAAATCCGCTGCTGAATCCGCACAAAGAATTGACATGCTGCGGAAAATAATCCGCTGCGTTTCCACAGCATGTGCACAGCGTTTTTTTCCCCATAGGTTTACATGGTACTGTAAACTTAGGGAAAACTGCTGTAAATCCGCTGCGGATCCGCAGCAAAATCCACAGCATGTGCACATACCCTAAAAGGTTTGCATGGCCACACGGCCATGCGCTAGTATCAAACCAATGTCTATGATATCAGAGCCAGTGTGGTCATGTCTGGATGCGGCTAGGTTTTGGCTGAAATAAGCCGCTAGAATACCGGCACCTCCGGTGAGGAGTTGTCTGTTTTCTCTGACTGCATGACCACAGTTTGCTCTGGTTGGTAGCTGTGTACCTCTGTGAGGTTAACAGGGCACAGCATCTTGTTCTCAGCGACTCTGTGGAGTTAACAGTTGGCTTATACTGCCATTTGCCAGCAGCAGGTTCCTCTCCTGCATGGTGGACCCCGGGTTGCGAACGAACCTAATTATATATATATATATATATATATATATATATATATATATATATATATATATATATACACACTCGGTGCGTTCCGCCAACCCTAACATCCTCCTTCAGAAATGTAACAAGATGTGTCTCCTTATGTGTCACACACCACATGGCCAGCTAGGGATGCTAAATGTTACAATGACATTTCCAAGTGAATGCATTTGTATTCATCAAAAACGCTGCGTGTGAACATAGCCCAAGTTGGGGAGGAACATTTTGGTCTGGGGTAAATTATTTTGCCTTTTATACAAGTCATTACCCTGGAAAGGATGTACCTTAACATATTTCCCAGCAAAATCCATTTTGGTTTTGTATTTGTATGTTTTTTGGTGCACCTGTAAAAATGGCGTTAAACTAGGACAACATTGCTTACAGCTGGGACCTAGAAATGGGGTGATCCCCATGATGTTCCTGTGTCATTTGAGCAGTGTTTCAATCATTTTCAGATGTTTTTAGACCTTAAAAGGACCCCTGGGAATGATCGCGGTAAAAACACTCGGTTTCCCCATAGACTTACATTGGGCTCGTTGCTCGGGTCGAATACCCGAGTATTCCAATCCGCTCGACCCGAGCAACGAGCACCCGGCCATTTTAGTGCTCGCTCATCACTATCCATTACTCAAGATGGCTCAAAAACATCCTGCAAAATCAGTTAAAGAGTAAAAAAATAAAATTGCACTAGACCCAAGTTTTGGCCAACATCCTCCACCTCTCCTCCACTGGCCCACGGCCCGCAGCCAAACCCACATCATCCTGACCAACATTGTTGGCAAACAAAAACACCCTCCAACTAACTAGCCAGCCAATCTTTTTTTTTTTTTCAGGATACAATGTGGGCTCAAACAAACAAGACAAGAAAGAGGTGCATTTTTCAATTAAAGCTTTTGGTTCAGAGATGTCTGCACAACAGCCTCATATACCCAGAATCCCACCATCTGGCTGGTGTTTTGGGTTCTGAAATACATTTTTAACCAGAGACTCTGGACCATGTGATGTCCCCACCCTTTATTCCCTTTAGTCAGTTATCCATGTGTCCACTCGAGTTTCTGCTCCTTCACCTTTTTCTACATCCAGTCCATGCCCTGATTGCAAGTTCCCCCACTTTTTTTTTCTTTTTGCTGCTATAAATCATAATTATGTTTTGGCGCATTAAAATAATATGCCCATTTTTCTTTTTTTTTTGGCATACAAATCTATAAGTTTTTGTGTATAAAAAAGGCCTTGTCTCATTTGTAACTTTAAAAAAAAATTGGGTTTATTTGTTGTTTTAATCAGTAAATCACACACTCAACACTAAAAAGCATCAGCGGGAAAGTGTACAATTTTGGCTGATGATTATAGTCTGTGAAATGTGCAATATACATGGAGTTTCACAAACTATTAATATAATCACCCAGTTGTATTTACACTTTATTAGTTAATAAAATGGAGGACCCCAGAAAAACAAATGTGCACATGTTGAGTAAAATTTCTGCATTTCTTGGATGCAAAAACGCGTGATTTTGGTGAATGTCTGCCTGACATGAATTAAGTCAATGGTGAAAACGTAGGATAAAAACGTGGAGAATTGACATGCGATTATTTTTTGCACCAAATCTGCAAAAATACTCAAAATCTGCATGACACGTCAGACTTCTCGTTCACTTTGCTGGCATCAGATTTTGTCACAAATCCAGGAAGAAAAAATTAGGCAAAAGCGCACCAAATCTGCAACGTGTGCGCACAGCCCTATAGGTACGAGCGATATCTGCAAAAAACATGGATACTCGTACGAGAAAAACCATTGTGTGAACAAGGCCGAAGGTGTAAGTAATGCCTGATAATAAACATAGTGGGTAAATATACAGGACGTACAGCCATGGACCGCTGTTGTACTATTTCCTGCAGGTTTCTGGAGGATTTGCCTCGTGACATAAATGCGCTTCACAGGTACTTTTATTATTTATGGTTATTTTCTTCCCTTTTTTATATTCTATAATGTTTTTAGTTCTTGGAGAAGGCAAAGAGCACATCAGAATAAGTGATGTTTTTTTTCTTTTTCTGTATTCAAATGTGAATTTTTCCCTGCTTTTCCTGTTGTATGACGCAGTTTTTGTTTTGTATTACGGCGCTGTAAGTTCACTTTCTGCCTCGTCTGTTTCTTAATTCAGTCTCATTTATACTGAACGTGATTTTCAGATACTGTATGGAGCCCTGTGTGGCGTTTTCGCTTGTATCCCCCTTATTATTGTCATTTATAAACCTATAATTGAAGTTTAAACACTTTCGTGTTTTAGTTCAGTAATTTTGTTTTAAATTTTCACATAATTTGCTGATTTTTGTCTTTTTTCCATCTTTTGCCCTCAGTTATTCATCTCCTCTTTCGTTCTTGGAGGATCTCTGTATGTAGTCACTTTTGTGCCGTCATTTGCTGTCACTATTGATCATTTGTCCGCTCTGCGGCATTTTTCCCCCTCATCTCCGCAGTTTCCTCATTTATAACACCACGTGTATTATTGAGATTTTTGTCATTGTGGCGTCCTGCACTAACACTACAGATTTCCTGACATTTCAGCGTCTGTATATAGCTCTCAGACACAGCTCTGACTGATTTTCTTCACAGGAGCCATCATGTGAGGTAATTTTACCTCACAAAATCACTAAATCCCTAGACCATATTCCCACTGACGCCATTTACAGCAAGCAGTGCTGTCTGCTGTCTAACTACCAAAGCTTTGCTGTGTAAATGCGTCACAGACAAGTTTCCTGCCCTCACACAGCTCACACAACCTCCTCTCTACATCGCACGTGTGATTAAAATGGCGCCGTCAGCTTCACATCGCTCCTTTTATACCACAGAGGACAGAGCGTCATCGCAGAGATCTCCAGCGACACCTGGTGGTGGGAGGACGGATTGCTGGATAATATTACACAGTGTGCGATAGGACCTTCCGTGACGTCATGCCCATGTGACCGGCTCGTAGGTGGCTGCTGGTACCTGGTGCTGTAGGACCTTCCGTGACGTCACGCCCATGTGAGTATATACTGCGCGGTGCTTCCTGGTGTCAGGCTCCTCCTCCTCCAGCTGTGAAGTGTTGTGTGCAGAAACATTGTATAAATAAAGTTGTGAGAGACTTCATAGTGTGTGTGGATGCAGCAGTGCGGAGTTTGCTGTTTGGCACATGTACAAGTGACTGAGTGGTTATTGTCAAGCCGAGTTTGCCATGTAGCAGAGCTTGCCGTGTAGCAGTGCAGAGTTTGCCATGTAGAAGGGCTAGTGTGCTATGTAGCAGAGCCGAGTTTGCCATATAGCAGACCTGAGTGTGCCATGTAGCAGAGCTAGTGTGCCATGTAGTAGGATTGAGTTTGCCATGTAGCGGAGCAGAGTGTGCCATGTAGCGGAGCTGAGTGTGCAATTTAGCAGAGCTGAGTGTGCCATGTAGCAGAGCTGAGTGTGCCATGTAGCGGAGCTGAGTGTGTGTGCCATGTAGCGGAGCTGAGTGTGCCATGTAGCGGAGCTAAGTGTGCCATGTAGCGGAGCTGAGTGTGCCATGTAGCGGAGCTGAGTGTGCCATGTAGCAGAGCTGAGTGTGCCATGTAGCAGGGCTGAGTGTGCCATGTAGCAGAGCTGAGTGTGCAATTTAGCAGAGCAGAGTGTGCCATGTAGCAGAGCTGAGTGTGCAATGTAGCAGAGCTGAGTGTGCCATGTAGCAGAGCTGAGTGTGCCATGTAGCAGAGCTGAGTGTGCCATGTAGCAGAGCTGAGTGTGCCATGTAGCAGAGCTGAGTGTGCAATGTAGCAGGGCTGAGTGTGCAATGTAGCAGGGCTGAGTGTGCCATGTAGCAGAGCTAGTGTGCCATGTACTAGGATTGAGTTTGCCATGTAGCGGAGCAGAGTGTGCCATGTAGCGGAGCTGAGTGTGCCATGTAGCGGAGCTGAGTGTGCCATGTAGCGGAGCTGAGTGTGCCATGTAGCAGAGCTGAGTGTGCCATGTAGCAGAGCAGAGTGTGCCATGTAGCGGAGCTGAGTGTGCCATGTAGCGGAGCTGAGTGTGCCATGTAGCAGAGCTGAGTGTGCCATGTAGCAGGGCTGAGTGTGCCATGTAGTAGAGCTGAGTGTGCCATGTAGCGGAGCTGAGTGTGCCATGTAGCAGGGCTGAGTGTGCCATGTAGCAGAGCTGAGTGTGCAATTTAGCAGAGCAGAGTGTGCCATGTAGCAGAGCTGAGTGTGCAATTTAGCAGAGCTGAGTGTGCCATGTAGCAGGGCTGAGTGTGCAATGTAGCAGAGCTGAGTGTGCCATGTAGCAGAGCTGAGTGTGCCATGTAGCAGAGCTGAGTGTGCAATGTAGCAGGGCTGAGTGTGCCATGTAGCAGGGCTGAGTGTGCAATGTAGCAGGGCTGAGTGTGCAATGTAGCAGAGCTGAGTGTGCCATGTAGCAGGGCTGAGTGTGCCATGTAGCGGAGCTGAGTGTGCCATGTAGCAGAGCTCAGTGTGCAATGTAGCAGAACTGAGTTTGCTGAGTAGCAGAACTGAGTTTGTCATGCAGAATGCTGTAGATAAGCCCCTGATGTCGGTGGGCTTAGCTCACCTTCGATTTTGGGGGTGACAGATTCTCTTTAATAATACACACACACATCAATAATAAAGTATTTTAATGAAATTAATACACACATGGGGTTGTAAAATCTTTATTGTACGCTCAATCCACCTGAAGACCCTTGTTCTGTAAAAGAAAAAAACAACAATATCCCATACCTCTCCGGCGCTCAGTCATGTCCCACGCTGTAAATCCATCCGAAGGGGTTAAATACATTTACAACCAGGAGCTCTGCTAATGCAGCTGTGCTCCTGGTTGTAAAAACTGGGGAATGAATGGGAAGCAGGGGAACGTAGCTACCTAGACTTGCGGTGCTGCGCCCCCTGGTGGCATAAACTGATATGAACTCTAGCGTGGGAATTTTTCTGAATATTTTCTCACGCTCAAGTTCATATGAGTTTATAAGCCCCCACCGAGTTTATTTTTTTGTGCCCTGAGCTGATGTTTTTATTGATATCACTTGGGGTAGATATAACGTCTTGATCTCCTGTTATTGCGTTTTATTTCAATATTACAGCAACCAAAAAAAAACAAAAACGTAGTTCTGGCTTTTTGAATTATTTCTCATTACGCCATTTACCGATTGGGTTAATTAATTTTATATTTGTATCGCACTTTAACAAACATAAGAATACAAAATATGTATATATATTTTTTCATTATTATTTTAAGTGGGGCAAAAGGGGAGATTTCAACTTTTTTTTTAATATTTTTTTTTAAACTTTTCACTGTATTTCAAACTCCCGTTAGGGGATGTGACCCCTTGATCGTCTGATCCCTTGTTCTGTACACAGCAGCGCTATTAGTTTTGTTGTATATAGCAGATATCACCGTCTCCTATGAACAGAAGCCACGTTCACAGGAGACCGTCAGGGCAGGCACGGGGGTCTTCAGCAGACCCTATGGTGTCATGGTGCCCCAGGATTGTGATGGATGTGTGGATTGACCCGTCCTCCTCCCGGCACAGTGTCACAGATTAACAGCGGCATTTAAGTGGTTAACAGGTGGAGCGCCGCTCTTTAATTTTGTCTTTCATTTTTTATTTTTGCATCTTTTTAGCGTAAAATATTTCATGTTCCGCTTAAAAATTTTAACTTACCGTAATTTAATTAAAAAAAAAAATCTGCCGCCGTTTGTCAAATCACTTCTGGGGGGAAATGGAAAACACTCGCTCTAAGGGCTGTCCCACACGTCCAAATAATTCCGGTACCGGAAACAATCGGTACCGGAATTATCCGTGTCAGTGTGCCCCTACGTTTCTTGTGTACATCAGTGTGGCACACGTGTGCAGCCCGTGTGCCCACTGGGTACCACACGCACCGTGCTGGGTACCACACGTACGAGCATCTGGTGCTGAATCCGCGATTCATATGTTCCCTGCAGCAGCGTTTGCTGCAGAGAAAATATGAATAATAGTGTTTAAAATAAAGATCTATGTGTCCGCCGCCCTCCCACCCTCTGTGCGCCCCCCCCCCCCCCCCCGCTGTTCAGAAAATACTCACCCGGTCCCTCGTTGGCTGTCGGTGCTTCCTGGTCTGGCCGCGGCTTACTGTATGCGGTCACGTGGGGCCGCTCATTTACACTCATGAATAGGCGGCTCCGCCCCTATGGGAGGTGGAGCCACATATTCATGACTGTAATCGTCGGCCCCACGTGACCGCATACAGGAGAAGATGGGGCCAGACCAGGAAGCAGCGAGGGAGCGGGTGAGTATTTTCTGAACAGTGGGGGGGCGCACAGGGGGTGGGAGGGCGGCGGACACATAGATCTGTATTTTAAACACTATTATTCATATTTTCTCTGCAGCAAACGCTGCTGCACAGAAGATATGAATCGCGGCTTCAGCACCATGTGGGGGGGACAGCGCTTACTGTAGTGCTGTCTCCTGCACGCACATGGACCCCAGACGGAGAACGTCCGTGTGAGGTCCGTGTCTTACACGGACCCATTGACTTTAATGGGTCCGTGTAATACGTGCGCTCCCACGAACACTGACATGTCTCCGTGTTTGGCACACGGAGACACGGTCCGCAAAAAATCAATGACATCTGAACAGATGCCTTGATTTTAATGGGTCTACGTGTGTCAGTGTCTCCGGTACGTGAGGAAACTGTCACCTCACATACCGGAGCCACTGACGTGTGAAACCGGCCTAAGATGGTGCAGAATGTAAAAAAAAAAAAAATCACAATTGAGTCAAATAAAAATATCTGAAAACCCCGAACCCCGACCACAACGGCCGACGTAAAAGAAACAAAAAACTGTAAAAAAGGAACAAACTAAAGGAATGAAGCGAAAAACGCCAAAAAGTAGACGATCACAAATGTGCATGTAACCAGGAGCTTAGCCCCTTCCTGTCAGGACCACTTTTAGGTTTTATACCATTTTTTTTTTTTTTTTTTTACTGAAGCCAAATATTTGTGGTATTATTTCTATATGAGAACCTGCTGTGCTTATTCATTTATTTTTCGGGGGGGGGGGGGGGTGAGACAACGATGGGGGTGATGATTTGTGTTTGTCAGCGACATCGTTTTGGGAACCAAAAAAAAACTATTAACAAAATGTTATTAACTCTTTGTAGGCAGAAAAGTCAGCAAGCAGCAATGATGTTGTTTTTTTCCCATGTTAAAATGTATTTGTTTTTGTGTCGCCAATTTCTTAAAGAGACAAATTTTACATTTTCCGTAGTTTTACTATTTTTGGATACGGTACATATGACTTTTTGATCACTTTTTGTTTCAGTTTCTCCAGGAGCGTGTGTATTCTGGCTCCTCCCACACATGTGACCAGTCACATGACCATGACATCACCAAAGGTCCTTTAGTTCTTCCAGCAGTACACCCTGGAGCCTGGCTCCACCCACACATGTGACTGGTCACATGACATGGCCTCATCAGTGCTCCTTTAGCTTCCTGCAGCAGAGGGAGCAGCATGGCTGGTCTGGAGCTGCTGTCTGATCAGGGCTACCGTGTGGACGGGAGGAAGGCCGGGGAGCTGCGGAAGATCCAGGCCCGGATGGGAGTGTTCGCACAGGCTGACGGCTCTGCGTACATGGAGCAGGGGAACACCAAGGCGCTGGCGGTGGTGTACGGACCCCACGAGGTGACGGTTACAGCCCCAGATGATACATATTGGGCCTATTCATTATTGCATTTGCACCTTTTTTGCCTGTTTTTTGCCTGTTTTTAATTTGCGCCTTTTGTTTGTCTCGTTTTTTTCCCTGTTTTTGATTTGCACCTTTTGTTGATTTTTAGTTTTCCTGATTTTTGCATGTGATAAATCAATTGCAACTTTTTATAACGTTTCGTAATTTCTGTGCACATTTACTCCGATCCCACCTCCCCTCGCCCGTCACTGACCTCCCTTACCCTTGGAGGCATTTCATATACGCCTGACTTTTTTTTTTTTACTCAAATTTTGCAAGCATAAAAATGGTGAAAAATAAAAAGCCCTTTTTTTTTTCATTCATGAATCCGTGTGTGTCATGAACGCCAAAAGAAAACAGAAATAATTAATCCGATCCAAATTCTGTTGTAAAGTTACTTCACTTTTACTTTACCACAATCAAGCTTTATTGACATTGTATGGTGCTGACACTCTCTGTTCTCTCTATTTCGTTTATTTTCTTAGATTCGCGGCTCTCGGGCCAAAACCCTCCATGATCGCGCGGTGGTGAACTGCCAGTACAGCATGGCCACCTTCAGCACCGGGGAAAGGAAGCGCCGGCCGCACGGAGACCGAACGTCCACCGAGATGACCCTGCACCTGAAGCAGACGTTTGAGGCCGCCATCCTCACCCAGCTGTATCCGCGCTGTCAGATTGATATATACGTGCAGGTGAGAAGGGGCGACGCGCGGTATCAGTGCAATAATAAAAAAAGGAATTTTAAACTTAGGAGTTTTCCCTCTTTTTTTTTTCCCCAAAAGTAAAGATGGAAAAAAATAAACCTATTCGTTATTAACATTCAAAAAAGTTGTTTGTCAAATTATGAAGTTATTTAACCTACCGTATATTCTCGAGTATAAGCCGACCCCCCCCTAATTTTGCCACAAAAAACTGGGAAAACTTAATGACTCGAGTATAAGCCTAGGGTGGAAAATGCAGCAGCTACCGGTAAATGTAAAAAATAAAAATAGATACCAATAAAAGTAAAATTAATTGAGACATCAGTAGGTTAAGTGTTTTTGAATATCCATATTGAATCAGGAGCCCCATATAATGCTCCATACAGTTCCTGATGGTCCCATTAGATGCTCCGTATTAAAATATGCCCCATATAATCCTGCATAAATGTTAATTGTGGCCCCATAAGATGCTCCATACAGATATTTGCCCCATATAATGCTGCACATGGCCCCATAAGATGCTCTATAGAAACATTTGCCCCATACAATGCTGCATAAAGGTTGATGGCCCCATACGATGCTCCACACATTATGGCCCCATACGATGCTCCACACATTAGGGGCCCCATGAGATGCTCCACACATTATGCCCCATAAGATGCACCATACATTTGCCGCATTTGCTGTTGCTGCGATTAAAATAAAAAAAATCACATACTCGCCTCTTTTCGCTCAGGCCCCGGCACCAGCGATAGTCACCTTCCTCATTCCATGCGCTGCCCTGTCTTCCATTCTCTGCACTGACTGTTCAGGCAGAGGGCGGCGCGCACACTAATTGCGTCATCGTGCCCTATGACCAGAACAGTCACAGCCAGGGGACGGAAGACAGAGCAGCGCGCAGCGGTGGAACGGGGGACAGGTGACTATCGCGCAATGCTCACCTCCCACGATATACTCACCTGCTCCCGGCGCGGTCCCTGGCAGCGTCTCGCTTTCAGATGGTCTCCGGGAGCCGGCGGCATCTTCCTGTGTTCAGCAGTCACATACCGCTCATTACAGTAATGAATATGCGTGCATATTCATTACTGTAATGAGCGGTACCACGTGACCGCTGAACACAGGAAGAGCTGCCCGGAGACCATCGGAGATGCAGGGACTGCGCCAGGAACAGGTGAGTATATCACAGCCGCCGACCCCACACCGACACTGACTCGAGTATAAGCCAAGAGGGTCACTTTCAGCCCAAAAAAGTGGGCTGAAAATCTCGGCTTATACTCGAGTATATACTGTATATAGTAAATAGTGAAACAAGAAAATAAAGATGAAATGCTCCATTCTCCAATAAAAAAAAAAATAGAATAAGAAATAGAGATGGGCGAAACAGAACAGCAAAGATCGGCATCCGTACTGAACACCTACTGTTTGGGCACATACACCGAACACAGACTTCACCAGGAAGTCCGTGTTACTGTTCGGGTTCGGCTGCCCAACCACCGGGTGTTTGTGACACTGCCATGTGCATGATAGCGCGGCAAACACCACTTCTGATCGGTGGTGAAATCATCCCCGCTGGTCAGAGAGTCACGGTTCCCTCGCTGTCAAATGACAGCATGAGCGCTCAACTGTGATCGGATGTAGAAAGTTTACGTCCGGTCACTGGTGTCAGCTGATGGGACAACTGCTGCCATCATCCGTCACCTGCTGCCGCTAAGAACAGCGAGAGCAGGAGTGGCTGATGGGAGTATTCATCTGCTGCTCCTGTGCTGTAAATAAATAATAATAAAAAGAAAAAAAGACCCGCCTAGGTTCCCCCTATTTTTGATAACCAGCCTGGTAAAACTCGCTCTGGGGGCTGCAACCATCAGCTGTCAGCTTCAGGAAGGCTGATTATCAAGAATAAAGGGTCCCCACGCCGTATTTTTTTAATTATTTAAAAAAAAATGTAGTGAGGTCCCCCTCATTTTTCACAACCAACCTTGCTAAAGCAGACAGCTGGGGGCTGGTATTCTCAGGCTGGTAGGGGGCCATGGATATGGCCCCCCCAACCTAAAAATGGCAGGTCAGTGCCACCCAGAAAAGGCGCATCTATTAGGTGCTCCAATTCTGGCGCATTGCCTGGCTCTTCAACACTTGCCCTGTAGCGGTGGCAAGAGGGTTATAGTTGAGGGGTTGATGTCACCGTCAAGTGACATAAAGCCCCGAGGTTAGTAATGGAGAGGCGTCAATAAGACGCCCCCATTACTAACCCCATAGTCACATTGAGAAAAAAAAAAAAGCAACAACAATAAAGTCCTTTTATTGAAAAACAGACTCCTTTAATAATCTCAATAAAACCATACTTACGACCTCGCTTAATTCCACTGAAGCCCTCGATCTCCTGTAATAAACCAAAAATAATAAAACAACAATATTCCATACCTGTCCGTCGTTCTGTCCCATGCCATCTGGGGGATAACTGGTTTTGAACCTGAACGGTGCCAAGATGCGACCGTCCAGGCTGAGCACCACGGGTGACTGAACTGCTGCGAGCGCAGCCTCATTGACTAGCGGTGACGTCACGGAGGCTCCGTTCCCAGCCGGGATGAACTGCGGTGACCTCGGTGAGATCCCGGCTAGCACCGTGAGAATTATTTACTTACAGCGCAGGTAAACTTTATACCTGCGATCACAGCTGAGCGCTCACGCTGTCTTCTGACAGTGTGGGAACCGCGGCTCTCTGACCGGCCGGGATGATTTCACTGCCGATCAGGAGATTTGCACATAACAGCGCAGCAAGCACTGAATGTTCGGGCCCCAAGTGAATGGGGTCCGGGTATTGTTCTAGTACCCAAACTTTTTCAGCCGAACCCCCTAGATCTGAGCATCCTGGTGTCCGCCCGTCTCTAATAAGAAGTGACCAAAACGTCTTGTGTCGGCCAACATGACGGTGATAAAAACTGCAGGTCGGCACTCGACAGATCCATCAACAGGAATAAGAAATACAGAGCAGATTTCAGAAAAAATATATATATTATAGGAACAATTCCATTATAAAAAAAAAAAAAAAAAAAAAGTCCTGTTTTTTAAACCACTAAACTATAAATAAAAGCTACACAAGTTGGTTCGGCGCGGCCACAATCGCACCGACCTGTAGACTCCGATCTCCAGCTCATTTTTACTGCACAATGAACGAATGAAATCAATGGTGGGACTTTTTTTTATTTACCCCATATGGATTCTTCCCCCCTTTTATCAGTATGTTTTATAGTATAATAAATGATGCCATTCAAAACTACAGCTTGCCCCCAAAAAAACAAGCCCTGCTATGGCGATGTGGATCGAAGAATGAGAAAGTTGTGGCATTTGGAAGAAGGAGAGGGGGAAAAAAAGCACAAAAATTAAAATTGGCCCTGGCCAAAAGGGGTTAAATGTGGTGCAGAAAGTGCCACGTGCTGCTCCTTTCTGCTCCCATCATGGAGGAGCTCTTGACCAATTGGTTGCTGGACTGTGCTACTGATCTTCGTGCATCTAATTATAATGGAAGCCGTACCCATTAGATGACGGTTGGCCGAACCATGCTCCTGCACACACTCGGCTGACAGTCGCCTCTCTCGTGCAGGAGAGCACTCTCTCTGTCGACAGCTGCCTCTCTCCTGCAGGGGAGCGCTCGCTCTGTCGACAGCTGCCTCTCTCCTGCAGGGGAGCGCTCGCTCTGTTGACGGCCGTCTCTCTTGTGCAGGGGAGCGCTCGCTCGGCCGACAGCCACCTCTTCCTTGCACGGGAATTCCCTCTTGTGTTCTTTGTGAGAAAGGCGCTGACTTACCACGGAGAGAAATGTGATCAGTAGTCAGAAATCAGACATGTCCACTTGACATCTCTGCAACCATCAGTCGTACAGTGCCCCCATACAAATTAGAAACTGGACAAAACTATCTATTAGAGGAACCTAATGTGTACAGAGCCTTAACTGTGCAGTATCCAAAGCCCCGGAGCCTTATCCTATCTCTGTATGCTGAACTTCTATTGTTCTCTGTTAGGGTACCGTCACACATTGAAATTTCCATCGCTACGACGGTACGATTCGTGACGTTCTACGATATCGCTGTGTCTGACACGCTACTGCGATCAGACACCCTGCTGAGAATCGTACGTCGTAGCAGATCGTTTGGAACTTTCTTTCATCGCTTGATCACCCGCTGACATCGCTGGATCGTTGTGTGTGACAGCGATCCAGCGATGTCTTCGCTTGTAACCAGGGTAAACATCGGGTAACTAAGCGCAGGGCCGCGCTTAGTAACCCGATGTTTACCCTGGTTACAAGCGTAAACGTAAAAAAACAAACCGTACATACTCACCCGTCGGTGTCCTTCAGGTCCCTTGCCGTCTGCTTCCTGCTCTGAGTGCCGGCCGGAAAGTGAGAGCAGATCACAGCGGTGCTGCGCTCTGCTCTCACTGTACGGCTGCACTCAGTGCAGGAAGCAGACGGCAAGGGACCTGAAGGACACCGACGGGTGAGTATGTACTGTTTGTTTTTTTACTTTTACGCTGGTAACCAGGGTAAACATCGGGTTACTAAGCGCGGCCCTGCGCTTAGTTACCCGATGTTTACCCTGGTTACCCGGGGACTTCGGCATCGCTCCAGCGCCGTGATTGCAACGTGTGACCGCAGTCTACGACGCTGGAGCGATGATCATACGACGCTGCGACGTCACGAATCGTGCCGTCGCAGCGATGAAAATTTCAATGTGTGACGGTACCCTTATCAGCCAAATAGAGTGAAGGAACCTTGTCCTTGATATCTGCTCTTTCCTTTGCAGACAATACAATCTCTTGTATCAGGCTAGGAGTGACCAACTGTCATCTATTGCTCTCTGTTGTCAGCCGTCTGTGACTGCGGAAGGGCCTTATATATAGCAGAATTTTAGTTTATACTATAATTATAATAATTTTTATTTATATAGCGCCAACATATTTCGCAGCGCTTTACAACTTATAGAGGGGACTTATACAGACAACAGACATTACAGCATAACAGAAATCACAGTTCAAAACAGATACCAGGAGGAATGAGGGCCCTGCTGCTCGCAAGCTTACAAACTATGAGGAAAAGGGGAGACACGAGAGGTGGATGGTAACAATTGCTTTCGTTGTTCGGACCAGCCATAGTGTAAGGCTCGGGTGTTCATGTAAAGCTGCATGAACCAGTTAACAGCCTAAGTATGCAGCAGTACAGACACAGAGGGCTATTAACTGTATAAAGTGTATGAGAACATGATGCGAGGAACCTGATTATGGTTTTTTTTTTTTTTTTGAATAGGCCACACAGGGATAGTTAGGTTAATGCGTTGAGGCGGTAGGCCAGTCTGAACAAATGCGTTTTTAGGGCACGCTTAAAACTGTGGGGATTGGGGATTAATCGTATTAACCTAGGTAGTGCATTCCAAAGAATCGGCGCAGCACATGTAAAGTCTTAGAGACGGGAGTGGGAGGTTCTGATTATTGAGGATGCCAACCTGAGGTCATTAGCGCAGCGGAGGGCACGGGTAGGTTGGTAGACTGAGACCAGAGAGGAGATGTAGGGTGGTGCTGAGCCATGGAGTGCTTTGTGGACGAGGGTAGTAGTTTTGTACTGGATTCTGGAGTGGATGGGTAGCCAGTGTAATGACTGGCACAAGGTAGAGGCATCGGTGTAACGGTTGGTGAGGAATATGATCCTGGCAGCAGCATTCAGGACAGATTGGAGCGGGGAGAGTTTGGTAAGAGGGAGGCCGATTAGTAGAGAGTTACAATAGTCCAGACGGGAATGAATAAGTGAGACAGTAAGAGTTTTTGCAGAGTGGAAAGTAAGAAAAGGGCGAATTCTAGAAATGTTTTTGAGATGCAGATAAGAAGAGCGAGCCAGTGATCGGATGTGGGGGGTGAATGAAAGCTCGGAATCAAGGATGACCCCAAGGCAGCGGGCATGTTGCTTGGGAGTAATGGTGGAACCGCACACGGAGATGGCAATGTCAGGCAAAGGTAGGTTTGTAGAGGGAGAGAACACGAGGAGTTCAGTTTTTGACAGGTTCAGTTTCAGATAGAGGGAGGACATGATGTTAGAGACAGCGGTAAGACAATCACTGGTGTTTTCTAAAAAGGTCGGCGTGATAACAGGAGAAGAGGTATATAATTGGGTGTCGTCAGCATAGAGATGGTACTGGAAACCAAATCTACTGATTGTTTGTCCAATAGGGGCAGTATACAAAGAGAAGAGGAGGGGGCCTAGGACTGATCCTTGAGGAACCCCAACAGTAAGGGGAAGGTGAGAGGAGGAGGAACCAGCAAAACATACAGTGAAGGATCGGTCAGAGAGATAGGAGGAGAACCAGGAGAGAACGGTGTCCTTGATGCCGATGGAGCGGAGCATAGTGAGGAGGAGCTGATGATCCACAGTATCGAATGCTGCGGAGAGATCCAAGAGAATTAGCATGGAGTTGTGACCATTGGATTTAGCTGTTAGTAGGTCATTAGAGACTTTAGTGAGGGCAGTTTCAGTAGAGTGTAAAGAGCGGAAGCCAGATTGAAGAGGGTCGAGAAGAGAGTTATCTGAGAGATAGCGGGTAAGACGGGAGTGGACCAGGCGTTCCAGGAGTTTAGAGATGAAGGGAAGATTAGACACAGGTCTATAATTAGCGGCACAGTTTTGGTCAAGGGAGGGTTTTTTAAGTAATGGATGTATGATGGCATGCTTAAATGAGGAGGGAAAAATACCGGAAGTGAGGGAAAGGTTGAATATTTTTGTTATGTGAGAGGTGACAGCAGGGGAAAGGGACTGGAGGAGATGTGACGGAATGGGGTCACTGGTGCAAGTGGTCGGGCGAGAAGATGCAAGGAGCCTGCTTACTTCTTCTTCAGTAACTGATTCAAAGTCAGAGAGTGAACTAGATGCAGTGGGGGAGGGAGGACAGTGCCTGGTATGAAGAGATTGGGAGATGATTTCCTGACGAATGTGGTCAATTTTTTCTTTGAAGTAATTGGCCAGATCGTCAGCGCGGAGATCTGTGGTTGGGGCCTGCTCTCTTGGGTTGAGTAGGGACTGGAAAGTGTCGAAGAGACGTTTAGGGTTATTGGACAGTGAGGTGATGAGGGTGTTGAAATAGGTTTGTTTGGAGAGGTGAAGGGCAGAGTTGTATGTTTTTAGCATGAACTTATAATAGATGAAATCTTCGGGTAGATTAGATTTTCTCCACAGACGTTCGGCGCACCTGGAGCACCGCTGCAGGAAGCGTGTTTGCAGCGTGTGCCACGGTTGTCGCCGTCTGTGGCGAGTTGTTCTATGTATAGGAGGAGCAGCTTCTTCCAGGGCACTTTGCAGGGTTTCATTGTAATGGTTCAGAGCAGAATCAGGACATGAGATGGAGAAGATTGGGGCCAATGAGGACTGCAAGTTCTTCATAAGTTTCTGGGTGTTAATGGCCTGTATGTTTCTATAAGTGTGGAAAGTGGGGGTGACCTGAGCGGGATGGCAGTTCTTGATAGAGAATGAAAGAAGGTTGTGGTCAGAGAGCGGGAGAGGGGAGTTTGTGAAATCATCCACTGAGCAAAGTCGGGAGAAGACCAAGTCGAGGGAGTTTCCATCTTCATGCGTTGGAGAGTTAGTATGCTGCAAGAGGCCGAAAGAGGAGGTTAGAGATAAAAGGTGAGAAGCAGATGGGGAGAGGGGAGAAGCAATGGGGATGTTGAAATCACCCATAAGGGTGGGGGTGTCACAGGAGAGAAATTGTGGAAGCCAGGTGGCAAAATGATCCAGGAACTGGTGAGAGGGGCCGGGAGGATGATACACCTTCAACTCGCATGGAGAAGGGGACGTAGAGTCTGACAGCATGGACCTCAAAGGAAGGGAATACAAGTGAGGGTACTTGGGGGATAACTTGGAAGGTACATTTGGGTGAAAGGAGCAGACCAACGCCTCCACCTGCTCTGTTGTCTGATCTTGGGGTATGAGAAAAGTGTAGTCCACCATAGGAGAGAGCAGCAGCAGCGGTTGTGTCTGACTGCTGGATCCAGGTTTCAGTAAGAGCCAGGAGATTAAGAGAATTAGAAAGGAAGTAATCATGGGTGAAGGAGAGTTTATTACACACAGAGTGAGAATTCCAAAGAGCACAATTGAAAGAGACAGAAGGCATGCATGGAATATTAATAAGGTTAGAGGGGTTTCTGGGTGTAGCAGTTGGGAGGTTTGACTGGCTATAATATGGGGGCCGGGGTTTGGAGAGATGTCTCCTGCGACTAGGAGAAGGAGGATAGAAAGAGTGAGCAGATGGTTAAGTGATTTGTGAGAGCGTCTCTTGTGTTGGATGGTGGGACTGAATGGATCTGCGCTGTTAAGCAATGTGAACAGAGCATGAGTGCTATACATAGGAGAGGACAGGACAGAGGGGCCGATATGGATGGAGTGTAAAGAGTTTATGCAAGGGCGGTGAGTGAATGCAGCAGCCAGGATATAGATTATACAGATACATATGGTGAGTATTTGTTCTGTTTCAAGTGAATAGGGAGTAGGTTTAGATTGTCTTACCTGTCTCCTGCCCTGTCTATCTGCCATGTTATAACTGCGTCATACTTAGAAAAAAATATACTTTGAAAAAAAAGTGCACGAATGCATCCCCAAGCTATGTCTACATTTATAGAAGGCTAGCTTTTAGATCTCACTTTTTTTTTTCTTCTCTCCCCCTCTTGTTACCAATCAATCTAACTCAGTTGAGACAGCAGGACACAATAAATGTAGTGATCAGATAAACAAATGTCCAGGTCTGCATGGATCATAAACCCCTTTGAAAAAGTTATGTGATCTCTTTACATAGGGACAAGCAGAAGTGAGTTAAATATCTATAACCACAAACAAATGCATAATAACATGACTAACATATATAGATATATGCAGGATTCAATGCCGAAGATAGAATGACTCAGATACCATCCAAGCCGCTTGCTGTCAGGGAATGGAGCAATAGACATGCAGGATAGTTCAGTTCAGGGAATGAATTATATACTTTTCCCCCTTTTAGATCCTGCAGGCTGATGGCGGCAATTACTGCACGTGTGTGAACGCTGCCACCCTGGCGGTGATCGACGCCGGCATCCCCATGCGGGACTACGTGTGCGCCAGCTCAGCCGGCTTCATCGAGGACACGCCGCTGGCGGATCTCAGCTACGTTGAGGAGTCGGCGGGGGGACCCCACTTGTCTTTAGCGCTGTTACCTAAGTCTGAGCAGATCGCGCTGCTGGAGATGAACTCGCGGCTGCACGAAGATCACCTGGAGCGAGTGATGGATGCGGCCAGCAAGGCGTGTAAGGACGTGTACGCGGTGCTGGAGCAGGTGGTGCGCGACCACTTACAGGAGGTGTCGGCGCTGGTCGGAGATCGGGGGGCGGCGTAGAGGAGACTCTGGATCTTCACTTACAGCAATCAAAATGACAGATATGGCACTCACCCCAAAGATGCTGTAATTAAAGTCCTTTATTTGCTACATCCAGCTTTAGACATTCATGGAGAGGCGGCAGGAAGGGAATAAGGAGAGAGGAGCCATAAAGGCCGGATCTCCACATAGAAACGCAGACTGCGGGGAAGGAGCCAGGGACACATTCCTCTATGTTTTGGTTTATTAAATAAGAAAAGTTTCTGGGTTTTTTTATATTTTTGCTCAAGTTTTATGTTGAAGAAAAAATTTACTTAAAATGGAATATCACTTTAATAATGAAAGCTATTTTTTCTGCAGTATTTCTTCTTCTTGTTGTCAGTGAAGGGAAATGATCTGATTTACATTTAATGGCTGTGAAGCTGTCCAGGTCTTCTCCTGCCCACAGAGCTGAGGGTTAGTGACAGTGTGTCAGTCCGGGCTGTACCGGAGCTGAGCAGCAGCTTTTCTTCTTCTTTTCTGGCCTCCAGACGACACTGATCCCTTGTAAGAAATTCTGACATGTAAGAAGAAAAGTGAACAGGAATATTTTCATTCTCTGACTGGTAGCAGAGGTTTGGAAATGGTGAGAAATCGAAGAGTGATGTACAGAACGTAGGAAGTGGCAGGAAGGTATCATCCCGCTGTCAGTCATCCTCCGGTTCAGTCTCCTATTGTCTCTCCTGTCAGGGGGGTCATCGCCCGGTGGGGCCACACTTTCCTCTCCTATCTTGGACATCTCCCTGTATGGCCGCCCTTCCCTTTCCCGTCGAGGGGGGTCATCGCCCGGTACGGCCGCCTTTCCCTCTCCTATCTTGATCATTGCCTGATATGGCCATCCTTCCCTCTCCCGTTGGGGGGTATCATTGCCCAGTATGGCCGCCTTTTCCTCTTCTGTCGGGGGAGGGGGGTCATTGTCCGGTAAAGCTACGTTTCCTATTGTCATCGTCTGGTTCGACCACCTATCCCTGTCCTGTCTGGAGGTCATTGTCCAGTACGGCCGACTTTCCCTCTCCTATCTTGGTCATCACACAGTACCGCCGCCTTTCCTTATCCAGTCTGGTGTCATTGCCCTGCATGGCTGCCTTTCCCTCTTCTATCGGGGAAGGGATCATTGTTCAGTACGGCCATATTTCCTATTGGGGTCATCGCCTGGTTCGACCACATTTCCCTCTCTCGTCGGGAGGTCATTGTCCGGTACAGCCGTCTTTCCTTCTCCCATCGGGGGGTCATTGTCCTGTATCGCCGCCTTTCCCTCTTCTATCGGGGGGGTCATTGTCCTGTACCGCCACCTTTCCTATTGTGGTCATCGCCTGGTTCGACCACCTTTCCCTCCCGTCGGGAGATCATTGTCAGGTACGGTTGCCTTTCCTTTTGACCGAGGTTATCACCCTGTACGGCCGCCTTTGCCTCTTCTGTCGGGGGAGGGAGGTCACTGTCCGATATCGTTGCCTTTCCTATTGTGGTCATCGCCTGATTCGACCACCCTTCCCTCCCGTCGGGAGATCATTGTCAGCTACGGTTGCCTTTCCTTTTGACCGAGGTTATCACCCTGTGCCTTTGCCTCTTCTGTTGGGAGAGGGAGGTCACTGTCCGATATCGTTGCCTGTCCTATTGTGGTCATCACCTAATAAGGCCACATTTCCTTCTCCTGTTGGGGTTCAAATTGGTCTAAGCATGTGGTGGTCTTGTCATGAGTTGAGGGGTCCATAGATGGGGGCAAGTAAGTTCTGTGTTAAATATGAATTTTAAACTTTTTTTTTCCTGAAGTTTTTTTTATTATATATATGTGAAAAAGCAGCACAAAAAATAGTCATAGGGTTCAAAAGCTAGTAAATACCCTGGTAAATATATCCACAAAAATGGAAGCAGCACACCATGGTAAAGTCAATCTATGTGCAGTTTAATTGCCACATGGGCAACTATACTGCACATAGTTTGTTTGACTTTACCATGGTGTGCTGCTTCCATTTTTGTGGATAAACATAAACATATATATTTCCTGTCTGTTCATTTTTTTTTTCTTTTAGCTTTTTGTGGGCATCCTCTGGGAAGCCCCAGCTGCGATAGAAGAGAGTGCAGCAATCCTCAGAAGCAGCAGAACGGTCAGTGCTTCATCTCCAGGTCTGCAGCCAGAACAGCTGCTGTTAGGCCCGATGGTCAGTGGAGAAGGAGCGGCTCCCGCTCTGAGGGTCTCTAATGATTCAAGGACCTAATTTTGGGGAGGCAGGAAAATTTCCTACAGCGCCCTGGATCTGAGCTGCCATGTTCCTTTATTGTGTCCCCTCTGGTGCTCGGCACGAAGGTTCCTCTGCGGCTTCATACAGAAAAACATCACCGAAAAAGGAACCGCACTCAGTAGTACAAGATAAAGATGGACAAACATTCCCATCATCCCCTCCCCGTCCCATCATCCGCTCACACATCTATCATTCCAACATCTCATGTGCTCACCCCCCATCATCCACGAACCCCCCCACTGGCAGTTTTCAGAGCTTCCAGGGCCGACTACTCCCACCAGTGGCACCTCGTTTTTGGTAGGCACCCACAGAGAGGGGGTAAAGACAAGCTTTGTAAGCTGACAGTCCATTGAGGTAAGTGGCCAGCTGACCTGATCGACAAAACATGGCTTCTCCAAACGTCTCCATGGGGCCAGTTGACTGGAGGGTCCCAACATGGCTTTTCTGAACATCTCCATGGTTTCAGTGATGGTCAATAGAGCAGGTCTGTATTCCGCCAGATGGGGCCGAGGTCCCTTAAGTTGGAATCCTGTAGAAAATCTAATCTGTATCCGTCTGGATGGAGCCATTATGCCTTGGCCGTTGTTCTGTAGAGTCTCACTGGGAACAGAGGCAGATCCCTCTTTTATAGTTCACAACTCTCCTGCAGGCCATTATCCACAGGTCACCGAGAAGGTGGGATGAAGTCACCTCTCATTGTTCGAGTATTCCATCAATCTGCATAGTTTGTCCTTCACTGTTTGCAGGTAAAAAAGCAACATAGACTTATACAATGAGTAATCGACATATTAGCAAACCAGTAGAAGTTGTTATAATAGGTAAATTCAATCTACAGCAAGAGTCAATGTTCAGACTCATATGAACACTAGCTCATGTGCCTGAGACTACTGAATATATGTCTGGAATAATTAAGAATAAATGCTGTGTCGTCACATAAGGCAGTGACTAGCTTAGGTTGTGACATTAGGGTAAAGATGTTAATCTTTGGGACTAGCCCATAGTGGGATCGGCTTAGCGTTCGGGTAAGTGACTGCTTCCTGTTTAGAGTTAGGGACAAGTACAAATAGGAAGTATTCTGTGAGCAGTGCTGCCATTGTGGACAAACTACAGCTAAGACTAAGGGACTAGGGAGTAGCGCGACCTACAACTGGCTGAAGAGACAGAGGCTTTCCATCTTAAAGGGATCTTTGGATAAGACGACGTGTCAGAACTGGTGGGGGTCCCAAGCGGTGGATACAGGGCGCCACTAGTGGAAGAAATAGGATGCGGAGCTGCTGAGCGGGTAGAGAAACTTGCTAATCAGGACTATGGTGAAGAGCTGGACAGTGGTGAAGTGCGACGAAACATTGTGCTTCACAGCTCTGGAGTACAACTCAGAGGGAGGAAACTGTGAAAATGCCTTACACCATGAAGGAAACGTCCATAAGGCTGTGTACCCTCCACCCCGCGTATATAACCCGAACCAAGCTACCGTTCAGTAAAGACGTGGTGGGAGCGGGGGTCTCCTTTACTGAACTGTGAAACCTACAGTCCTGGCCGGCCAACACCATCGGCTGCACGCGGCCTGAACTGACGCAAGGCCCTCACAACACCCGGCCAGGGCCCACGCCTTCATGTAGCACGTCGGGCGCGACTGGTGGCAACCAGGCCTCATCTGCGGCTACTGCCCCACACCGCGCTACACGTCAGCAAACAGGATGAGCTTCAGGGCCACTGCCATGGATACCACTGATATTATGGGGGCACTGTGGATATCACTGTTATTATGGGGACACTGTGGATATCACTGTTATTATGGGGGCACTGTGGCTATCACTGTTATTATGGGGGCACTGTGGCTATCACTGTTATTATGGGGGCACTGTGGCTATCACTGTTATTATGGGGACACTGTGGATATCACTGTTATTATGGGGGCACTGTGGCTATCACTGTTATTATGGGGCACTGTGGCTATCACTGTTATTATGGGGGCACTGTGGATGTCACTGTTATTATGGGGGCACTGTGGATATCGCTGTTATTATGGGGGCACTGTGGATATCACTGTTATTATAGGGCACTGTGGATATCACTGTTATTATGGTGCACTGTGGATACCACTGATATTATGGGGGCACTGTGGATATCGCTGTTATGGGGACACTGTGGATATCACTGTTATTATGGGGCACTGTGGATATCACTGTTATTATGGTGCACTGTGGATACCACTGATATTATGGGGGCACTGTGGATATCACTGTTATTATGGGGGCACTGTGGATATCACTTATTATGGGGCACTGTGGATATCACTGTTATTATGGGGACACTGTGGATATCACTTATTATGGGGGCACTGTGGCTATCACTGTTATTATGGGGGCACTGTGGATATCACTGTTATTATGGGGGCACTGTGGCTATCACTGTTATTATGGGGGCACTGTGGCTATCACTGTTATTATGGGGGCACTGTGGATATCACTGTTATTATGGGGGCACTGTGGATATCACTGTTATTATAGGGCACTGTGGATATCACTGTTATTATGGGGCACTGTGGATATCGCTGTTATTATGGGGGCACTGTGGATATCACTGTTATTATGGGGGCACTGTGGATATGGCTGTTATTATGGGGGCACTGTGGATATCACTGTTATTATGGGGGCACTGTGGATATCACTTATTATGGGGCACTGTGGATATCACTGTTATTATGGGGGCACTGTGGATATCGCTGTTATTATGGGGGCACTGTGGATATCGCTGTTATTATGGGGCACTGTGGATATCACTGTTATTATCGGGGCACTGTGGATATCACTGTTATTATGGGGCACTGTGGATATCACTGTTATTATGGGGGCACTGTGAATATCACTGTTATTATGGGGGCACTGTGAATATCACTGTTATTATGGGGGCACTGTGGATATCACTGTTATTATGGGGACACTGTGGATATCGCTGTTATTATGGGGCACTGTGGATATCACTGTTATTATCGGGGCACTGTGGATATCACTGTTATTATGGGGCACTGTGGATATCACTGTTATTATGGGGCACTGTGGATATCACTGTTATTATGGGGGCACTGTGGATATCACTGTTATTATGGGGGCACTGTGGATATCGCTGTTATTATGGGGGCACTGTGGATATCACTGTTATTATGGGGGCACTGTGGATATCACTGTTATTATGGGGCACTGTGGATATCACTGTTATTATGGGGCACTGTGGATATCGCTGTTATTATGGGGCACTGTGGATATCACTGTTATTATCGGGGCACTGTGGATATCACTGTTATTATGGGGACACTGTGGATATCACTGTTATTATCGGGGCACTGTGGATATCTCTGTTATTATGGGGCACTGTGGATATCACTGTTATTATGGGGGCACTGTGGATATCTCTGTTATTATGGGGGCACTGTGGGTATCACTGTTATTATGGGGGCACTGTGGATATCACTGTTATTATGGGGCACTGTGGATATCACTGTTATTATGGGGCACTGTGGATATCTCTGTTATTATGGGGCACTGTGGATATCACTGTTATTATGGGGACACTGGATATCACTGTTATTATGGGGACACTGTGGATATCACTGTTATTATCGGGGCACTGTGGATATCTCTGTTATTATGGGGCACTGTGGATATCACTGTTATTATGGGGGCACTGTGGATATCACTGTTATTATGGGGACACTGTGGATATCACTGTTATTATCGGGGCACTGTGGATATCACTGTTATTATGGGGACACTGTGGATATCACTGTTATTATGGGGGCACTGTGGATATCACTGTTATTATGGGGGCACTGTGGATATCACTGTTATTATGGGGGCACTGTGGATATCGCTGTTATTATGGGGGCACTGTGGATATCACTGTTATTATGGGGGAACTGTGGATATCACTGTTATTATGGGGGCACTGTGGATATCACTGTTATTATGGGGGCACTGCGCATATCACTGTTATTATGGGAGCACTGTGGATATCACTGTTATTATGGGGGCACTGTGGATATCACTGTTATTATCGGGGCACTGTGGATATCTCTGTTATTATGGGGCACTGTGGATATCGCTGTTATTATGGGGCACTGTGGATATCACTGTTATTATCGGGGCACTGTGGATATCTCTGTTATTATGGGGCACTGTGGATATCGCTGTTATTATGGGGCACTGTGGATATCACTGTTATTATGGGGACACTGTGGATATCACTGTTATTATCGGGGCACTGTGGATATCACTGTTATTATGGGGACACTGTGGATATCACTGTTATTATGGGGGCACTGTGGATATCACTGTTATTATGGGGGCACTGTGGATATCACTGTTATTATGGGGACACTGTGGATATCACTGTTATTATCGGGGCACTGTGGATATCACTGTTATTATGGGGCACTGTGGATATCACTGTTATTATGGGGACACTGTGGATATCACTGTTATTATCGGGGCACTGTGGATATCACTGTTATTATGGGGGCACTGTGGATATCACTGTTATTATGGGGGCACTGTGGATATCACTTATTATGGGGGCACTGTGGATATCACTGTTATTATGGGGGCACTGTGGATATCACTGTTATTATGGGGGCACTGTGGATATCACTTATTATGGGGGCACTGTGGATATCACTTATTATGGGGGCACTGTGGCTATCACTGTTATTATCGGGGCACTGTGGATATCTCTGTTATTATGGGGCACTGTGGATATCGCTGTTATTATGGGGCACTGTGGATATCACTGTTATTATGGGGACACTGTGGATATCACTGTTATTATCGGGGCACTGTGGATATCACTGTTATTATGGGGACACTGTGGATATCACTGTTATTATGGGGGCACTGTGGATATCACTGTTATTATGGGGGCACTGTGGATATCACTGTTATTATGGGGACACTGTGGATATCACTGTTATTATCGGGGCACTGTGGATATCACTGTTATTATGGGGCACTGTGGATATCACTGTTATTATGGGGACACTGTGGATATCACTGTTATTATCGGGGCACTGTGGATATCACTGTTATTATGGGGGCACTGTGGATATCACTGTTATTATGGGGGCACTGTGGATATCACTTATTATGGGGGCACTGTGGATATCACTGTTATTATGGGACACTGTGGATATCTCTGTTATTATGGGGACACTGTGGATATCACTGTTATTATGGGGCACTGTGGATATCACTGTTATTATGGGGCACTGTGGATATCACTATTATTATGGGGCACTGTGGATATCACTGTTATTATGGGGACACTGTGGATATCACTGTTATTATCGGGGCACTGTGGATATCACTGTTATTATGGGGGCACTGTGGATATCACTATTATTATGGGGCACTGTGGATATCACTGTTATTATGGGGACACTGTGGATATCACTGTTATTATGGGACACTGTGGATATCTCTGTTATTATGGGGACACTGTGGATATCACTGTTATTATGGGGCACTGTGGATATCACTGTTATTATGGGGCACTGTGGATATCACTATTATTATGGGGCACTGTGGATATCACTGTTATTATGGGGACACTGTGGATATCACTATTATTATGGGGCACTGTGGATATCACTGTTATTATGGGGCACTGTGGATATCTCTGTTATTATGGGAGCACTGTGGATATCGCTGTTATTATCGGGGCACTGTGGATGTCACTGTTATTATGGGGGCACTGTGGATATCTCTGTTATTATGGGAGCACTGTGGATATCGCTGTTATTATGGGGACACTGCGCATATCACTGTTATTATGGGAGCACTGTGGATATCACTGTTATTATGGGGGCACTGTGGATATCGCTGTTATTATGGGGACACTGTGGATATCACTGTTATTATGGGGGCACTGTGGCTATCACTGTTATTATGGGGGCTCATACACGCCGGCAGCAGCTCCCACTCTATGTAGAGACTATAGGTGCAGTTCCTCTTTCTGTCAATAGGTGTCGCTGTCTCCTCCTTTCAGTTTCCATGGTCACCACTTGTGGCCGCTCTGTCTTTTTCTTCCTGGTCTCTATGATGCGGAAATCTCTGCAGTGACAGCAGCTGGAGGTGAGAGAGACAGCGGGTGCGGGGTCTGTGTGATGACCGGACAGTGCAGTCACCAGGAGCGGTGTATAATGTGTGCACGGTGACCGGGACAGTAATGTCTGTGTGTCAGTGACTCCTGTGTAATGGCATTACTGATGCCTGTACGCTATAATGTCTCCCCCTCAGTCCCCTGTACGGTATAGTGTCTCCCCCTCAGCCCCCTGTACGGTATAGTGTCTCCCCCCTCAGCCCCCTGTACGGTGTAGTGTCTCCCCCCTCAGCCCCCTGTACGGTGTAGTGTCTCCCCCTTAGCCCCCTGTACGGTGTAGTGTCTCCCCCCTCAGCCCCCTGTACGGTGTAGTGTCTCCCCCTTAGCCCCCTGTACGGTGTAGTGTCTCCCCCCTCAGCCCCCTGTACGGTGTAGTGTCTCCCCCTTAGCCCCCTGTACGGTGTAGTGTCTCCCCCTTAGCCCCCTGTACGGTGTAGTGTCTCCCCTTGTACGCTATAGTGTCTCCCCCTCAGCCCCCTGTACGGTATAGTGTCTCCCCCTGTACGGTATAGTGTCTCCCCCCTCAGCCCCCTGTACGGTATAGTGTCTCCCCCTCAGCCCCCTGTACGGTATAGTGTCTCCCCCCTCAGCCCCCTGTACGGTATAGTGTCTCCCCCCTCAGCCCCCTGTACGGTATAGTGTCTCCCCCCTCAGCCCCCTGTACGGTATAGTGTCTCCCCCCTCAGCCCCCTGTACGGTATAGTGTCTCCCCCCTCAGCCCCGTGTACGGTATAGTGTCTCCCCCCTCAGCCCCCTGTACGGTATAGTGTCTCCCCCCTCAGCCCCGTGTACGGTATAGTGTCTCCCCCTGTACGGTATAGTGTCTCCCCCTCAGCCCCCTGTACGGTATAGTGTGCCCCCCTCAGCCCCCTGTACGGTATAGTGTCTCCCCCTCAGCCCCCTGTACGGTATAGTGTCTCCCCCTCAGCAGGGTGGATAAAAATCAATGTTTTTTTTAAAAAATCAAAAAAATCGGATTTTTTTTATTTAAATCGGATTTTTTTCAATAAACTGCTTTTTGAGGAAAATATTTTACCATCCAAAGGTTCTTCCATCATGAGATAAAGCTGAGTTGTTTAACTCAGTAGAATAAAGGCTGTATATGTGTAACATTCACAATGCCATGCTCTTCCAGAGGTTTCTGTAGGATGCTGACTATCCAACAAGTTTGGGCATGTCAACTGAATGGAAAAAGAAACTAAACCAAAAGTGAAACCAAGCTAGAAGTGTGGAATTAAAGGGGCAGTATGAACAAAATGTGGAGGCTATTAATAGTTTATACAATTAAGACATGCTGCTTTTAAACACCTACCTATTGCCATATAGTAAAACAAAAAAGATTTTTTACTTACTTTGGGGTCCCCCCCTCACCCTGGCGTTAGATCGTTGCCCCTAGTTTCGTCCATGTAACTATGGGCGCACATGCGCACTGCTCTCACTTCTCATTTTAATCGTGATTTATATTAAAAAAAACCTTTTGATTTAAATCAGTGATTTAAATCATGATTTAAATCGGCGTGATTTAAATCAATCCACCCTGCCCCTCAGCCCCCTGTACAGTATAGTGTCTCCCCCTCAGCCCCCTGTACGGTATAGTGTCTCCCCCCTCAGCCCCCTGTACGGTATAGTGTCTCCCCCCTCAGCCCCCTGTACGGTATAGTGTCTCCCCCTGTACGGTATAGTGTCTCCCCCCTCAGCCCCCTGTACGGTATAGTGTCTCCCCCCTCAGCCCCCTGTACGGTATAGTGTCTCCCCCTTAGCCCCCTGTACGGTATAGTGTCTCCCCCTGTACGCTATAGTGTCTCCCCCTCAGCCCCCTGTACGGTATAGTGTCTCCCCCTGTACGGTATAGTGTCTCCCCCTCAGCCCCCTCTGTACGGTATAGTGTCGCCCCCTCTGTACAGTATAGTGTCTCCCCCCTCAGCCCCCTGTACGGTATAGTGTCTCCCCCTCAGCCCCCTGTACGGTATAGTGTCTCCCCCTGTACGGTATAGTGTCTCCCCCCTCAGCCCCCTGTACGGTATAGTGTCTCCCCCCTCAGCCCCCTGTACGGTATAGTGTCTCCCCCCTCAGCCCCCTGTACGGTATAGTGTCTCCCCCTCAGCCCCCTGTACGGTATAGTGTCTCCCCCTCAGCCCCCTGTACGGTATAGTGTCTCCCCCTCAGCCCCCTGTACAGTATAGTGTCTCCCCCTCAGCCCCCTGTACGGTATAGTGTCTCCCCCTCAGCCCCCTGTACGGTATAGTGTCTCCCCCCTCAGCCCCCTGTACGGTATAGTGTCTCCCCCTTAGCCCCCTGTACGGTATAGTGTCTCCCCCTGTACGGTATAGTGTCTCCCCCCTCAGCCCCCTGTACGGTATAGTGTCTCCCCCCTCAGCCCCCTGTACGGTATAGTGTCTCCCCCTGTATGGTATAGTGTCTCCCCCCTCAGCCCCCTGTACGGTATAGTGTCTCCCCCTTAGCCCCCTGTACGGTATAGTGTCTCCCCCTGTACGGTATAGTGTCTCCCCCCTCAGCCCCCTGTACGGTATAGTGTCTCCCCCCTCAGCCCCCTGTACGGTATAGTGTCTCCCCCTTAGCCCCCTGTACGGTATAGTGTCTCCCCCTGTACGCTATAGTGTCTCCCCCTCAGCCCCCTGTACGGTATAGTGTCTCCCCCTGTACGGTATAGTGTCTCCCCCTCAGCCCCCCCTGTACGGTATAGTGTCTCCCCCTGTACGCTATAGTGTCTCCCCCTCAGTCCCCTGTACGGTATAGTGTCTCCCCCTTAGCCCCCTGTACGGTATAGTGTCTCCCCCTGTACGCTATAGTGTCTCCCCCTCAGCCCCCTGTACGGTATAGTGTCTCCCCCTGTACGGTATAGTGTCTCCCCCCTCAGCCCCCTGTACGGTATAGTGTCTCCCCCCTCAGCCCCCTGTACGGTATAGTGTCTCCCCCTTAGCCCCCTGTACGGTATAGTGTCTCCCCCTGTATGGTATAGTGTCTCCCCCTCAGCCCCCTGTACGGTATAGTGTCTCCCCCTGTACGGTATAGTGTCTCCCCCCTCAGCCCCCTGTACGGTATAGTGTCTCCCCCTGTACGCTATAGTGTCTCCCCCTCAGCCCCCTGTACGGTATAGTGTCTCCCCCTGTACGGTATAGTGTCTCCCCCCTCAGCCCCCTGTACGGTATAGTGTCTCCCCCCTCAGCCCCCTGTACGGTATAGTGTCTCCCCCTTAGCCCCCTGTACGGTATAGTGTCTCCCCCTGTATGGTATAGTGTCTCCCCCTCAGCCCCCTGTACGGTATAGTGTCTCCCCCTGTACGGTATAGTGTCTCCCCCCTCAGCCCCCTGTACGGTATAGTGTCTCCCCCTTAGCCCCCTGTACGGTATAGTGTCTCCCCCTGTATGCTATAGTGTCTCCCCCTCAGCCCCCTGTACGGTATAGTGTCTCCCCCTGTACGGTATAGTGTCTCCCCCTCAGCCCCCCCTGTACGGTATAGTGTCTCCCCCTCAGCCCCCTCTGTACGGTATAGTGTCTCCCCCCTCAGCCCCCTGTACGGTATAGTGTCTCCCCCTTAGCCCCCTCTGTACGGTATAGTGTCTCCCCCCTCAGCCCCCTGTACGGTATAGTGTCTCCCCCTTAGCCCCCTGTACGGTATAGTGTCTCCCCCTGTATGGTATAGTGTCTCCCCCTCAGCCCCCTGTACGGTATAGTGTCTCCCCCTGTACGGTATAGTGTCTCCCCCCTCAGCCCCCTGTACGGTATAGTGTCTCCCCCCTCAGCCCCCTGTACGGTATAGTGTCTCCCCCTTAGCCCCCTGTACGGTATAGTGTCTCCCCCTGTATGGTATAGTGTCTCCCCCTCAGCCCCCTGTATGGTATAGTGTCTCCCCCTGTACGGTATAGTGTCTCCCCCCTCAGCCCCCTGTACGGTATAGTGTCTCCCCCCTCAGCCCCCTGTACGGTATAGTGTCTCCCCCTTAGCCCCCTGTACGGTATAGTGTCTCCCCCTGTATGGTATAGTGTCTCCCCCTCAGCCCCCTGTACGGTATAGTGTCTCCCCCTGTACGGTATAGTGTCTCCCCCCTCAGCCCCCTGTACGGTATAGTGTCTCCCCCTTAGCCCCCTGTACGGTATAGTGTCTCCCCCTGTACGCTATAGTGTCTCCCCCTCAGCCCCCTGTACGGTATAGTGTCTCCCCCTGTACGGTATAGTGTCTCCCCCTCAGCCCCCCCTGTACGGTATAGTGTCTCCCCCTCAGCCCCCTCTGTACGGTATAGTGTCTCCCCCCTCAGCCCCCTGTACGGTATAGTGTCTCCCCCTCAGCCCCCTGTACGGTATAGTGTCTCCCCCTGTACGGTATAGTGTCTCCCCCCCTCAGCCCCCTGTACGGTATAGTGTCTCCCCCCTCAGCCCCCTGTACGGTATAGTGTCTCCCCCCTCAGCCCCCTGTACGGTATAGTGTTTCCCCCCTCAGCCCCCTGTACGGTATAGTGTCTCCCCCCTCAGCCCCCTGTACGGTATAGTGTCTCCCCCTGTACGGTATAGTGTCTCCCCCTCAGCCCCCTGTACAGTATAGTGTGCCCCCCTCAGCCCCCTGTACGGTATAGTGTGCCCCCCTCAGCCCCCTGTACGGTATAGTGTCTCCCCCTCAGCCCCCTGTACAGTATAGTGTCTCCCCCTCAGCCCCCTGTACAGTATAGTGTCTCCCCCTCAGCCCCCTGTACGGTATAGTGTCTCCCCCCTCAGCCCCCTGTACGGTATAGTGTCTCCCCCTTAGCCCCCTGTACGGTATAGTGTGCCCCCCTCAGCCCCCTGTACGGTATAGTGTCTCCCCCCTTAGCCCCCTGTACGGTATAGTGTGCCCCCCTTAGCCCCCTGTACGGTATAGTGTGCCCCCCTCAGCCCCCTGTACGGTATAGTGTCTCCCCCTGTATGGTATAGTGTCTCCCCCTCAGCCCCCTGTACGGTATAGTGTCTCCCCCTGTACGGTATAGTGTCTCCCCCCTCAGCCCCCTGTACGGTATAGTGTCTCCCCCCTCAGCCCCCTGTACGGTATAGTGTCTCCCCCTTAGCCCCCTGTACGGTATAGTGTCTCCCCCTGTATGGTATAGTGTCTCCCCCTCAGCCCCCTGTATGGTATAGTGTCTCCCCCTGTACGGTATAGTGTCTCCCCCCTCAGCCCCCTGTACGGTATAGTGTCTCCCCCCTCAGCCCCCTGTACGGTATAGTGTCTCCCCCTTAGCCCCCTGTACGGTATAGTGTCTCCCCCTGTATGGTATAGTGTCTCCCCCTCAGCCCCCTGTACGGTATAGTGTCTCCCCCTGTACGGTATAGTGTCTCCCCCCTCAGCCCCCTGTACGGTATAGTGTCTCCCCCTTAGCCCCCTGTACGGTATAGTGTCTCCCCCTGTACGCTATAGTGTCTCCCCCTCAGCCCCCTGTACGGTATAGTGTCTCCCCCTGTACGGTATAGTGTCTCCCCCTCAGCCCCCCCTGTACGGTATAGTGTCTCCCCCTCAGCCCCCTCTGTACGGTATAGTGTCTCCCCCCTCAGCCCCCTGTACGGTATAGTGTCTCCCCCTCAGCCCCCTGTACGGTATAGTGTCTCCCCCTGTACGGTATAGTGTCTCCCCCCCTCAGCCCCCTGTACGGTATAGTGTCTCCCCCCTCAGCCCCCTGTACGGTATAGTGTCTCCCCCCTCAGCCCCCTGTACGGTATAGTGTTTCCCCCCTCAGCCCCCTGTACGGTATAGTGTCTCCCCCCTCAGCCCCCTGTACGGTATAGTGTCTCCCCCTGTACGGTATAGTGTCTCCCCCTCAGCCCCCTGTACAGTATAGTGTGCCCCCCTCAGCCCCCTGTACGGTATAGTGTGCCCCCCTCAGCCCCCTGTACGGTATAGTGTCTCCCCCTCAGCCCCCTGTACAGTATAGTGTCTCCCCCTCAGCCCCCTGTACAGTATAGTGTCTCCCCCTCAGCCCCCTGTACGGTATAGTGTCTCCCCCCTCAGCCCCCTGTACGGTATAGTGTCTCCCCCTTAGCCCCCTGTACGGTATAGTGTGCCCCCCTCAGCCCCCTGTACGGTATAGTGTCTCCCCCCTTAGCCCCCTGTACGGTATAGTGTGCCCCCCTTAGCCCCCTGTACGGTATAGTGTGCCCCCCTCAGCCCCCTGTACGGTATAATGTCTCCCCCTCAGCCCCCTGTACGGTATAGTGTGCCCCCCTCAGCCCCCTGTACGGTATAGTGTGCCCCCCTCAGCCCCCTGTACGGTATAGTGTCTCCCCCTCAGCCCCCTGTACAGTATAGTGTCTCCCCCTCAGCCCCCTGTACGGTATAGTGTCTCCCCCTCAGCCCCCTGTACGGTATAGTGTCTCCCCCCCTCAGCCCCCTGTACGGTATAGTGTCTCCCCCTTAGCCCCCTGTACGGTATAGTGTCTCCCCCCTCAGCCCCCTGTACGGTATAGTGTCTCCCCCCTCAGCCCCCTGTACGGTATAGTGTCTCCCCCTGTACGGTATAGTGTCTCCCCCTCAGCCCCCTGTACGGTATAGTGTCTCCCCCTCAGCCCCCTCTGTACGGTATAGTGTCTCCCCCTCAGCCCCCTGTACGGTATAGTGTCTCCCCCTCAGCCCCCTGTACGGTATAGTGTCTCCCCCTCAGCCCCCTGTACGCTATAGTGTCTCCCCCTCAGCCCCCTGTACGCTATAGTGTCTCCCCCTAAGCCCCCTGTACGGTATAGTGTCTCCCCCTCAGCCCCCTGTACGGTATAGTGTCTCCCCTTCAGCCCCCTGTACGGTATAGTGTCATTACACTGCGATGCTTCTTATATCCACCCGTATATTATACTGTGTCGCCCCTCCGTCCCCCCGGCAGTTTTATCACATCGGTGTATTATACTTTTGTTATCTCTCCCGGCTGAAATATCCAACGTCTCCTGACTCCAGCACACTGGGTGCTACAATAGGAGTTTAATACACCGGTGTGGGGGCCGCACATTATAGCACCCAGTGTGCTGGAGTCAGTAAACAGCGGATATTTCAGCACGCTGGGTGTTGAGTCCATCCAATCTGCAGCAAAAACTCAGGTGTAAAAATGTTTGTGGATTTGCTGAGTTTCTGCTTGCATTTTTACAGACTTCCTATGGTGTTTCCCACGCTGTCCTCTGTGTTACAGCGAGGGAAAGACCGGCGAGGCGGTAACCTTACCAGCTGTAAGATTGTTACTGTCAGTCACAGTGCTGGGGGTTCACGCTGTCAGATGTCAGTGTGACCCCGTAGCTGTGACTGTGACCCGCAGTAAAAAACTTACTGCAGGTCACAGGCATCGGCTGATGAGAGACTACTACTCCCACCAGCTGACGCCTGTGTTCAAAGTAAAAAAAACAAAACACATTTAACCCCCGGAGCTTTTTTTTATTTTTCCGTCAACATGGCCATGTGAGGGCTTGTTTTTTGCAGGACGAGTTGTACATGGTTTTACCATGTCTTGTACTTGAAAATGGGAAAAAAATTCCAAGTGTGGTGAAATTGCAAAAACAAAAGTGCAATCCAAGACTTGTTTTTTGTTTGGCTTTTTTGCTAGGTTCACTAAATTCTAAAACTGATATTATGATTCTCCAGGTCATTACGAGGTCATAGACACTAAACATGTCTAGGTTATTTTTTATCTAAGTGGTGAAAAAAAAATTTCAAGCTTTGCTAAAAAAAAATATAAAATTGCGCAATTTTCCGATACTCGTAGCATCTCCATTTTTCAGGATCTGGGGTCAGGTGAGGGCTTATTTTTTGCGTGCCGAGCTGTCGTTTTTAGTGATACCATTTCGGTGCAGATATGATCTTTTGATTGCCCGTTATTGCTTTTTAATGCAATGTCGCGGCGACCAAAAAAACGTAATTCTGGCGTTTGGAATTTTCTCGCTACGCCATGTAGTAATATTAATTAATAAAATATTACAACACCCTGTGTGTTTATTTCATTAAAGGACTTTGTAAAAATGTGTGTGTGTTTTATTAACCATTTCATACAATTGGATTAATAATGGATAGGTGACATAATTGACGCCTCTCCATTATTAACCTGGCTTAATATCACCTTACAATAGCAAGGTGACATTAACCCTTCATTACCCCATATCCCACCGCTACACGGGAGTGGGAAGAGAGTGGCCAAGTGCCAGAACAGGCGCATCTTCCAGATGTGCCTTTTCTGGGGTAGCTGGGGGCAGATGTTTGTAGCCAGGGGGGGCCAATAACCATGGACCCTCTCTAGGCTATTAATATCTGCCCTCAGTCACTGGCTTTACCACTCTGGCGGAGAAAATTGCGCGGGAGCCCACGCCAATTTGTTTAGCAATTTAACCCTTTATTTTAGCAGCTACAGCGCCCAAATTTTGCACATACGCACTACTAACATTAGTAGTGTGGAATATGCAAAAAAAAAGGGGGGATATGAGATGGTTTACTGTATGTAAACCATGTCTCATATCCTGTCGGGTTTGGGAAGGAGAAATGAAAAGCCGGCAATTGAATTACCGGCTTTTCTCTCTAACACCGCTGCGTATTTCTCGCAGGTCACACTGCTCGTCCGTGTGTAATCCGTATTTTTCTCGCCCCCATAGACTTTCATTGGCGATTTTTTTGCGCAATACGGTGACAAACGCAGCATGCTGCGATTTTGTACGGCCGTACAAGACCGTATAATACGGATCAGTAAAATACGGCTGATAGGAGCTGGGACATAGGGAATCATTGGGCCGTGTGTAATGCGTATTTTACGGATGTAGTTTATGCGCTCATACGTCCGTAAAACTCGCTAGTGTGAGGCCGGCCTTAACAGGTATCGCGAAGCACGCTGATTTCTGCCAGTTGCTGTTTGGTTACAGCCTATGTAGGTTCATTCTGTTAATGCTCCTACATAGGCTGGTGACTGTATGTGTGTGTGTGTGTGTGTGTGTGTTTATTTAACACATTACTTACTGGTTTAGTAATGAGGGTGTCTGGCTGACATCTCTTCATTTCCTAGGGCTTGATATCAGCCAAATGCTCAATATGCGCACGTAGCGTTATTCTTCTATTATCACTCCCCGGCTGTAGTATCCAGCGTCTCCTGACTCCAGCACGCTGAGTGCTGTAATGACCGGCCTCAGCACCGGTATATTATGCTTCTAATATCCCTCCCCGGCTGTAATTCCAGCATCTCCTGACTTCGGTTATAATGGTGCAGTCACTGTCCTCCTCTGGACTTCTCCTTTCTCCGCTTCTTTCTGTTTTGTATTTTATTACAGGGAGCAGACTGGCACCATGGGCATCCTCTCTGACCCGAACCGGCGACAGGCGCTGGCACGTCTCATCACACGGCTCAACTCCCCGCTCTGGTGAGTGCGTGAGTGGAGCACGGGAGGAAGAGACCGAAATGCTGCTGGGGGTGAGAGAGAGAGAGTGACATGCTGGGGGTGAGAGAGAGAGCGATCAGTGTGTTGTTCTTTTCCGCTCTTTCTATGATGGTCTGTGGGGGGCCTCCTTCAATGAAGGGTCCTCATTATATCAGTGGTCTCTCATAATTCTGTGCTTCCCCCCAGCATCATCAGCTACCTGATCGGGGTCGGCTGGTTCCTGGGTTTGGCTTTCCAGCCGTTAACGCTGCGCTCCTACATATCAGAGAACTCCATGGGCTCCACCATGGTGGACGAGAAGTTCATGTACGGGGAGAAAGCGCTGTCCTACGCCCGAGAATTCGCCGCACACAAGAAGTCAGCCGGGTGAGTGACCAGATCCTCCTCCGCACTCTGCTGACAGCACACAGGTCACCGCATCAGAGCTGCGGCCAGAGCACACACCCGACATCCTGCTGTGACTCGGGGATCAGAGTGTGGACCGTGGGGAAGAAGGATCAGAGTGGGGTCAGGGATCATAGTGTGGACCGGGGGGGAGATCTAAGCAGACTCCCACCCCGGCTGTTTACACATAATACACTGTGTAATATTTTCTGCTCTGAAGCTTCTCACTATTCTCAGTATCTCCTCTTGCTGACATTTTGTTACATAGATGTAAATCCTGTGTCACATCTGTTAGTCATATCCAGTCCCCTTGGGCTGCAATCCAGGCTGTTAGCTGCACTGCCACATTGTAACAAACCCTCAGCGAAGGAGGCGATCAGTGCTTGGAGCAGGATGACAGCTAACACTCGTCTGCTTTCTGTGCAGGGGGTCTCCCGCTGCCTGGTTGGAGAGGACGATGCGCGGGATCGGGCTGGAGGTTTACACCCAGAGCTTTATCCGGAAACTGCCGTTCCCTGACGAGTCCACGGAGCGCTACGTATGTGTGTACGAGGGGACACGTATGTGTGTACGGGGGGACACGTATGTGTGTACGGGGGGACACGTATGTGTGTACGGGGGGACACGTATGTGTGTACGGGGGGGACACGTATGTGTGTACGGGGGGGACACGTATGTGTGTACGGGGGGACACGTATGTGTGTACGGGGGGACACGTATGTGTGTACGGGGGGACACGTATGTGTGTACGGGGGGACACGTATGTGTGTACGGGGGGACACGTATGTGTGTACGGGGGGACACGTATGTGTGTACGGGGGGACACGTATGTGTGTACGGGGGGACACGTATGTGTGTACGGGGGGACACGTATGTGTGTACGGGGGACACGTATGGGGGATATTTGTGTGTAAGGGGGGACACGTATGTGTGTACGGGGGATATGTATGCGTGTAGGGGGGGATTCGTATGTGTGTAAGGGGGATACGTGTGTGTGTACGGGGAGGGGGATACGTGTGTGTGTACGGGGAGGGGGATACGTGTGTGTGTACGGGGAGGGGGATACGTATGTGTGTACGGGGAGGGGGATACGTATGTGTGTACGGGGAGGGGGATACGTATGTGTGTACGGGGAGGGGGATACGTATGTGTGTACGGGGAGGGGGATACGTATGTGTGTACGGGGGGATACGTATGTGTGTACGGGGAGGGGGATACGTATGTGTGTACAGGGAGGGGGATACGTATGTGTGTACAGGGAGGGGGACACGTATGTGTGTACAGGGAGGGGGACACGTATGTGTGTACAGGGAGGGGGACACGTATGTGTGTACGGGGGGATACGTATGTGTATACAGGGAGGGGGATACGTATGTGTGTACAGGGAGGGGGACACGTATGTGTGTACGGGGGGATACGTATGTGTGTACAGGGAGGGGGACACGTATGTGTGTACGGGGGGGATACGTGTGTGTATGTACGGGGAGGGGGATACGTATGTGTGTGTGTGTGTGTACGGGGGGATACTTGTGTGTGTACGGGGGGGGGGATACGGCTGCGTCCTGGGAAGGCGCCTGCAATAATCTTATCCTTCTGTTGTCAGATGGTGAAAGGCACCAACGTGTACGGCATCCTGCGGGCTCCCCGCGCCGCCAGTACCGAGTCCCTAGTGCTCAGCGTCCCCTGCAGCGAGGGCCAGAACAACCACCAGGCAGTGGGGCTGCTGCTGGCGCTGGCCTCCTACTTCCGAGGTGAGACCACCGGAGAGGGGCTGCGGTATAATGCCGGTACGTGGCAGCCCCGGGGGTCCTCAGAGGACACCGGTCACATATAGTACACTTGTCCATAATGTCAGGCAGCCTTTACACCCTCCTATAGGGGCACGTACGGTAAATGGCAATACTCTTGTGACTCTGGTCCGTGCACTCAGGTCAGATCTACTGGGCGAAGGACATCGTCTTCCTGGTGAACGAGCACGACCTGATCGGCATGGAGGCCTGGCTGGAGGGCTACCACGACGTCAACGTGACCGGTACAAGAGACCCACACCCCCCATTGCCCCTCAATATCTTCTCCGTGCTGATAATTTGTTTCTTTGTATCAGAGAGTTTGCCCAATTGTAACGAACCCTCAGCTGTGACTGGTGTCTCGCCTGAATGGAGTTTTCTTGTTTAGCCAGAATGTTTCCATTCACTTTAGAAGATTGCGGAACTTTTTCTTATTGATTAAGCTTTATATATTCTTATAAACCCAGACATGAGCCGCCTCGCCACGATAACCGCTGATCGGGGATGTTTTAGGGGTTGGCGTCCCGATCCATGATAGATAAATAGCTTGGCACTCAACTTGGTAAATTGCGATGATATTTTTTATTCAGATGGCAGTCCAAAATTAAACGTTTCGGTCAGACAATAGACCTTCTTCAGTAAACCGACTGCTTTAGATATTAAGGATGGAGGATGTCTCTTAATTAGGGAGTAGGTCCTATGTGGACCTGTCCGGGAATAGTAGTAGCCCAGGTATGTCACCAGGGAGGAGTATAGTGTATGGGCCTGGTGTTCCAGGTTTGGAGAAACACTGTAGCTAATGTAGGTAGCTTGCTGATAACTCAGTATGAGGATATATGTCCACAGAGATATAATAGGAAATGTAAATGCCAAAGGCATAAAGAGGAACTGTGTAGTATATATTATAGCTGCAAGAGCCAGTAGGTTCAATAGAATAGTACAATTATTATTGAAGATGTATAGAGGCATCTAATGGAAAGGGCGTGCTAGATTAAACACGTGGCCCATGTGCGGTGTGCAGCTGGTATGCCTCAACGCGGTGTCCGCCGCTAGTTGAAGGCGTCCCGATCCAGTCCTATATTAGTTATTACAGACCCACAGCAATCAGCCGATCATTCCTTGTGTATTGTTTCCACTTATATCTGGCTGGCTGGGTCTTGTAGTGCTGCAGGTCCACATGTATGAGGCGCTGCCGTGTACCTGGCTTATTAGCAGTATTGGGCGCCCCTCTGACCTGTGCAGTGTGAGTGCCCCTCTAGTGCTGGGTGGGCTTCTTGCATTCTTCTGCTGCCATCTAGTGGCTGTCCTGAGTATTGCGTGCTCTTTGCACCTTACAGACATACAGTCGTCAGTGATGATGGGACGAGCGGGAGCCATCCAGGCGGCCTTGTCCCTAGAGATCAGCAGCGACGTCATCACCAGCTTTGATGTGGTCGTGGAAGGGTTGAACGGGCAGCTGCCCAACCTGGATATGGTCAACCTGTTCCTAGCGTTCTGCCAGAAGAACCAGCTGCTGTGCACCATTCAGGGCAAGGTGAGGCACAGTGAGACCCCTGCTGCCCCCGTCAGCTGTAAATTGTCAGATGTAGCTCTACTCCAGTGTCTGGGTGGAGTGCGGCGCTTTCTACTTTCCCTCCTGTTGACACCGCTTCCCTCTCGTTGACCAGCTGCAGCGCAGTGACTATGACACCATCCCTGGATACCTGCACAACCTGCACACAATGCTGCTCATGGTCCTGAAGCAAGGCTCCGGCCGACCTCAGGGAGACCACGGCCTCTTCCTCCGCTACCACATAGAAGCCATCACCCTGCGCGGCATCAACAGCTTCCGCCAGTACAAATACGAGATGGTGACCATCGGAGAGTAAGTGAAGGAGAATCTGGTCATGTGAGGTCCTGGTACCGCACATGGGGTCAGTAACGTCTCTCTTCTAGTACTGCACATGGGGGGTCAGTAACGTCTCTCTTCTAGTACTGCACATGGGGGTCAGTAACGTCTCTCTTCTAGTACTGCACATGGGGGTCAGTAACGTCACTCTTCTAGTACTGCGCATGGGGGTCAGTAACGTCTCTCTTCTAGTACTGCACATGGGGGGTCAGTAACGTCTCTCTTCTAGTACTGCACATGGGGGGTCAGTAACGTCTCTCTTCTAGTACTGCACATGGGGGTCAGTAACGTCACTCTTCTAGTACTGCGCATGGGGGTCAGTAACGTCTCTCTTCTAGTACTGCACATGGGGGTCAGTAACGTCACTCTTCTAGTACTGCGCATAGGGGTCAGTAACGTCTCTCTTCTAGTACTGCACATGGGGGTCAGTAACGTCACTCTTCTAGTACTGCACATGGGGGTCAGTAACGTCTCTCTTCTAGTACTGCACATGGGGGTCAGTAACGTCTCTCTTCTAGTACTGCACATGGGGGTCAGTAACGTCTCTCTTCTAGTACTGCGCATGGGGGTCAGTAACGTCTCTCTTCTAGTACTGCACATGGAGGTCAGTAACGTCTCTCTTCTAGTACTGCACATGGGGGGTCAGTAACGTCACTCTTCTAGTACTGCGCATGGGGGTCAGTAACGTCTCTCTTCTAGTACTGCACATGGAGGTCAGTAACGTCTCTCTTCTAGTACTGCACATGGGGGTCGGTAACGTCTCTCTTCTAGTACTGCACATGGAGGTCAGTAACGTCACTCTTCTAGTACTGCACATGGGGGTCGGTAACGTCTCTCTTCTAGTACTGCACATGGGGGTCAGTAACGTCTCTTCTAGTACTGCACATGGGGGTCAGTAACGTCACTCTTCTAGTACTGCGCATAGGGGTCAGTAACGTCTCTCTTCTAGTACTGCACATGGGGGTCAGTAACGTCACTCTTCTAGTACTGCGCATGGGGGTCAGTAACGTCTCTCTTCTAGTACTGCACATGGAGGTCAGTAACGTCTCTCTTCTAGTACTGCACATGGGGGTCGGTAACGTCTCTCTTCTAGTACTGCACATGGGGGTCAGTAACGTCTCTTCTAGTACTGCACATGGGGGTCGGTAACGTCTCTCTTCTAGTACTGCACATGGGGGTCAGTAACGTCTCTTCTAGTACTGCACATGGGGGTCAGTAACGTCACTCTTCTAGTACTGCACATGGGGGTCAGTAACGTCTCTTCTAGTACTGCACATGGAGGTCAGTAACGTCTCTCTTCTAGTACTGCACATGGGGGTCAGTAACGTCACTCTTCTAGTAATGCACATGGGGGTCGGTAACGTCTCTCTTCTAGTACTGCACATGGGGGTCAGTAACGTCTCTCTTCTAGTACTGCACATGGGGGTCGGTAACGTCTTTCTTCTAGTACTGCACATGGGGGTCAGTAACGTCTCTCTTCTAGTACTGCACATGGGGGTCGGTAACGTCTCTCTTCTAGTACTGCACATGGGGGGTCAGTAACGTCTCTCTTCTAGTACTGCACATGGGGGTCGGTAACTTCTTTCTTCTAGTACTGCACATGGGGGTCAGTAACGTCTCTCTTCTAGTACTGCACATGGGGGTCGGTAACTTCTTTCTTCTAGTACTGCACATGGGGGTCGGTAACGTCTCTCTTCTAGTACTGCACATGGGGGTCAGTAACGTCTCTCTTCTAGTACTGCACATGGGGGGGTCGGTAACGTCACTCTTCTAGTACTGCACATGGGGGTCAGTAACGTCTCTTCTAGTACTGCACATGGGGGTCAGTAACGTCTCTTCTAGTACTGCACATGGGGGTCAGTAACGTCTCTCTTCTAGTACTGCACATGGAGGTCAGTAACGTCACTCTTCTAGTACTGCACTTGGGGGTCAGTAACGTCTCTTCTAGTACTGCACATGGGGGTCGGTAATGTCACTCTTCCAGTACCGCTGCGGTGACAGTGCACTCCATCAAGTGTCCACTAGGAGGAGCCAACCAACCCCGGACCTGAGCTGTTTCCTTTCTTTTTGTTCCCAGGACTATTGAAGGGATGTTCCGCAAACTGAACAACCTGTCGGAGCGGCTGCACCAGTCCTACTTCTTCTACCTTCTTCCTTCCCTCAACAGATTCGTGTCTATCGGGATTTACATGCCGGCCATCGGCTTCATCATCCTCATTCTCATCCTCCGAATATCCTAAACTGCACGGTAATGGTTGGTTTATTTCCTGCCCCCCCCCCCCCCCGTAGTGCTCTGACGCTGAGCTCGGACATTATCGGGCCGATGGCTGCACTCACTGAATCTTTCCTGATATGTCGTTCTTATCCATCAGCAGAGCAGTGCAGTGATAATTAGCCACCACTAGAGGGAGGTGGTGTACACCTGTATACAGCATTGACTTCATTGGGAATTGTACTCGTTTGTATGTAGATGGCGCCCCCTAGTGGTAAAAATGGGAAGAAAATGAAAAAAAAAAAAATCAAAGCGAAAAAGGAAACGATGGACAAAAAGGAAAAATATCCAGCACCGACCTTTAACAGCTGCAAATGGAGGCAGCTCCGATCGCTGCTGTTTACGCATTTAGATCAATCACTGACAGTGACATTTATATGGTTCCTTTGCTGATACACATTCACCTCCATTAAAACAGGGTACTGATGGGCTGTAATGGCAGCCGGGGGCCAAAGGAATACTCACATCGTCGCCGTATTGTCACCTACCGGTGTCTGGGCTGCATGTGAGACCATTAGTGTTCCCTGTATTCTGCAGTATATGGTATATATGTTCTCAGGTTCAAGTCCCCTAAGGGAATTAAAGTGAAAATTAATAGAAAAATATTTTTAAAGAATATAGAAAATAAAACATTTGCTTTAACCCTCATTTTCCCAATTAAAAAGTAATTTAAAAAAAATTATGATCTGTTTTATACCTGGGGAGTCGCCATTTAGCAAACCAGACCCCCAACATTTTGCAGTTTTATCCAAATTGACTTCTCTCCAATGGATCTTGAGTTATCATCCTCCAGTCACATCCAGAGCTTACAGGGAATCCTCAGAACTGTGGATGCAGCTTTGGTTGTGACTGGAGTGTAAGAATTTATCTGTGCAATGATCCTTGACTTTGTCCTCACGCTCTGGATCTGTGGATTAAGCTGAGCCGGACAGAGACGACGAGCGAGGACGGAGCTGGAGACGGTGACGCGGTTCGTATATATTCCCCCCATCCCTGTGATGATCCAGGGGGGCCGCAGATCCCCAGCCCGGACTGATGGTCTGTGTCGCTTGTGTTGTAGGCGGGCAGACCCGGCATCCTGCAGCTGGCAACCCCCATCGTGATCTGCCACGCCACGGGGCTCAGCCTGTACTACATCCCGGTGCTGAGCCAGGAGATGGCCACCGACCACTTCCCGGTGTCGGAGTCCGAGGCGGTGGTGCTGATCGCCATTGCTATATACGTGGCAGGACTGGCGCTGCCCCACAACACGCACAGGTACGACGCCGGATCCGCACATGTCGGAGGGATGGTCGGTACTGGTAGAGAAGTCCCAAGAAGTTCGCAGCATCTCAAGCTGAAATCCGTCAGATAAATTGTTCGATGTTTGGGTGCTCGACAATTATGTTCTAGGGCTTTTTAACCCTTTGGTGGTACGTCCGGGTCCCAATGTACAGAGCAGGCTCGGGTATTGCGTACAGTATTTGGTTTGACGCATCCGGTAAGGTCCGGACTTAAAGAAATTTTCACATCTCCAAGATCCTATTTCAATATGTAGTAGGTGTAATAATATTAGCAAATACCTCCAATTATAAAGGTAGTATAGTTTTTCTGATTTACTATGTCACTTTCCCCATGTGCAGGCATTGTAGTATCCTAGTATCCGTGGTTACGACCACTAAGAGCTAACTCACTATATGAGTGGTCGTAACCATGGATACCTACGCTACTATAAAGCCTGGCACATGGGGTAAGTGGCATAGCTTATAAGAAGAACTATACTACATTTCTAATTAGAGGTATTTGCTAATATTATTATGACACCTACTACATATAATGATAGGATCTTGGAGATGGGAATACGCCTTTAAAGAATTATTCATCCCACATAGAGATCTTCAAAAAAACAAAATGTTCGATATACTGCCCAAAAAGATAGAATAAATAGCGATAAAAAACATAAAATATATATACTTTTTAGAGATGGGCGGACACGTGGATGTTTGGGTTTGGCCGAACAGTTACAAAAAGTTCGGGTACTAGAACAGTACACGGACCCCATTCACTTGAATGGAGGGCCCGAACATCCAGTGTTTGCTGTGCTGTCATGTGCATGGCAGCTAGACAAACGCCGCTTCTGTTCGGCGGTGAAATCATCCCAGCCTGTCAGACAGCCGCGGTTCCCATGCAGGCAGAAGTCAGCGTGAGCGCTCAGCTGTGATCGGAGGTATACATTTTGCCTTCGGTCAATGGTGTCAGCTGATAGGACTACTGCTCCCATCATCCAACACGTGCTGCCGCTAATAACAGTGAGAGCAGGAGCAGCTGATTACAATATTCATTAGCCAATCCTGCGCTGTAAATAAATAATTTAAAAAAAAACAAAAAACCTTTTCATGTATTCCCCTGTATTTTTGTTAACCAGTCAGGCAAAACTCACAACTGGAGACTGCAGCCCTCAGCTGTCTGCTTCAGCAAGGCTGGTTATCAAGAATAGAGGGGTCCCCATGCCGTATTTTTTAATTATTTAATTTAAAAACATAATAACGTGTGGGGTCCCCCTCATTTTTGACAACCAACCTTGCTAAAGCTCACAGCTGGGGGCTGGTATTCTCAGGCTGGTAAGGGGCCATGGATATTGGCCCTCCAACCTAAAAATAGCAGCCCGCAGCTGCCCAGAAAAGGTGCATCGACTAGTTGCGCCAATTCTGGCATTTTGCCCGGCTCTTCCCACTTGCCCTGTAGCGGTGGCAAGTGGGGTTCATATTTGTGGGGTTGATGTTACCTTTGTATTGTCTGGAGACATCAAGCCCACGGCTTAGTAATGGAGAGGAATATAAGACTCCCCCATAACTAACCCCATAGTCACATTTTATGAAAACACAGACACCAAGAATAAAGTCCTTTAATTGAAAAAATGACACAGACTCCTTTAATAATCTCAAACCATACTTACGACCTCGCCTAATTCCTCCGAAGCCCTCGATCTCCTGTAATGAACCAAAAATAATGAAACAACGATATATCATACCTGTCCGTCGTTCTGTCTCACGCCATAATCCATGCCTGGGGGAAAAACAGTTTTCAACCTGGACGGTGCCAAGATGCGACCATCCAGGCTGAGCACCACGGGTGGCTGAACTGCTGCGAGCGCAGCGTCAGTGACAAGCGGTGACATCACGGAGGCTGCGGTCCCAGCCAGGCTGAACTGACGTGACCTCCCTGCTAGCACCGTGAGAGTTTTTCTCACGGTGCTAGCGGGGATTTCACCGAGGTCACGGCAGTTCAGCCCGGCTGGGACCGCAGCCTCCGTGATGTCACCGCTTGTCACTGACTCTGCGCTCGCAGCAGTTCAGTCACAAGTGGTTCAATATCATATTCTCAGGACGATTTTACTACACAAGTGAGTCCCTGAGTCCCGAGCATCAATGGTAGAACTTCATTTCTGGGTAGGGGGGAGTTATGGCTCTTGGGAACCTCTGACATTTGAAATCACTCCCAATTTTCCCAGTTAACCCCTTTCTGACATCGGACGTACTATCCCGTCGAGGTGGGGTGGGCCCGTATGACCACCGATGGGATAGTACGTCCAGCGCGATCGGCGGCGCTCACGGGGGGAGCGTGGCCGATCGCGGCCGGGTGTCAGCTGCATATCGCAGCTGACATCCGGCACTATGTGCCAGGAGCGGTCACGGACCGCTCCCGGCACATTAACCCCCGGCACACCACGATCAAACATGATCGCGATGTGCCGGCGGTGCAGGGAAGCATCGCGCAGGGAGGGGGCTCCCTGCGGGCTTCCCTGAGCCCCCCGCAGCAACGCGATGTGATCGCATTGCTGCGAGGGTCTTACCTCCCTCCCTGCCTGCTCCAGACCCGGATCCAAGATGGCCGCGGATCCGGGTCCTGCAGGGAGGGAGGTGGCTTCACAGAAGCCTGCTCAAAGCAGGCACTGTGAAGCAGCCTGCACTTCTCTCAGATCGATGATCTGTCAGAGTGCTATGCAAACTGGCAGATCACCGATCTGTATTGTCCCCCCCTGGGGCAAAGTAAAAAAGTAAAAAAAAAAATTTCCAAATGTGTAAAAAAAAAAATAAAAAAAAATATTCCAAAATAATGAAAAAAAATATATATATTTTATTCGGACTCCCATGACAGCACCATGAGAGAGGGGATCCGCCCCTTTAGGAACAGGAAACCCACAGATACAAAAGGGCGGCACCTCTCCCACGCATCAGTTGGTTTCCTGTTCCTAACGGGACGGGATCCTACAGATTTTACAAAAGGATCCCAGGCCGGCCGGCCGACTCAGGTAGCGAGGGGGTCTCCTACCTCGGCCGGTGCGGAGTCCCTGGTAGATGTCGCAATGGTCCTGGCAGGGCTGCATATGGGCGACATTCCAGCAGAGAGCGGTCACCGGTGGTGTCCTGTCTCTAGACCAGCGCCGCGTAAGTATGTCCCCTGGGTCCCCTCCTTCTGGGGTAGCTGGGGTCTCAGGTATGCGGCGATGCTTGGCGCCATCCGGAGGTGCTGCGGCTCTGTCCGGCGTCCTCGCCGCTCTGTGCGCTGATGGGAAGCGCTGGGAGGCCGGGTGACGCCGGGGGAGGAGTCGGCAGTCACTTCCGGGTTCTGGGGTCCTGCGCATGCGCAGTGAATACCAAGATGGCGGCGCCCACCGGTACAGCGTCGCCGGCATTCTGAGCCCCGGGGGGTTTACCACCTGCACCAGAGGGAGGCCGGAAGAGGTAATCAGGGGAGCGCTAGGCACAGCTGCTGACCGGGGGAGAGATTATAAAAAGAACTCCGGATCGTGATCCCTTGCTTCTGGCCTCATATCTGGTAAAGATGGAGGACGAGCACGTGCAGCTTCTGGAAGCCCAGAAGCCTAAAGAGAAGGATCGCGACAAAAGGAGTAGTGAATCTGGCCACAAAAGCACCTCCAGACAGGGGTCTGGAACGTCAGCCAGGAGAAATCCCCCTCGGATTCCGGTACTTTTTCTTTGGGCAGCGCTGGTAAGTGATCTTCGTGAAAGTTCACTCAGTGACATGATTCCCCTCATATGTTCCATTATAGGGGAAGAAATGTGCCGGGAAGGCGAAACACAGGGAATGTGGAATCTGCGGGGTTCCCCTACCTGATTCGTGCCCTAAAAAGTTATGTGGCCCCTGTATACAGCAGACGGTGAGGTCTCAGGAAAGGGGAGAGGGGGAGAGCATTATATCTACAGGGATTAGATTGCTTTACTTACCCCCCTCAGGTGGCGGAGGAATCCCTTACTATGACCACCAGCTTAAAGGAGATGATCAGAATGGAGGTCAGACAATCCTTAAGGGGTTTTTCTCAAGGAGGAAGCTCTAAATCCAAAGCTCCGTTACTCTCCGATTCTTCAGTAGAAGAGGATAAGGAGGAAGTTTTCTCCGGTTCGGCTGCGTCATCCTCTTCCTCGGATGAGGACACCGCCCGCTTCTGTCTACCCCTCGAACGAGTGGATAAGCTGGTCAAGGCGGTCAGAGGAACGATGGGCATAACGGAACCGAGACCCAAACTTTCCAAGGAGGAAATCATGTTCAGTGGGTTGGAGCAGAAAAAACGTAGAGTCTTCCCGCTCAACGAAAAAATCCAGGCTCTTATCAGTAAAGAGTGGAAAAAACCTGAGAGAAAGGGTTCCTTACCCCCAGCGCAGAATATCCGTTTGATGATCCTGCAGTCACCAACTGAGAAAAAGCCCCTAAGTTGGATGCGGCAATAGCCAAAGTGGCCAAACGGGCCTCTCTCCCCTTTGAGGACATGGGGACCCTTAAGGACCCCCTTGATAGAAAAGCGGATACCTTTCTAAAAAGTACCTGGGAGATGGCGGCCAGTTCTTTAAGGCCTGCGGTGGCTTCAACCTGTACAGCCAGATCAATGATGGTCTGGTTGGAACAATTAGAGACTCAGTTAAAAGAAGGTGCATCAAGGGATTCTATCCTGACTGCCTTACCACTGATCCAAGAAGCAGCTGCTTTCTTATCAGATGCATCTATTGACTCTGTCAAAATGGCTGCTAGGGCAGCAGGTCTCTCGAATGCGGCCAGAAGGGCTCTTTGGCTGAAATGTTGGCCAGGCGATATACAGTCAAAATCAAAACTCTGCATCATTCCATGCAAAGGGGAGTATCTATTCGGGCCCACCTTAGATGAACTCCTAGAAAAAGCGGGAGATGACAAAAAGAAGTTCCCCAACCTGCTGGGATCCTACCGCCGTCCCTTTAATAAAAGAAGGTTCGGTCGCGGAGGGAAGCGTACCTTTTCACCTTCAAGGGATCGGTCTAGGTGGGACGACAGACGTAGACGAGGTACGGGATATATGTTCCGTCGTTCCTCAAAAGAAAGGAAGAAGGAGGACAAATGACTAGAAGCCCCGGTGGGGGGCAGACTTTTGCATTTTGGTTCAGAATGGTCAGAGATCACGAATAGTGTCTGGGTGCAAGATACTATTTCTCGAGGTCTTACTCTTGAGTTCTGCCATACCCCACGGGATAAATTTATGTTAACACCCTTACGTTCTAATCCCCTAGAACAATCTGCTCTAGAAGAAGAGGTTTGGTCTCTCTGTTCTAAAAATGTTCTTACACAGGTTCCAGAGACTGATAGAGGGAAAGGATTCTATTCTCCCTTGTTTCTTATTCAGAAACCTGATAAAACGTATAGAACCATTATAAATCTCAGACATCTTAATAGTTTTTTGGTTAAGCATACCTTTAAAATGGAGTCCATTAGCTCAACAATAAAGATACTGTTCAAAAACTGCTTCATGGTGGTAGTCGACTTAAAGGATGCCTATTACCACGTACCTATTCATGTGAATTTCCAGCAGTTCTTGAGGGTAGCAGTATTAATGGGAGGAGTTGTTTATCACTTTCAGTACAGAGCTCTTCCTTTCGGTATAACATCAGCCCCTAGAGTATTCACAAAAATAGTGGCAGAGGTGATGGCTCACTTGCGAGAAGCTAATGTCCTTATCGTCCCATACCTTGACGATTTCCTCATAATAGGTAACTCGGTAGAACACTGTTTGTCCCAACTAGAACTAACTAGGGTTACGCTGGAACGCCTGGGCTGGATAATTAATTTTGAAAAATCTCGATTACAGCCTCAAAAAATTCAGAAGTTTCTGGGCTTATTACTAGATTCAACTACACAGCAGTGTTATCTTCCGGAAAATAAACTATCTCAGATTCAGCATCAGGTACAAAAAGCAGTAAATACACCCTCTATGACCCTGCGGCAAGCTATGTCCCTGTTGGGGTCCCTCACATCGTGCATACCAGCGGTAAGGTGGGCACACTTTCACACTAGATCCCTCCAGAAAGAGATTTTGGTTAAGGATAGGATCTTGAGGGGTGTATTAGAGGAAAAAATAACGCTAGAACCAGCGACTCTCAAATCCCTAAGTTGGTGGCTGGATAGGGATAATTTGTCAGCTGGTGTTCCCTGGATGATAGACGTGTCCAGGGTTGTGACTACGGATGCCAGCTCCTCAGGTTGGGGGGCTCACATGAATGACATCGTAGTGCAAGGCCAATGGGAACCATACTCAACATCCTCTTCCAATCAGAGAGAATTACTAGCAATCGAATTGTCAGTTAAAAACCTCCTCATGTATCTGCAGGGCCACCACGTCAGGATCCTCTCAGACAACCGGGTGGCAGTCTCCTATATAAATCATCAAGGAGGGACACGCTCCGAGGCTCTGATGCAGATCACAGATCGTCTCCTCCGGATGGCAGAAGAGAATTTACAATCTTTGACTGCTCTGCACATCACAGGAAAAGACAACATAAAAGCGGACTTTCTCAGCCGCAATGTTCTAAAGCAAGGAGAATGGTCTCTAAACGGAGACATCTTCAAACAGATTGTACGCTTGTGGGGTCAACCGGTAGTGGACCTATTTGCCACAAGAGAAAACAAAAAAGTAAAAAACTTTTGTTCCCTAAATCCCAGGGAGAATCCACTGGCAGTGGATGCATTCCTCATAAAATGGGATTTTTCTCTGGCCTATGCCTTCCCGCCACTGAACCTACTACCTCTAGTGGTGAGGAAGGTCAGAGAAGACCGTGCGAGACTCATTCTGATTGCTCCCTTTTGGCCCAGGAGAACCTGGTTTTCATGGCTCAGGACGATGTCAGTGGGCGATCCATGGGTACTTCCAGACATCCCAAATTTGCTCTCCCAGGGGCCGATACTCCATCCACAAGTGAAGGGACTTCATTTGACGGCTTGGAGTTTGAGCGGTCATTGTTAGAAAATAAAGGCTTCTCTCCTAAATTAGTCGATACCCTTTTAAGAAGTAGAAAGCCAATAACAACAAGAATCTACTCCAGAACCTGGAGAAAGTTCTTAGCTTCCTCAGAATTTAATATTAATGACGGTGTACCAATACGTCAAATATTGGAATTTTTGCAAAGAGGGTTAGAGTTAAAACTCTCCACAAGCACATTAAGAGTACAAGTTTCAGCACTTGGGGCCCTGTTCTCATGTAATATTGCGGGCAACTACTGGGTGTCAAGATTTATTAAGGCGGTCGGGAGAATTAGACCGTTATATAGAAACAAAATGGTTCCATGGGATTTAAATCTTGTCCTTTCTTCTTTGACAAAGCCCCCTTTTGAGCCGTTGCATGAAGCCTCAGTCAGGATGTTGTCTCTCAAAACAGCTTTCCTAGTAGCTATAACATCAGCTCGCAGGATAGGAGACATCCAGGCACTCTCTAGACTTCCCCCGTATACAGAATTTCTCCAGGATAGAGTTATCCTTAGACCGGACCCAGCCTACTTACCAAAAGTAGTATCCCAGTTTCACAGATCGCAGGAGATAGTTTTACCTTCGTTTATCCCTAATCCTTCTAACCCTAAAGAAAGGGAGCTCCATACCTTAGATGTCAGGAGATGCCTTCTTCAATATATCTCGGTCACTAATGATTGGAAGAAGGACAATGCGCTATTCCTGTCCTTCCAAGGTCCAAGGAAAGGGGCTAGAGCATCTAAATACATACTAGCTAAATGGATTAGGGAGGCTATCTCTCTTGCTTACACGACAGGTGGGGGTCCGGCTCCGCAGAATCTGAGGGCACATTCCACCCGAGCCATGGCGTCATCCTGGGCAGAGAGGTCTGGAGTGTCGGTCGACCAGATATGTAAGGCGGCCACATGGTCATCCCCTTCCACCTTTTTCAAACACTATAGATTGGACTTGGGGTTCTCCTCAGATCTCACCTTCGGGTTAAGGGTGCTGCAGGCTGTGGTCCCTCCCTAAAAATGGCTTACATCTCTGTAAATCTCTCGTGGTGCTGTCATGGGAGTCCGAATAAAGCATTAAGCTACTTACGGGTAGCGGCATTTTTCGGAGGCCCATGACAGCACCCTTAGTTCCCTCCCTTTTCACATGGGGTTGCACATCTTGGGGTTATAAATAACTAAATAATTTAAAGAAGGAATGTTATCTTCTCACGTGTGTTACTTTATTAAACTCATTGTGTTTAATTGTATGCAATTTTGTGTTTGCTTGTCATTAACTGCGGTTAGTCCTCTCAGGCTCTGTAATCCAACTGATGCGTGGGAGAGGTGCCGCCCTTTTGTATCTGTGGGTTTCCTGTTCCTAAAGGGGCGGATCCCCTCTCTCGTGGTGCTGTCATGGGCCTCCGAAAAATGCCGCTACCCGTAAGTAGCTTAATGCTATTCCCATAAATACATTTCTTTATCTAAATAAAAAAAAAAACAAACAATAAAAGTACACATATTTAGTATCGCCGCGTCCGTAACGACCCGACCTATAAAACTGGCCCACTAGTTAACCCCTTCAGTAAACACCGTAAGAAAAAAAAAAAGAAGAGGCAAAAAACAACGCTTTATTATCATACCGCCGAACAAAAAGTGGAATAACACGCGATCAAAAAGACTGATATAAATAACCATGGTACCGCTGAAAGCGTCATCTTGTCCCGCAAATAACGAGCCGCCATACAGCATGATCAGCAAAAAAATAAAAAAGTTATAGTCCTGAGAATAAAGCGATGCAAAAATAATTATTTTTTCCATAAAATAGTTTTTATCGTATAAAAGCGCCAAAACATAAAAAAATAATATAAATGAGGTATCGCTGTAATCGTACTGACCCGACGAATAAAACTGCTTTATCAATTTTACCAAACGCGGAACGGTATAAACGCCTCCCCCAAAAGAAATTCATGAATAGCTGGTTTTTGGTCATTCTGCCTCACAAAAATCGGAATAAAAAGCGATCAAAAAATGTGACGTGCCCAAAAATGTTACCAATAAAAACGTCAACTCGTCCCGCAAAAAACAAGACCTCACATGACTCTGTGGACCAAAATATGGAAAATTTATAGTTCTCAAAATGTGGTAACGCAAAAAATATTTTTTGCAATAAAACGCGTCTTTCAGTGTGTGACGGCTGCCAATCATAAAAATCCGCTAAAAAACTCGCTATAAAAGTAAATCAAACCCCCTTTCATCACCCCCTTAGTTAGGGAAAAATAAAAAAAATGTATTTATTTCCATTTTCCCATTAGGGCTAGGGTTGGAGCTAGGGTTAAGGCTACAGTTAGGGTTGGGGCTAAAGTTAGGGTTAGGGTTGGGGCTAAAGTAACTTTAGGGTTAGGGTTTAGATTACATTTACGGTTGGGAATAGGGTTGGGATTAGGGTTAGGGGTGTGTCAGGGTTAGAGGTGTGGTTAGGGTTACTGTTGGGATTAGGGTTTCAGTTATAATTGGGGGTTTCCACTGTTTCGGCACATCAGGGGCTCTCCAAACGCGACATGGCGTCCGATCTCAATTCCAGCCAATTCTGCGTTGAAAAAGTAAAACAGTGCTCCTTCCCTTCCGAGCTCTCCCGTGTGCCCAAACAGGGGTTTACCCCAACATATGGGGTATCAGCGTACTCAGGACAAATAGGACAACAACCTTTGGAGTCCAATTTCTCCTGTTACCCCTGGGAAAATACAAAACTGGGGGCTAAAAAATAATTTTTGTGGGAAAAAAAAGATTTTTTATTTTCACGGCTCTGCGTTATAAACTGTAGTGAAACACTTGGGGGTTCAAAGTTCTTACAACACATCTAGATAAGTTCCTTGGAGGGTCTAGTTTCCAAAATGGGGTCACTTGTGCGGGGCTTCTACTGTTTAGGTACATTAGGGGCTCTGCAAACGCAATGTGACGCCTGCAGACCATTCCATCTAAGTCTGCATTCCAAATGGCGCTCCTTCCCTTCCGAGCCCTCCCATGCATCCAAACGGTGGTTCCCCTCCACATATGGGGTATCAGCGCACTCAGGACAAATTGGACAACAACTTTTGGGGTCCAATTTCTCCTGTTACCCTTGGGAAAATACAAAACTGGGGGCTGAAAAATAATTTTTGTGGGAAAAAAAATTTGTTTTATTTTTACGGCTCTGCATTATTAACTTCTGTGAAGCCCTTGGTGGGTCAAAGCGCTCAAAACACATCTAGATAAGTTCCTTAGGGGGTCTACTTTCCAAAATGGTGTCACTTGTGGGGGGTTTCAATGTTTAGGCACATCAGTGGCTCTCCAAACGCAACATGGCGTCCCATCTCAATTCCTGTCAATTTTGCATTGAAAAGTCAAACGGTGCTACTTCCCTTCCGAGCTCTCCCATGCGCCCAAACAGTGGTTTACCCCGACATATGGGGTATCAGCGTACTCAGGACAAATTGTACAACAACTTTTGGGGTCCAATTTCTTCTCTTACCCTTGGGAAAATATAAAATTGGGGGTGAAAAGATAATTTTTGTGAAAAAATATGATTTTTTATTTTTACGGTTCTGCATTATAAACTTCTGTGAAGCACTTGGTGGGTCAAAGTGCTCACCACACCTCTAGATAAGTTCCTTAGGGGGTCTACTTTCCAAAATGGTGTCACTTGTGGGGGGTTTCAATGTTTAGGCACATCAGGGGCTCTCCAAACGCAACATGACGTCCCATCTCAATTCCTGTCAATTTTGCATTGAAAAGTCAAACGGCGCTCCTTTCCTTCCGAGCTCTCCCATGCGCCCAAACAGTGGTTTACCCCCACATATGGGGTATCAGCGTACTCAGGACAAATTGTACAACAACTTTTGGGGTCCATTTTCTCCTGTTACCCTTGGGAAAATAAAACAAATTGGAGCTGAAGTAAATTTTGTGTGAAAAAAAGTTAAATGTTCATTTTTATTTAAACATTCCAAAAATTCCTGTGAAGCACCAGAAGGGTTAATAAACTTCTTGAATGTGGTTTTGAGCACCTTGAGGGGTGCAGTTTTTAGAATGGTGTCACACTTGGGTATTTTCTATCATATAGACCCCTCAAAATGACTTCAAATGTGATGTGGTCCCTAAAAAAAAATGGTGTTGTAAAAATGAGAAATTGCTGGTCAACTTTTAACCCTTATAACTCCCTAACAAAAAAAAATTTTGGTTCCAAAATTGTGCTGATGTAAAGTAGACATGTGGGAAATGTTACTTATTAAGTATTTTGTGTGACATATCACTGTGATTTAAGGGCATAAAAATTCAAAGTTGGAAAATTGCAAAATTTTCAAAATTTTCGCCAAATTTCCATTTTTTTTGCAAATAAACGCAGGTAATATCAAAGAAATTTTACCACTATCATGAAGTACAATATGTCACGAGAAAACAATGTCAGAATCTCCAAGATCCGTTGAAGCGTTCCAGAGTTATAACCTCATAAAGGGACAGTGGTCAGAATTGTAAAAATTGGCCCGGTCATTAACGTGCAAACCACCCTTGGGGGTGAAGGGGTTAAAAATTAAAGAAATTAAAATAATAAGGTGATTAATATTCATTATCGCCGCATCGGGAAAGTCTGATCTATAAAAATCTCAAACGCTACGGAAAAAAAACAACAACAATGTGATAATTGCCATTTTTAGTTGTTACCGATTTTCCCATTTTCAGTCCATTTTCGTCTCACAGTAAAGCAGCCCCCAGTACGGCTGTGGGGAAGGGAAAATGAAAACGGTATTTCTCTGGAGTGAACATTGATGTTGTGGGAAGAGTTTAGTGCGTAGGAAACGCTGCAGACGGTTTTATCTTCACATGGTGAGCGACAAATCTACAGGCTGGGCCATTTATATGGATCCACCTAAATAAGATGGGAACGGTTAGTGATATCAACTTCCTGTTTGTGGCACAGTAGTATATGAGAGGGGGAAACTATTCAAGATGGGTGGTGACCATGGCGGCCATTTTGGATCCAACATTTTTTTCCAATGGGAAGACAGTCATGTGACATATGAAACTTACTGAGAATTTCACAAGAAAAACAATGGTGTGCTTGGTTTTAGAAAAAATAAAGTTGGATCAAAAATGGCCGCCATGGTCAACACCCATCTTGAAAAGTTTTTCCCTCCCATATACTAATGTGCCACAAACAGGAAGCTGATATCACCAACCATTCCCATTTTATTTAGGTGTATCCATATACATGGCCCACCCTGTAGAACTCCCTAATAGAGCCGCACCTGTCTCTGTCCCGCAGGGTCCTGACGGGGGCCGGCTCGGACCGGGGCTGGATGATGCTGAAGCTGATCTCCCTCCTGTATCTGGCCGTCCAGCTGGGCTGTATCGCTGTCATTAACTTCTCCCTGGGGTTCATCCTGGCCGTCACCATTGTGCCAGTGGCCGCCATCGTCCAGCCCGTCGGACCCAAGTAAGTGCTTCCTGCAAATAATAAATCTCCAAATAACTTGTCTTGTCCTAATTGCACCCAGAGCTGCATTCATACCTCTGCTGTTCTCCTGGTATAGTCTGAGCCTGCACATCCTTACTTTTTGCTTCCTGTATACTTTTTTTTTTTTTTTAGCCACATTATTGTAGCTGCTGTACTGAAATCTGCAGTAAGCTTAAAAAAAAAAAAACGGCAGAATTTTGATTGCAGCTCTGGAGATGTCTGGTGTAGGAGAGTTCTGAGCCTCTTCAGACTGACAGCTTTTTTTCCCCTGTTTTGCATTAATGTCTGTCCTGTTTCCAGGCTCCTTTTCGCGGGGCTGCTGGTCCTGGTCACGCCAGCCACCACTCTTCTGGGCAGCATCTTCCTGTACCGGGAGCTGATTGAGTACCCAGTGACTCTCCTGGAATGCTGGCAGCTCTTCCTCCAGGCCATCGCGGGGGGCATGCTGGACCACTACCTCTACGGATCACTCCTCTTCCCTTTCATCGCCTTCTTTGTGTACCCCTGTTGGCTGCAACTGTGGAACGTGGTTTTCTGGAAATAATACTGGATTTTAGTTCTCCGTAAGAAATGTCTCTAAGAGAGAACGTCAAGAGCATTCTGAGCGAGACAGACCCATCGGAAGGCAGTGATGTGGTCTGGTGGTGGAGATGGTGGTGGCTTGGCTCAGACAGGAGCAATCTGGAGAAACTGGAAATATTTATTGCCACTTTATAAAAAGTGACGGATCCTTCATATGATGCATGAGACATTTTACTGACTACTGCACTTCTTTTTTTGTTCCTATATGGGAATGAGATTCAAACTTTCTACTGTAAACCAACTTCAGGAACATGGCTCCCAAGTGACGCGGTGCAATGATGACAAAGCAGCGGATGGATACAGATTCTTCAGGAGCAGCAGGTTTTACCACAAAAGCAAAACTCCGACAGCTCCTAATAAATGTGACATAATAATAAAAAGATGAATAAAAGTACAGAATGTTTTTAAAGAGTTGTAATGTTATTTATAAGGATATAACTACTATAATACTGCCCCCTATGTACAAGAATATAACTACTATAATACTGCCCCTATGTACAAGAATATAACTACTATAATACTGCTCCTATGTACAAGAATATAACTACTATAATACTGCCCCTATGTACAAGAATATAACTACTATAATACTGCTCCCTATGTACAAGAATATAACTACTATAATACTGCTCCTATGTACAAGAATATAACTACTATAATACTGCCCCTATGTACAAGAATATAACTACTATAATACTGCTCCTATGTACAAGAATATAACTACTATAATACTGCTCCTATGTACAAGAAAATAACTACTATAATACTGCCCCATGAACAAGACTATAACTCCTATAATACTGCCCCTATATATAAGAATATAACTAATATAATACTGCCCCCTATATATAAGAATGTAACTACTATAATACTGCTCCTATATACAAATATATAACTACTATAATACTGCCCCCTATACATAAGAATATAACTACTATAATACTGCCCTCTATATATAAGAATATAACTACTATAATACTGCCCCTATGTACAAGAATATAACCACTATAATACTGCCCCTATGTGCAAGAATATAACTACTATAATACTGCTCCTATGTACAAGAATATAACTACTATAATACTGCCCCTATGTACAAGAATATAACTACTATAATACTGCTCCTATGTACAAGAATATAACTACTATAATACTGCCCCCTATGTACAAGAATATAATTACTATAATACTGCTCCCTATGTACAAGAATATAATTACTATAATACTGCTCCTATGTACAAGAATATAACTACTATAATACTGCCCCTATGTACAAGAATATAACTACTATAATACTGCCCCTATGTACAAGAATATAACTACTATAATACTGCCCCTATGTACAAGAATATAACTACTATAATACTGCCCCTATGTGCAAGAATATAACTACTATATAATACTGCTCCTATGTACAAGAATATAACTACTATAATACTGCTCCTATGTACAAGAATATAACTACTATAATACTGCCCCATGAACAAGACTATAACTCCTATAATACTGCCCCTATATATAAGAATATAACTAATATAATACTGCCCCCTATATATAAGAATGTAACTACTATAATACTGCTCCTATATACAAATATATAACTACTATAATACTGCCCCCTATACATAAGAATATAACTACTATAATACTGCCCCCCATGTACAAGTATATAACTACTATAATACTGCTCCTATGTACAAGAATATAACTACTATAATACTGCTCCTATGTACAAGAATATAACTACTATAATACTGTCCCTACGTACAAGAATATAACTACTATAATACTGCTCCTATGTACAAGAATATAACTGCTATAATACTGCTCCTATGTACAAGAATATAACTACTATAATACTGTCCCTACGTACAAGAATATAACTACTATAATACTGCTCCTATGTATAGGAATATAACTACTATAATACTGCTCCTATGTACAAGAATACAACTACTATAATACTGTCCCTACGTACAAGAATATAACTACTATAATACTGCTCCTATGTACAAGAATATAACTGCTATAATACTGCTCCTATGTACAAGAATATAACTACTATAATACTGTCCCTACGTACAAGAATATAACTACTATAATACTTCCCCTATGTACAAGAAAATAACTACTATAATACTTTCCCTACGTACAAGAATATAACTACTATAATACTGCTCCTATGTACAAGAATATAACTGCTATAATACTGCTCCTATGTACAAGAATATAACTACTATAATACTGTCCCTACGTACAAGAATATAACTACTATAATACTTCCCCTATGTACAAGAATATAACTACTATAATACTGTCCCTACGTACAAGAATATAACTACTATAATACTGCCCCTATGTACAAGAATATAACTACTATAATACTGCCCCTATGTACAAGAATATAACTACTATAATACTGCTCCTATGTACAAGAATATAACTACTATAATACTGCTCCTATGTACAAGAATATAACTACTATAATACTGCTCCTATGTACAAGAATATAACTATTATAATACTGCCTCATATGTAAAGGAATATAGCTACTATAAAACTGCTTCTACATTTTTTTTTTTTTCTTCTAAAAATATTGCAAAAGCAGAAACACTACCGTCCATGATGCGGGGGTGAAGTTATCTTGTTGGTTGCTTTGAGTTTTGGACCCAGTCTTGTTCTTTTATTGTTTCGCAGCCCCAGAATATAGTAAACTATAAATGTTATTATGTAAAATGTTCCAGACTCTCAACAATGACTTGTAAGCAGTGATTGTAATCAATAGACGGGAATTGTGAATCCAAAATAACTCTGTGTGCCGCACGTCACTGTTTTCTCATAGACAGGAAGCTGCTAATCTATATTTCCTGTGTGTGCCGTAAACACGAAGAACCAACAAAAGGCGCGTGTCCCAATGAATATGGCATTTGCTTCTGCGCTAAAGATCTCGTATTTCAGTACCAAGGGCCCAATTCATCACTGCTTTTCTGACAGATTTTTGCTGAGGATACCTCTTAATTAGTGACTTTAGGAAATCGCAAAAGCAAATTTGAAGTTTTCTGTTTTTTACGTTAATGTGTCTTTTTCAGATACTTTTTGACTGATTAATGAAATGTTTCTTTGTGACAACATAGCATTTATTCTTAATTATTCCAGATGTATTTTCCAGAAGGATAAGAGACCTAAGCCATTGTTCATATGAGCCTGAACGTTGACTCTTGTATTGATATTTGTTGCAACTTATTGTGCTGCTATCCTTGGAAGACAGGGAAGCCGGATAATTGAACAATCGATGTTTTCTAATATGTTGTTTACCCATTGTATTAGTCCATGCAGCTTGTTGACCTGCAAACAGTGAACGACAAACTTTACAGATTAATTGAATACTCAATGAGAGTTCACCTTATCCCACCTTCCCCCTTACCTGTGGATGATGGCCTGGAGGACAGCTGTGGGTGTAAAAATGGACCTCTAGCCTTCTTGGCCTCCTATGTAGAATTTGGCAGTCAACTTCGAAGACACTGCAACTGCTGGCTCAATGGTTGGAGTGCCCACTCAGCTGATGCCCTCCGGGACCTAATTGTCCTCGAGCAACTTATGGAGAAAATGACCCAAGAAACATGAGCGTGGGTAGCTGACTGGAATCTCAAAACCCCAGAGCAAGCAACCCAATTAGCTGAGGAATTTACAGCTAATCGACCCCACTGGAGACTACAGTTGTGGCCAAAAGTATTGACACCCCTGCAATTCTGTCAGATAATACTCAGTTTCTTCCTGAAAATGATTGCAATCACAAATTCTTTGGTATTATTATCTTCATTTAATTTGTCTTAAATGAAAAAACACAAAAAGAATTGTCCTAAAGCCAAATTGGATATAATTCCACACCAAACATAAAAAGGGGGTGGACAAAAGTATTGGCACTGTTCCAAAAATCATGTGATGCTTCTCTAATTTGTGTAATTAACAGCACCTGTAACTTCCCTGTGGCATCTAACAGGTGTTGGCAATAACTAAATCACACTTGCAGCCAGTTGACATGGATTAAAGTTGACTCAACCTCTGTCCTGTGTCCTTGTGTGTACCACATTGAGCATGGAGAAAAGAAAGAAGACCAAAGAACTGTCTGAGGACTTGAGAAACCAAATTGTGAGGAAGCATGAGCAATCTCAAGGCTAAAAGTCCATCTCCAAAGACCTGAATGTTCCTGTGTCTTCCGTGCGCAGTGTCATCAAGAAGTTTAAAGCCCATGGCACTGTGGCTAATCTCCCAAGATGTGGACAGAAAAGAAAAATTGACAAGAGATTTCAACGCAAGATTGTGTGGATGTTGGATAAAGAACCTCGACTAACATCCAAACAAGTTCAAGCTGCCCGGCAGTCCCGAGGGTACAACAGTGTCAACCCGTACTATCCGTCAGTGTCTGAATGAAAAGGGACTGTATGGTAGGAGACCCAGGAAGACCCCACTTCTTACCCCGAGACATAAAAAAGCCAGGCTGGAGTTTGCCAAAACTTACCTGAAAAAGCCTAAAACGTTTTGGAAGAATGTTCTCTGGTCAGATGAGACAAAAGTAGAGCTTTTTGAACAAAGGCGTCAACATAGAGTTTACAGGAGAAAAAAAGAGGAATTCAAAGAAAAGAACATGGTCCCTACAGTCAAACATGGCGGAGGTTCCCTGATGTTTTGGGGTTGCTTTGCTGCCTCTGGCACTGGACTGCTTGACTGTGTGCATGGCATTATGAAGTCTGAAGACTACCAACAAATTTTGCAGCATAATGTAGGGCCCAGTGTGAGAAAGCTGGGTCTCCCTCAGAGGTCATTGGTCTTCCAGCAGGACAATGACCCAAAACACACTTCAAAAAGCACTAGAAAATGGTTTGAGAGAAAGCACTGGAGACTTCTAAGGTGGCCAGCAATGAGTCCAGACCTGATTCCCATAGAACACCTGTGGAGAGATCTAAAAATGGCAGTTTGGAGAAGGCACCCTTCAAATATCAGGGACCTGGAGCAGTTTGCCAAAGAAGAATGGTCTAAAATTCCAGCAGAGCATTGTAAGAAACTCATTGATGGTGACCGGAAGCGGTTGGTCGCAATTATTTTGGCTAAAGGTTGTGCAACCAAGTATTAGGCTGAGGGTGCCAATACTTTTGTCTGGCCCATTTTTGGAGTTTTGTGTGAAATGATCAATGTTTTGCTTTTTGCTTCATTCTCTTTTGTGTGTTTTCATTTAAGACAAATTAAATGAAGATAATAATACTAAAGAATTTGTGATTGCAATACTCAGAAACTGAGTATTATCTGACAGAATTGCAGGGGTGTCAATACTTTTGGCCACAACTGTATATGCCTGCCGATACCAGGAGATCCCTTAACCAAGGATTTGAGTGGCCACAAGTCATTCAACCAGGACTTTCCCTCTACCCAGCAGATGCCCCACAGGACAAAGGTTTACAAACAGGACACATGATTTGCCCAACCCACGGCGCTGTTACATGTGCGAGTACCTTGGACACATGGCCAAAGATTGTCTACAGGGCTGGGCCCCATTCCTTGAGCCCATCTGCCAGCCCAACCGTTTAATGTCTGCCAAAACAAGCTATCAGGGTCAGAGGGACACTACCCCTGGGAAACACCAGCAGAGGATTTAGTGATATACCCTTTTCACACTAAATGGCAGATTTACCACCCTACACTAGACAACCTCCATAGCCACCTCCAGCCAGTCATGGTCAATATCAAGGCCCAGGGATCTCAGAACACTCTGGTCAGCTCAAATATTGTTAACCCTTGAACACCATTTATCAGGCCGCCAAGTGACCATCTCCTGGGCTGGGTTTCAGTGCTCTCTGAATGGGCGCATTTACATGGTCAATTTATCGTCCGATGTACAAGAGAAGGCGCTGGAGGAGTTCACTATGAAGTCCATGTTAGTGTTCAGGTTTGGCCCCCCAAACACCGGTTGTTTGTAGCGCTGTCATGTTCATGACCGCGCGGCAAACACCACATATGATTGGCGGTAAATCATCACCGAGCGGTTCCCACGCTGTCAAATTTACCTCCTGTCATTGGTGTCAGCTGATGGGACTACTGCTCCCATAGAGCTAACGCCTGCTGCCGCTAAGGCCAGGTTCATATTGCGTTAACGGCAGCCCGTTCAACACATGCGTTAACGGGCTGCTGTTAACGCAAGTGCCGATTTGATATAGTGCTAGTGCAGATAGAGCTAGCAGATGCTCTATCTGCGCTAGCAGTGACGGACCCGGAAATGCTGCAGCCCACGTCCCAGGGTCCGTCACTCAATGACGTCACATCGCTAGTGCAGGCCCATTGTGGGCGTGCGCTAGCGATGCATCCGACATAGGGCATAATGGCGTTAATGGACTGTGTTACACCGCATTATGTTGCGGTGTAACGTAGTCCGTCTAACAGATGCCATAGACGCAATGTGAACCTGGCCTAATAGAGCAGTAGCGGCTGATGGGAGTATTCATCAGCCTGCACTGTAAATAAATTTTAAAAAAAATGGCATGAGTTCCCTTGTATTTTTGATAACCAGCCAGGGGCCGTTAGCAAGGTTGGTTATCAAGAATAGAGGGGTCCCCACTGTGATTTGTTTAAGCTATTTAAATAAATAATTTTAAAAAATGGCGTGGGTTCCCCCCATTTATGACAACCAACCTTGCTAAAGCAGACAGTTTGGGGCTGGTATTCTCAAGCCGGATAAGGGGCCATGGATATTGACCTCCCGCAGCCGTACCTATTTCCACTGAATCCCTCGTCTCCTGTAAAAAAACAAAAATAAAAAGCAACCATATCCCTCACCTTCCCGTAGTTTTGTCCCACGCCGTAATCCATGTCTGGGGGATAAACGGTTTTCAATGTGGACGGTGCCAAGATGCGACCATCCAGGCAGATAACCACTTGTGAATGAGCTGCTGCAAACGTAGCCTACGTGACTAGTGGTCACATCATCGAGGTTACTGCTGGTCACTGAGGCTGCATTCCCAGCCGGGCTGAGCTGTGGTGACCTCAGTGAGATCCCCGCTAGCACTGAGAAAAAGTCTTGCAGTGCAGAGGTGAGTTTACCACTTTTTCAAATTCACCACAGTGACATTCTCCTGATGAACTGCTGTGAACGCCTTGGAAAAGGATAGATGCACCCCTAAGCGGGAACATAACGCCCTCCAAAATGTAGATACAAACTAGGTCCTCCGATCTAACACCACATCAGAGGGAACCCTGCGAAGCTTCACAATCTGTGACAAACTATATGTGTGCATAGGAAGAAACCTGTCAGTCTAAGACGTGTAGTCCGAGACGAATAATCCTCAGACGACTTTTCAAAGTATATTTTCTGTAAAATGCTGTAGTGTAAAATATACATGACTGTGATAATACAGTCAGACTTTGATTCAGATGACAGGAACCATTTAAAGTTTAGACATGTTAGTTCGAGACATTCTATAGTCTGCAGCATAGTTTTCAGCTTAATTGGGTAGGTTTGGACAGTATAAGTAGAGTCTCATTGATATAAGAGGGCAGGGTCACCTCATCATTAGAAGTCAGGGTCAGCAGAGTCATCTCATCGTTAGAGGTCAGGGTCAGCAGAGTCATCTCATTATAGGGCAGGGTCAGCAGAGTCATCTCATCATTAGAGGTCAGGGTCAGCAGAGTCATCTCATTATTATTATAGGACAGGGTCAGCAGAGGCATCTCATCATTAGAGGTCAGGGTCAGCAGAGTCATCTCATTATTATAGGGCAGGGTCAGCAGAGTCATCTCATCATTAGAGGTCAGGGTCAGCAGAGTCATCTCATTATAGGTCAGGGTCAGCAGAGTTATCTCATTATCATTAGAGAGCAGGGTCAGGAAGGTTATCTCATTATCATCAGATGGCAGGATCAGCAGAGTCAACAATTTGGTGCATTTTCCACTCGTAAATCATTTTTGCATAATTTTCTAAGCATTTTATGGCAAGGTTTTATGCAGCTGAGATGTGCTAAAGCAAGTAATAAAACCACAGCATTTTGCTACCCTCAAAATTATAGTTAAAGACATAAAAAGCCACATAAAAACAGTGAGACAAAAAAAAAACACTGTATTTTTAGAAATGGTTTTTAGATGTGAATCTTCTGCCAGAAAAATCCATGTAAAAAATAAAACTGTGGGAACATACTCCACTAGGGAAAGAGGAGAGACAGTACTCATTAGGACATCTTCACACAGTCTTTTGTTTGGGATTTTTCTGGTGGAAAAATCTACATCTAAAAACATTTTAATTTCCTTTTTTACTGAAGTTTTCTAAGAACACACATTTTTTACACTGTTTTATTGTGGGTTTTAGACGCATTTTTAATCATATTGGGTGTCGCAATCGGGTGTTTTTTTATACATTTCTGTTTCATAAAGATAATTGGAATCGGCAATGAAAACTGCAGCAAATCCATAGATTTACATTTAAAAATGCACCAAAGAATTGATATGACGCTTTTTCTAATGTGTGGAAAAAAAACGAGATGTGCACTAAATAGGAAGCTTTCTGGATGTAATTTTGAAGAGTTTTCTGATGTGGATTTTGGCACAGAATCTGCACCAAAAACTGCATAAAAAACTCTGTGTGAACATGTCAGGAGTTAAAGGTTGTGCTGAGCTTGTCCAGGTGACTTTGTAAATATCAGTCATCCTTAGATGTGCTCTGAGCAAATGCTATACTCTGTGTTCTGCCTTCCGCAGGACTTATAGCAGTTACCGCTGGCCGGTGGAGCAGGCTGGCAGGAATGGTGAGAAACATGAAGGATGACAAGGGACAAGATTAATATCTTGGTACCGTGTTAGACAGTAGATAGAAAAATATTTAGAATTGAGAGTCCTCAGTGGTTGATACCTTTTAATGGCTAACTGAAAAGATGGTAACAAATTGCAGCTTTCGAGACTACTCCTGTCTCTTCATCAGGCAAAGACTAATACAAATTCTGAAGAATCACATATTTATACACAACATAGTATAGGGGAAAAAAAAAAAAGGGGGAGAGGGGAAAAAAACCCATGGATAAGCCAGGTGACATGAAGCAGGATTACCATGGGTGATAAACAGTTACGTCCATAAATATTGGGCCAATTCTTAGATAAGGATTGTTTTATTGTCCTGTGATTAGGGTCTGTTTGATGACCCCACATGGTCTGATGGGCAAGTTCCTTAGTTGTAGTTAGTTGATGTAAAAAGACATAAATTCGTGTGACACATTCATTCCTGCAGTTAGAGTGTTAAAGGTCGTCATCAGTTTATATTCCCAGACTCTCCTGTCTTTCTGCGATTTGAAGTTACCCTTTAATACAAGTAATTTCATGTCCATAATGTTATGATTTGGGAGACAAAAATGTTTGGCCACAGGTAGATCCATTCTTTTTTCTCTTATTGTATGGCGGTGAGAGTTCATCCTTGTTCTCAGTTTCTGCCCTGTCTCCCCCACATACAGACCCCCAGTTGGACATTTAGTACAATTAATTAGGTACACCACATTAGAAGTGACGCAGCTGAAAGTACCTGGTATCTTGTAGTCCTGATGTGAATTGGGGATCTTTATCTTGTCCGTGGTCATTATAAATGGACAGGTTTTAGATTTTTTCTGGTTGCAAGGAAAGGTTCCTGCAGCATTACAAAACTGAAGAAGAAAATAACCGGGTGCCTCTAGTGGTTACCTACAATCCAAATCTGGAGGCGCTAAGGGGAGCTGCACGGAAATTACAACCGTTACTGCAAAAAGATGCCCAATTACAATCCATTTTTCCAGACCCCCCACTACTGTGTTTTAGGCAGCCCCCAAATCTAAGAAGCATCATTGTCACGAGCTCCCTGTCGTCTCCAACAGCTGCAGGAACCTTTCCTTGCAATCAGAAAAAATGTAAAACCTGTCCACTTATAATGATCAAGTCCGCTTACCAGGATACTAAAAGAGGATAGAGAGGTAGGGTCCCGCCAGAGTACCGGCTCCCGACACGTGTTTCGCGGCTACAGGACACCGCTTTTTCAAGGAAGTGCAGTAATAAGTGAAAGGACCTATTCTTATGCCAGCTGGTCAGCGTCACATGTCCAGGTTTAACCAATGCCGGCGGCGCATGCGCATGGCGGCGGGCGGGTCCGCCATGGGGGCAGGGCGCAGGGCCAAGCGCGCGCGCCGGGAGTGACCTGGAGCGCGCGCACAAGGCCGAAGTGCGCCCGCCCACATGGGGGAGCCGCCCACCAACCGGGCGATGCGCACGGCCACTAGCAAGGAGTAAAAGCTGGAAGTCCGGACAGACGGGTATAATATGTTAACTTGTATATATGGGAATAAGGAGAGCATAGATAGGCCGCAAGGCTGAGGGATCTATATAAAAGTCCGGTGGGAACCGTCCGGACACCGGCAGGGACACAAAAGAGAAAAGGAAAAGTTGTGCCAAAATGCACACAACAAGACATACAGAGGATGCACAAAAGTGCATGGACATAGTGCTCTGGTACAGAGACAACAACTAGATCAAATGTATAGCGTTAGTGCAAATATTAAATCACTAGACTGTGGCCCGATTCTAATGCATCGGGTATTCTAGAATATGCATGTCCCCGTAGTATGTGATTCGCGGCAGACTGTGCCCGTCGCTGATTGGTCGAGGCAACCTTTATGACATCATCGTCGCCATGGCAACCATTATGACATCATCGTCGCCATGCTGTGCCCATCTCTGATTGGTCGAGGCCGCCCGACAAACCGTCGACCACTCCATATAAGGTATGGTCTACAAACCGCCGACCACTCCATATAAGGTATGGTCTACAAACCGCCGACCACTCCATATAAGGTATGGTCTACAAACCGCCGACCACTCCATATAAGGTATCCTGTTTGTAGACCATACCTTATATGGAGTGATTTCCAGGACAGACAGACAGACAGACAGACAGACAGAAAGACAGACAGACAGACAGACAGACAGACAGACAGACGGAAAAACCCTTAGACAATTATATATATAGATACTCTCATGATAACCAGATTATATATACATCCTAAAGGAGAGATAGAATAATAATTAGATGTCGTAGAGCCGATAATAAATGTTATACATTGTATATCCATTAGGTAACATAATTATGTCCATATCAAGCATCCAATGGATGGCACATATAATATGATGGTCTTTTGTTCCTATAGGTGTCCACATCCCACCACAGCAAGAAACTTCAAGGCGACGAATCCAGACCAACCAAGGAGACCAGCGGTCAAAGGCAAGGTCCACAGGTAAGAAAAATCATTAGTGCTACAATAATAGAACAGAAATAAAAACAGTTAAAAAGCAGTTTAAAAACAAAGAACAATGGCGAGATAATGAAAGGACCCAGTTCAATCACATATTGTTAAAGGTATGGGGCAAAGCTCAGGGACTCATTGAGTCCTCTAGGAGTCACACAGTCCAAAAGGACAATCCATTTTGTCTCGATCTGCGCGAGACGTTTCTTATTATCGCCACCTCTCACGCCCAGGTGAAGCGCATCAATCCCCCGAACAGATAGTAATCTTGAATTGCAGTTATGGTGCAGCCAAAAGTGTCGGGGGAGTGTTTTTAATTCTGCCTCTGTGGGCACCGTCCTGGCCGCGTCAATGTCCCGCACATGCTCTCGTACCCGGATCCTAAGTTCCCGTGTGGTGAGACCCACGTATATCTTTGGACATGGACAGGTGGCATAATAGATAACGTTGGTTGACCCACACGAGATCCGATGTCGTATCTGGAAGGTTTTCAAACCATCACTAGATTTAAATTCAGAGCAGCGCAGGACATTGGCGCAGGCAAAACAGTGCCCACACGAGGTACATCCTGGGCGGGGGCCAGCAGTGCCAAAGGGGTTGTTGGTTATAGGGACATAATGACTCCTGACTAACATATCACCGAGGTTCATACCCCTTCGTGGCGTGACATCATATAATGTATCTGTTCAGGGTGCGATGTTTCTTTAAGATTCCAGCCCATACGATGGATTGCGGTGGAAATTCAGATTAGATTTTATTCACTCTCTAAATTATAATAAAACTCCTTGAAAAAGACAAATAAATAGTAGTAATAGGATTTCCCTCGTCCCACTATTATGCGGTCCTGGCTGCGGCTGGCCTCCACGCTCTCCATCCTGTCCTCCACTTCTGCCTCCTCCTTCAGATTCTCCCAGTTGTTTCCTCTCTCCTCGCACATCTGTGTCAGCCATTGTTTGTGAGGACTCCGGGATCTTATGTGGCTTCAGACCATTGTCTCTCCGCAGCTTCTGATTCTCTGCCAGATGTCAAGGAAAAGGGAGGAGAAGGATCTAGAACATTGTGATTGAAGACGAACGGCGAGAAGATCTCAGAGACGTGTGTAATCTAGGGGAGACGGGTCTACTACAGGTAAGTCCAAACCTGACCCGGTCCATGACAGTCCTAGAGTCTGTCCGTGTCTGGGACCATCTCTGAGGCTGGAGGAGCCGGAGGTCGCTGCTCTGGGGCCACAGATCTCATCTGTACACATTTACTATCGGCTTTATCCTTTACTGTGAGTTTTCTATTCAAAAAGTCTGTCTGCAAATTCTGGCCAAAATACACAGAAAAAAAGGAAAAAAGGAGGCGAGCGCTTAGACCGGAGATGCCGCAAAGTGATGAGTTCTGTCAGAAATAATCATAATAATACTAATACCGGATTTACAAGGTTATAGAACCAGCGCCCTCCTCCTCGTTATACTGCCCTTGTCCTCACTGGTTTTTATCTCTCATTTTTGGCTCTATTTTTCTTCTTTAAGTTTCTTGCTATTTCTCTGTTCTCGGGGGTTACTCTTTCTTTCTTTCTTTCTTTCTTTCTTTCTTTCTTTCTTTCTTTCTTTCTTTCTTTCTTTCTTTCTTTCTATCCTTTCCCCTTTCCTTCTTTCCTATTCTATTTTTCTTGCTCTCTCTTTCCTTCTTATCTTTTTATTTCTTTTTTTCTATCTCGTTCCTTATTTTTCCTCTTTCTTTTTTCTTTCTTTCTCTCTCATTTTACCCTTTCTTTCCTTATTTCTTTTTCTACTTTTCTTTTATCTTTATTTTTTTCTCTCTCTTTCCTTCTCTTTCCTTCTATTTCTTCTATCTTTCTTTTTCTCTCTTTTTTCCTCTTTCTCACTTGCTTTCTGGCTTTCCATCATTTTCTTTGTTTCTTTCTTTCTTTCTCCACACTCTTCTTCTCTACCTTTTTTCTATCCATCTTTATTTAATAACTTTCTCTTCTTTCACTTTTTATCTTTTTCTTCTCTTTTCTCTTTTTCTTTTTTTTTTCGTCTCTTTCTCTGTCTACCTTTAGAATAATCCAGAAACCTGAAGGGAAACTCTGCCTGAAATCCGTCACATCTTTTACTCTTTGACCCATCACATAGATGAATTTAGGGTTTCTTCCCTTTCTTCCAGTGACCGGGATCTCTGCCATCTCTGCCTATAATGTAGATATGTGCAGAGCGTTCTCATTCACTGACATCTAGCAGAGATCTTGGAGCTGATCCCGGATTGAAGCACGAGGGGGCCGGTTTATTAGCACATTTGCCTTTTTTACGTCTTTGGAGTTTTTTCACCTGTTTTTTATTTGCACATTATTCTTTTAATTTGCACTTTTTTTGTAACTTTATTTTATGTTTTTGCCTGTGTTTTTATGTTCTTCATTCTGAGCAGCGTGTGGAGTGTCCAGATGCGCCACAGCTTTTCAACAAACTTTGTTCCGGGGGCCGAACCCAAATAGTAACACAGACTTCCAGAAGAAGTCCGTTTTCGGGGGTCCGTGCACAGACACTGGGTGTCCGATACGGCCCCCGAACTTTACCGCTCCAGGTTCACCCATCTCTATGAGAAGTACAGAGGATTCATCGTCTCTGGGACTCAGCGCAGAACGGGAGACGTCTCAGGGGACGGAAACTTCCTGTAGAAGAAGCCTCAGACGGGAATGTACAAATACATATTAGGACCTAGAATAGTGGGGCCGGGGGCTGATGTGACGTTCCTACGTCCACCTGGAGATTCTGAGGTTTCTGGAGAAATATTTACAGTGAATCCACAATGGATCAGCGCCTCCTGATCATCTTATCAATGAACATCAAGACAATTCTCCATAGGGGGCAGAACGGCTAAGGAAGAGGGAAGTTTGCATTTAATGGGGCTTTAATTTTGGGAAGATAATATAAACACTACTTAAAGGAAATCTGTCAGCAGGTTTTTCCTATTTAATCTGAGAGCAGTATAACATCCCCTGATTCCAGCGTGGTGTCACTAATTAGGCTGTGTGCTGTAGTTTCAATACAATCAGTGTTTTATTCAGCAGGAGATTATCACTGCCGGACTAGGTGTCACGTGCCAGGTAGTCCAGCTAATCTGTATAACCCCACCCCCACCTCTGATTGGCAGCTTGCTGACCATGTACACAGGAAGCTGCCAATCAGGAGAGTGGGTGGGGTTATACAGAGCTCAGCATTCTGATCACTGTTACATCTACGGCAGAGAAAACAGGGATTTTATCGAAAGTGCACCAAGCAGTCCAATAAGTAGCACATCACTAGAATCAGGGTCTCTGCCTCTACATCATACAGCTCTCAGATTCCATGGCAAAAACCTGCTGATATACAAGTGCTTCTCACTAAAATAGAACACCACCAAAAAGTTAATTTCAGTTCTTCAATGCAAAAAGTGAATCTCATATATAGAGTCATTACAGAGTGATCTATTTCACGTGTTTATTTCTGTTAATGTTGATGATTATGGCTTACAGCCAATGAAAACCCCAAAGTCATTATCTCAGTATATTAGAATAATTAACAATAAACACCTGTAAAGGATCCTAAGTGTTTATAAAGGTCCCTTAGGGTACTGTCTCACAGTGGCACTTTGGTCGCTACGACGGCACGATCCGTGACGTTGCAGCGTCGCTTGATTATAGCTCCAGCGTCGTAGACTGCTGTCACACTTTGCAATGCACGGCGCTGGAGCGATAATTTCATGACGTAGTTGCGATGTAGAAGTCATACGGGACATTGGGAATATCGTGCACACCTTTGTTACACGATGCGATCATGCCGCCACAGCGGGACACTTGACGACGAAATAAAATTTCAAACGATCTGCTACGACATACGATTCTCAGCGGGGTCCCTGATCGCAGTAGCGTGTCAGACACAGCGATATCGTAACGATGTCGCTGGAACGTCACGGATCGTGCCGTTGTAGCGACCAAAGTGCCACTGTGTGACAGTACCCTAAGTCTGTTTCAGTAGCTCCACAATCATGGGGAAGACTGCTGACCTGACAGATGTCCAGAAGGCAGTCACTGACACACTCCACAAGGAGAGGAATCCACAAAAGGTCATTACTAAAGAAGCCGGCTGTTCACAGAGTGCTGGATCCAAGCAGATTAATGGAAAGTGGAGTGGAAGGAAAAAGTGTGGTAGAAAAAGGTGCACAAGCAACCGGGATAACCGCAGCCTGGAAAGGATTGTTAAGAAAAGGCCATTCAGTAATGTGGCGTAGATTCACAAGGAGCGGACTGCTGCTGGAGTCATTGCTTCACCACACACAGATGTCTCCAGGACATGGACTACAAGTGTCACATTACTTGTGTCAGCCACTCATGACGAATAGACAACGCCAGAAGCGTCTTACCTGGGCCAAGGAGAAAAAGAACTAGACTGTTGTCAGTGGTCCAAGGGGTTTTTCTCAGATGAAAGTAAATTTTTCATTTCATTTGGAAATCAAGGTCCCAGAGTCTGGAGGAAGAGTGGAGAGGTCACAATCCAAGCTGCTGGAGGTCTGGTGTGAAGTCTCCACAATCAGTGATGGTTTGGGGAGCCATGTCATCTGCTGGTGTAGGTCCACTGTGTTGTATCAAGACCAAAGTCAGCGCAGCCGTCTACCAGGACATTTCCGAGCACGTCATGCTTCCCCTTTGCTGACAAGCTTTTTGGAGATGGAAATGTCATTCTCCAGCAGGACTTGGCCCCTGTCCACACGGCCAAAAGTACCAATATCTGGTGTAAACACAACAGTATCACTGGGCTTGATTGGCAGCAAACTCACCTGACCTTAACCCCATAGTGAATCCATGGAGTATTGTGAAGAGGAAGATGAGAGACACCAGACCCAACAATGCAGACGAGCTGAAGGCTGCTATCAAAGCAACCTGGGCTTCCATAACCCCTCAGCAGCGCCACAGGCTGATCGCCTCCATGCCACGCCGCATTGATGCAGTAATTGATGCAAAAGGAGCCGCGACCAAGTACTGAGAGCATTTACTGAACATACATTTCAGTAGGCCAATATTTCGGATTTTAAAATCATTTTTCAAGCCAGTGTTATAAAGTATTCTAATTTACTGAGATAATGACTTTTGTGTTTACATTAGCTGTAAGCCATAATCATCAACAGTAACAGAAATAAACACGTGAAATAGATCACTCTGTGTGTAATGACTCTATAGAATATATGAGATTCACTTTTTGTATTGAACTGAAATAAATAAACTTTTTGATGATATTCTGATTTAGTGAGAAGCACTTGTATATGTTTTTTAAAGGGTTTATCTAGGAGTTAAATATTGATGACTGATTTTTAAAATAATGGCATCAATATCAGATCGATCGGAGTCTGACACCAATCAGCTGCTCAATACTCTGGTGGTGGCTGGATATACATAGTATTTGGAGACAGAACAGCACAGCTCCATACACTGTGCAGTGGCCATTCTTGGGTACTGCGGCTCAGCTCCTATAGATGTGAATGGAAGCTGAGTTGCAATTCTTGGGAAGAACCACTACACAGTGTACGGCGCTGAGAACAGCTGATCAGTACCGATGCCTGGCAGGGATGTTACTAAAGTCTTAAAAGATCAGAAGCCCAAGCCCCAAAGAATGTTTCCATTTTCATTCACCAATGAGAAAAAAATGTATATATGCAGTCATGGCCAAAAGTGTTTGCACCCCTAAAATTGTTCCAGAAAGTAAAGCATTATTCCCAGAAAATTATTGTAGTTATACGCGTTTTGTTATACACATGTTTATTTCCATTGTGGGTATTATAACAGCACAAAAAAACAGAGAGAAAAAGACAAATTGGAAATAATTTCACACAAAACACCCAAAATGGACAAATATAGCTGTCATCTTGGCAAAATTATGGGTAAACAACTTTGTTTCAAGCATGTGGTTCTTGTTCAAACTCGCCTGTAGCAAGTAACAGGTGTGGGCAATATGAAAATCACACCTGAAACCCAATAAAAAGGGGAGAAGTTGCCTCAATCTTTGCATTGTGTGTCTGTGTGTGCCCCACTAGGCATGGAGAACAGAAAGAGAAGAAGAGAACTGTCTGAGCATTTGAGAACCAGAATTGTTGAAAAATAACAATCTCAAGGTTACAAGTCCATCTCCAGAGATCTTGATGTTCCTTTGTCCACGGTGCGCAACATAATCAAGAAATTTACAACCCATGGCACTGCAGCTAATCTCCCTTGTTGTGTATGTATGAGAACGATTGATGATAGTAGTGCAGGATAGTCCAGATGTTGGGTAGGCATCCCCAATCAAAGTTCAAAGAAATTCATGCTGTCCTGCAGGTTCAGGGTGCATCAGTGTCAGCGCAAACTATCCATCCACATGTGAATGAAATTAAATGCTATGGCAGGGGACCGCGGAGGACCCCACTGCTGACAGAGACATAAATAAGCGAGAATGCAGTTTGCCAAAATGTATGTGAGTGATCCAAAACCCTTCTGGGAAAGTGTCTTGTGGACAGATGAGACTAAGATAGAGATTTTTGGTAAAGCACATCATTCTACTGTTTACTGAACATGTAATGAGGCTACAAAGAAAGAAACACAGTACCTACAGTCAGATATGGTGGAGGTTCAAAGATGTTTTGGGGTTGTTTTTTGCCTCTGACACTGGGTGCCTTAACTGTGTGCAATGCATCATGAAATCTGAAGATTACCAAAGGATTTTGGGTGGCAATGTAGAGCTCAGTGTCAGAAAGCTGGGTTTGTGTCATGGGTCTTCCAGCAGGACAATGACCCCAAGCATACTTCAAGAAGCCCCCAGAAATAGATGGAAACAAAGCACTGGAAAGCTCTGAAGTGACAGCAATGAGTCTGGATCTAAATCCCATTGATCACCTGTGGAGAGATCTTTATAAACTGTTGGGAGAAGGCAACTTCACATATGAGAGATCTGGAGCAGTTTGCAAAAGAAGAGCGGTACAAAATCCCAGCTGAGAGGTGTTATAAGCTTGTTGATTGTTATAATAAGCAACTGACTGCAGTTATTTATTCCTAAGGGCGTGCAACCAAATATTAAGTTGAGGGTGCCAACTATTTTGTCCGGGCCATTTTGGGGGTTTTGTAATTATATCCAATTTGCGTTTTTTTCGTGTTGCTCCAATATACATAAAGGAAATAAACATGTGTATAACAAAATATGTGTAACTGCAATAAGTTTCTAGGAGAAATGCTTCATTTTCTGGAAAACTTTCAAGGATGTCAACACTTCTGGTCATGAATGCATAGTGACTTACAGGGAACGTTCTTCTGGTTGGATTCATTCACTCTTGCTGTCTTTTTCATCTGGACCAGACCACCATGATGAATTTTGTCTGCAGAGTCTGCAAATTGTCTCTTCAGAGAGGAAGAGGACTAGAACTCTAGTGCCACCTATTGGAAGTAACAATCCTAATAGTCAATGTCGACCCTTTAACGAGCCTTGTCACATGACTTAGGATAATAGCCAAACCAGAATCTCAATTTGCAGACACTGTGTTTCGGGATACTGCCCCTCAGTGCAAAGTGGAGATCTGGTTTGGCTGATTGAGAGGCGTCTGACCGGGATCCAAGAAGTATCGTTTCTCCTTGCGGAGATTGACATGCTAAGCATGCCGAGATGAGGAGACTTAAAGCCACTATGCTCCTCTGGGAAACATGCAAATTGTCTCTTCAGAGAGGAAGAGAACTAGAACTCTACTGTAGTGACACCTATTTAAAGTAGCAATCCTAACAGTCAAATCTGCAGAGTCTGTAACTTGGAGACACTTTTCACATTTCCACCTTCTCCAAACCTACATTGGCTTCCAATTTTGCTGCTACTCTCAATTCTGTGGCTCAAATAATAATCGCCCCCAAAGTGCCCTCTCCAGTTATAATCACCCCCAGAGTGCCCTCTAAATTAATAATACCCCTAGAGTGTCCCCACAGAACTCTCTCCAGTAATAACGCTGCCTGAGTGTCCCCTCTAGTAATAATGCCCCCAAAGGACCCTTTCCAGTAGTAATGAGCCATTATTGACCCTCCCAGTAATAATGCCCCCACAATACCCCTACAGTAATATTAATCCGTTAGGGCCCAATCCAGTAATAGTGCAACATCCAGTAATTCTCCCCATAGTGCCCATCCAGTAATACTGATCTGTTAGTGTCCGGTCCTATAACGATGAATCTTCACTACCCCCTACAGTAATCCCCCTTAGTGCCCCTCCAGCAATATTGATCCATTAGTGCCTTCTTCAGTAATGATGTACCCAGAGTGCTCTCTCCAGTTAGAATGCCCCCATAGGGCATCCTCCAGTAATGATGATCCACTAGTGACTGGTCTGGTAATGATGCCCCTTCTATACCCCCTACAATAATAATGTTCTCATAGTGCCCCCTCCAGTAGTATTGATCTGTGTCTTCCCCATGTATAATGGCTTGCACTTTACTTCTCCTTTCGATTCGAGGCAGAAATGGCTTGTAATGAGTTTGTGGGTCATCCCACGAGCCCCTGATTAGCAGAGAGCCATCGTGTGCTAGATGCAGACCTGTTCCACCTCATCATATTTGGAAGGGGTAATGGGACTTATTCCTTTCTGTCTCGTCTTATCTCTGCCTGTAAGACACGGAGACACTGCAGTGGACAGATGAATGGGGGCACGGCACCAACTATTGTCTGCGCTGGACGGAACCGGCGGCTCCTGAATAATCCCAGAGGAGCCGATCTACAGATACAGAGGAACAATGTGGAGGCCACCTGTAACCCTGCAGATTACACACTTACATCATGAAGAAAGGACTTCATAGATCTGGAACAATAAAAGGTGGAGCAGATACATTGTGCATGTGTTTATACACATAGCTCCTGAACATTGGAGCAACTGGTGCAGATTTTGGCTTTCGGCAACGATCATTCGAGGGAGAACTGACAGCAACAAAACTGAGGTCATACACATCAATATATCAGTATCAAACCCTAACAATCAACAGTCCTTGCAACCACAGACAGATGATGGCCCCATGTGTAAGAACAGTATTTTGACTCTTTGCATTTATCAACTCATCATTAACGCACAATTTCACCAGTTTTTGAGGTGGAAATAGACCCCATTACATCTGGGGCATCTGTGTGGCTACACAGGTTGCATCAGTGGTATGCCCGCCCTTGCTCAGCACAAGCCTGCAGCTGTTGCATTCTTTAACACTTCTGACCACTGTCAGTTTGCCATTTTAGGAAGTGGTGAATAGAATGAGAGAACTTGTTTGGAAAACGTTCACCAATCTCAAATTCGGCACGAACGTAGCACATTCGGATTTGTGTTCGCTTTCACAAGCATTTTTTTTTACTCAAAGTCGGCAAAGTTCAGTCACAGTTCGGTAAATGATCGCGTTTCCCGCTAATGTTTTTGCTATTACTATGGCTAGGATAGTGGTGCTGTATAAATAGCGGCGGGAACGGAAGGAAGTGTTTGATGAGGGGAGGCGGTGTGGAGAGGCTAGAGGAGCAGCATGCTCTTTTTTTTCCACCTTAACTTTGTGTGTTGATTCCGGCAGCCAATCAGGGCACAGAAACGATCCACAACGTCATAACACAAGGTCTTCTGTGAATGGCTGCCGATGTCACATGTCCCTGGCCGTATAAAAGGCAGACATCTTGTTTTGCTAGCGCCATTTTCTCAGTGTCACAGTGCAGAGAGGTTGCTCCTCCGCTAGTGATGGTGCTGAAAGTGAACTTGTTAGTTAAATAGCTAGGATCCTGTCCTATGTGAAATCGATCTTCCAGCATAGAACTAGATTGTGGAAACACTGTATGGCAGTCTCTGGAAGCGCCGTTTGCTACTACAAATCGTTTGTGATAAAACTGTGTTTCAGTGGCAAATCAGAAGGTCAGAATTCCTCTTAAAAATCATTAGGTATAACAATGTTGTTCAGGCACACTATCTAAGAAAAGGTATTAATGTTAATGAAAGGTCAACTGAACAAACACCGTCTTGTCCTATCCAAAGAACACTGACAACATCTGTTACTGGCCAGCCTACTCGACTCACTTTCTTTGGCAGCCGCACAGAAGTATGCATTATAGATGAGGCTCAGAAAGAGCATGTGCTACAGTGGATGGCAATTGCTGCATCAATTGGCCTCTCCTTCCCTTCCTTCACCTTAGTGGAGCGCCCCCACACCGCCGCAGGGCCGAGGGGTACCCGGAGCCGGGCCTCTGAGTCTCAGTTCTGGGGTTGTCACGGTGGCTAGACCCGGTCCGTGGCCCCGTCTGTCAGTGGGGAACGTCCAGTGCAATAAGTGGGGTGCAGGTCGCGGTAAATAACGAGGACACCAGGTTGCAGTCTCTTTACCTCTTTACTGAAGATCTCTGGGTCCTCAGTCCAGAATACGGTTCACCAGGCTGCGCAAGTCCGGCCGGTCCAATGGCACTTCCAGAGTTCTCTTCACAGGAGGAAATCTGTGCCTTCCCCCTAGCGCTATGTGTTGTGGTCCTTCCCTGCTGTGCTTACGGAAAGTCCCCACAACTGTTGTGTCTGTTTCTTAAGTTCCCTCACAACTCGTTCAGATGATGTTCTTCTCCTCCGTCCCTCCCTGATGTTCTGGTTAGGACGGCACCCGTATGACGAGTAGGCTCGGAGCTCTTCCGGGACCCTAGAGTCGCCCCTCTCCTAGTGCGCCCCCCATGTCTTCATAGGTGATGTATGTTAGACAGCCCGCCTGAGACTGACTGCCCTGCCGCTGTTTGAAGTATTGCTTGAAGCTGAATGTTATGATACTTCCTCGGCGTTCCGGCCACCGGTAGTGCGCCTCAGCAGGATGTTGCTTCGATCTTACAGCACGACTCCTACTGGTATTTCTCCTTTGCGTGATCTCGTTTCTCACTCAGCACAATCTATCTCTCTTCTAATCCTTTCTTGGGCACCGCCGCTACCCGGAGCAGGCACGGTCCCGTTACGTTCGTTCTTCTTGCCAAGCCTCTGTCAGGATCCCACCCCTGACAGAGACCCTACTGTATCTTCCCCCCACAACACCCTCTGCCACAAGGTGTTGCCTGGTTCCAACCCAGTCAGCTTCTAATCTAACTTCCTGCCTGACCCCCAGTTTACCCACTATGGTGGGGAGTGGCCTAGTCAATAGAACCCTTAGCTCCCCCCGGAGGCCCGGCTGTGAAATGTATTGGTGTCTGTGATACCTGGTCAGATGAACTCCTTCAGTGCCATCAGACGTACCATAGCTCCCCATAGTGGCGGAGCCACAGTACTGCAACGACCAGGACTCTGGGGCGCTGCACTCCCCCCTGGTTAAACACAGTACTCCGGGACTGGGAAGAAAACAACAATACAAGTTAGCAAAAAGACATACAGTTTTGTTGAGTGCAATAACAGTAAGTATACTTGAACAGAGCTTCCCTTTATGGGAGGTGAGGACACTTGAACGTTACAAAACATGGTTAAACATTAAACATTATAAATTACAGGCTATAAATAACTCCTGTTACCCAACCGGGCATTCTACTTAGTATAAATTCTAGAGCAATATTTTAACATCGCCCTTAAGGACGTACACTCGGCATCCATTAAAGACCTTCTTATAATCACATTATAAGGCAAATTTAACTTTACATTCTCCTTCTTTAATCTGCAGGACCGCCTGTCCTATCGGCGCCAGACCTACTGCCTCTCCTTTCTATACAGGACCGCTCCTTTCAGCCCGAGCCTTCTGTCTTTTCAACTACTATACATGGTATAGAACATAACACACTTTCGGGTTTGAGAACACTGAGCCATCTACATATGGCTCCTAAGAGGACTCACTACCTAACCCCTACGGGTTCACTCTCTGTCCCCGGTATCACATTATTAACTCTTCTTCTTACAATAACTAACTTCTTATGGAGGACTCAGGGTCTACCTTCTATCCCCCCTTTTCTATCAACATTATTAAATATCGAACTTCCATCTTTACTCTTCTTACTACCGACTATGCAGGACACTGTGTCTACCCCTACGGGCCTACTGCATCTTTCTTCTAGCTCTCATTCTTTCTTCTAAAGGACATTATCAACATTTCTTTGTCTTACAGCCAACTAGTTCAATACAAGTAACTTCAACATATAAGCATTATCATCACATTACTGTTCTAAAACAGTATCACTCATAAGTACACAGTTGAGCATCCCCTTTAAGAGAGGATCGAGTCTTTATGAGGTAGCGTATCTCCTCAGGCTACCAGTCCTTACTCAGCAAAGGCTCCGGTATGGTATCTTCGCAAAGAGTCTCTTTCCAAGTAAGACCAGTAGGAAGCGCCTTTAAGAAGGTGCAAACTATATACAGGAAGTTTGTATCATGCACTGTTCCTGATTACGGCAGTTCTTATAACATTGTGGAACAAAAAAGCAAAAATGAAAGTGAAAGCAAAAATAAGAAGCAATAGGGATCCCGGGTAAACAAAGGGATCCCTTTAAGAGTTAACCCAGGACGGGTTTTAGCAGCAAAATAGCAAGGAAATAAACAGTTAACTATTTACAGTTTCAGGTTTCCGAGGCTTAGTTGGACGGCTTCCAGGGCTGCACCTGGCACTTAACCCTTCTTGGCCTGGGCAAAGTGAGGTCCAGGGTTACACCCAGTGCTGGACAAACGCCGTTAATCCGTCTTTCATGTACGATTAAATCATGCGCAGCGATGGAGGTCTGCGCAGCTTGAGTATGGGCATCTGCTGCAGCAGAGGTAGCGGCTGCTGCAAGATCAGTCACTGGAACGGAGTCAGCAGCTGTGGCACTAGCAGTCACTGGAGTGGTGTCGGTCGTCAGGGCAGGGTGGCTCTTCCTACCTGCTTCAGATGCGGTTCCTCCGGTGCCGGTCTGCTCCGTCTCCGCTGGGGTCTGGAACGCTGGCTGCGGGGCCTTGTGCTGCGACGCTGTCATCTCTGCTTGCAGCACCTCGCTTTCCGGCAGGGCCTTACTTTCTGGCTTCGGAGCGCTGGAACTTCTTTCTTGCTCCGGACCAGACGAGGCTGCCGACAGACGTCTGGCGAGGCTCCCGATGATGGTCTTCTTCCACCCGGCCTCAGTGCTCAGCTGCATCCGCCGGGGTTGATGGATCAGCCCGTCCGCTCCGGTCTGCAGGAGGTCAGCGTCAACTGTGGAGGTCTGGCTGCGGTGCCTCTCCGGGTAGCTGGGGGAGTCCTCGGCTCCGACCCCACGCTCCGGCTCCGGGCGGCTGGCCATGGCGGCCTCCATGTTGCTCGCTCCTTCTTCCTGGTCCTTTTCCCGCTCTCTTCTTCGTGGGCGGTTTCGTTTTCATTGTCTCTGCCCACCATTAAGGATCAGGAGGCGGATCTCGGCTGCTGACGGACACGTCCTCAAGGGGCCGAGATATTTAGACTGGGCGGCCATTGTCTTTCGCGCTCTTCAGCTTGTTCACGCCCACTTCCACGCCCTTCTTCTTCTCCTGCGCTCTCCTTAGCGCTGTAATGGCGGCGGTTTTGGCGGGAACTTCTGGCGGCAAGTGGCAACACACAGTCCTTGTAATAAAGCACAGTCCAAGCACGATAAATCACAGTTCCAAGGCACACATGACCTGATTCTTCAGGCTTAAGTAGATCCTGTTCGTGATGCCAAATTTGGAGCGCCCCCACACCGCCGCAGGGCCGAGGGGTACCCGGAGCCGGGCCTCTGAGTCTCAGTTCTGGGGTTGTCACGGTGGCTAGACCCGGTCCGTGGCCCTGTCTGTCAGTGGGGAACGTCCAGTGCAATAAGTGGGGTGCAGGTCGCGGTAAATAACGAGGACACCAGGTTGCAGTCTCTTTACCTCTTTACTGAAGATCTCTGGGTCCTCAGTCCAGAATACAGTTCACCAGGCTGCGCAAGTCCGGCCGGTCCAATGGCACTTCCAGAGTTCTCTTCACAGGAGGAAATCTGTGCCTTCCCCCTAGTGCTATGTGTTGTGGTCCTTCCCTGCTGTGCTTACGGAAAGTCCCCACAACTGTTGTGTCTGTTTCTTAAGTTCCCTCACAACTCGTTCGGATGATGTTCTTCTCCTCCGTCCCTCCCTGATGTTCTGGTTAGGACGGCACCCGTATGACGAGTAGGCTCGGAGCTCTTCCGGGACCCTAGAGTCGCCCCTCTCCTAGTGCGCCCCCCATGTCTTCATAGGTGATGTATGTTAGACAGCCCGCCTGAGACTGACTGCCCTGCCGCTGTTTGAAGTATTGCTTGAAGCTGAATGTTATGATACTTCCTCGGCGTTCCGGCCACCGGTAGTGCACCTCAGCAGGATGTTGCTTCGATCTTACAGCACGACTCCTACTGGTATTTCTCCTTTGCGTGATCTCGTTTCTCACTCAGCACAATCTATCTCTCTTCTAATCCTTTCTTGGGCACCGCCGCTACCCGGAGCAGGCACGGTCCCGTTACGTTCGTTCTTCTTGCCAAGCCTCTGTCAGGATCCCACCCCTGACAGAGACCCTACTGTATCTTCCCCCCACAACACCCTCTGCCACAAGGTGTTGCCTGGTTCCAACCCAGTCAGCTTCTAATCTAACTTCCTGCCTGACCCCCAGTTTACCCACTATGGTGGGGAGTGGCCTAGTCAATAGAACCCTTAGCTCCCCCCGGAGGCCCGGCTGTGAAATGTATTGGTGTCTGTGATACCTGGTCAGATGAACTCCTTCAGTGCCATCAGACGTACCATAGCTCCCCATAGTGGCGGAGCCACAGTACTGCAACGACCAGGACTCTGGGGCGCTGCATTAGCATCACACACAGTACAGTCCTCAGAGGTGGCACCTAATCACCCTTGTTAGCCCACATCACAAATTTCCAAATGTCCAACTAACTGGGGGGAACCACAGATGGGCCATTCTGCATAGCTGTTCACAAATTCTATTGCATGGGCATCAGAGGTCTGCTCTGAAGAATCACATAATCTAGAGGAGGAAAGCATCTGCACCAATGCCCCAAATTTTTTCATGCTGGATCCGGAGCTGGACGAAGTAGGGTCCGAGCAGAATACATAGCCTCTTCAACAGACATTAACCATATAGGGTGGAGGTGATCCTGATGAGACTCAGATATCGGAGGCGGACTGTCAGGGCAGGAAGAGGAGAAGAGTGATACTCAGTGTGAGGAGTGTGACAACAGAAAGGATAACAATGAGGTTGTAGCTCCCACTTGGTATGAACCCAGATGTATGCAGCTGAGTAGCTTAGCAGAGGAGGTGGAGGACGAAGATGAGGTTACATTGCAGCTTCCCACACAGACACGAAGTGATACAACCATGACAAGCACTGCATCCTCAGCCCAAACTCTGGCTCTGGCCAGCACCGGTCGCAAGTGTGTGATTCGTAAACATGCAAAAATGAAGTAAGACAATCCACCAAAAAGATAACAGAAAGTGTTTTTATTTGACTTAGGGTACCGTCTCACATAACGATTTACCAACGATCACAACCAGCGATACGACCTGGCCGTGATCGTTGGAAAGTCGTTGTGTGGTCGCTGGGGAGCTGTCACACAGACAGCTCTCCAGTGACCAACGATGCCGAGGTCCCGGGTAACCAGGGTAAACATCGGGTTACTAAGCGCAGGGCCGCGCTTAGTAACCCGATGTTTACCCTGGTTACCAGCGTAAAAGTAAAAAAAAAACGTACATACTCACATTCCGGTGTCCGCCAGGTCCCTCGCAGTCTGCTTCCCGCTCTGACTGACTGCCGGCCGGAAAGTGAGAGCAGATCACAGCGGTGACGTTGCCGCTGTGATCTGCTTTCACTTTACAGCGGCACTCAGTCAGAGCGGGAAGCAGACTGCGAGGGACCTGAAGGACACCGGAATGTGAGTATGTACGTTTTTTTTTTTTTTACTTTTACGCTGGTAACCACGGTAAACATCGGGTTACTAAGCGCGGCCCTGCGCTTAGTAACCCGATGTTTACCCTGGTTACAAGCGAATGCATCGCTGGATCGCTGTCACACACAGCGATCCAGCGATGACAGCGGGAGATCCAGCGACGAAAGAAAGTTCTAAACGACCTGCTATGACGTACGATTCTCAGCAGGATCCCTGATCGCTGCTGCGTGTCAGACACAGCGATATCGTACGGATATCGCTGGAACGTCATGGATCGTGCCGTCGTAGCGACAAAAGTGCCACTGTGTGACAGTACCCTTAGTACATAACAGGCAATTAGACAACAAATAAAACCATATCAGTGACAGAGCTCCTGAAGGCAAGGAATCAGGTGCAACAAGAAATCATCAGGCGCAACACTACAGGTACAGCATAGTTAGTTAGAGCTTAATAATCAGACCTATAGATTGAGTAAAGTGACAGTGCATCAAGTACTGTATATCTAGAAAGAGTTGCGGCGCCCCCGCACCGCCGCAGGGCCGAGGGGTACCCGGAGCCGGGCCTCTAGTTCTCAGTCTCGGGGTTGTCACGGTGGCTAGACCCGGTCCGTGGCCCTGTCCGTCAGTGGGGGACGTCCGGTGTAATAGGTGGTAGTAATGGTAGCGATGGAGCGGTACGGTTGTGGGGTGTAAGTCGCGGTAAATAACGAGGACACCAGGTTGCAGTCTCTTTACCTCTTTACTGGAGATCTCTGAGTCCTCAGTCCAGAACACGGTTCACCAGGCTACGCAAGTCCGGCCGGTCCAATGGCACCTCCAGAGTTCTCCTCTCAGGTGGAAATCTGTGCCTTCCTTCTAGCGCTATGTGTTGTAGTCCTTCCCTGCTGTGCTCACGGAAAGTAACCCCACAACGGTTGTGTCTGTTTCTTAAGTTCCCTCACAACTCGATTTGATGTTCCTCTGTAATCCACCCCTTCCCTGTATTCAGGTTGGAATGGCACCCGTTTGTCAGGTAGGCCTGGAGTTCTTCCGGGACCCTAGAGTCGCCCCTCTCCCGCAATTGCCCCCCAAGACTTCATAGGTGATATGTGGTAGACAGCCCGCCTGAGACCGACTGTCCTGCCGCTGTTTGGAGTATGGCTTGAAGCTGTATCCTAATCCACTCCCTCGGCGTTCCGGCCACCGGTATTGCGCCTCAGCAGGGTGCTGCCTCTTTCAACAAAACCCCTGCTGGTATTCTCCTTCTGCTTGATCTCGTTTCTCACTCAGCACAATCTATCTCGCTTCTAGTCCTTTCTTGAGTCCCACCGCTTCCAGGAGCCTGCGCGGACCCGTTACGTTCTTTCAATGCCAAGCCTCTGCCAGGATCCCACCCCTGGCAGAGACCCTACAGTCTCTCCCTTCACAACACCCCCTGCCACAGGGTGTTGCTCCATTCAATCCCGTCAGCGTTCTCTTCTAACTTCCTGCCTGACCCCCAGTTTACCCACTATGGTGGGGAGTGGCCTAATGAATAGCACCCTTAGCTCCCCCCGGAGGCCCAGCTGTGAAACATATTGGTGTCTGTGATACCTGATTGGAGGAACTCCTTCGGTGCCATCGAACGTACCATGGCTCCCCTTAGCGGCGAAGCCACAGCACTGCAACGACCAGGACTCTGGGGTGCTGCACTCCCCCCTGGTTAAACACAGTACTCCGGGACTGGGAAGAAAAAACAACAATACAGATTAGCAAAAAGACATACAATTTTGTTGAGTGCAAAACGATAAGTATACTTGAACAGGCTTCCCTTTATGGGAGGTGAGGACACTTTTAACGTTACAAACATGGTCAACATTATAAATTACAGGCTATGCATAACTCCTGTTACCCAACCGGGTATTCTACTTAGTGCAAATTCTGGAACAATAAATTAACATTGCCTTTAAGAAACATACACTCTTAGTTTACCAAAGGCCTTCCTATAATCACATTACAGGGTAAGGTAACTTCACATTCTCCTACTTTGAACCTGCAGGACCGCCTGTCCCTATGGCACCAGACCTACTGCCTCTCCTTTCTTTTACAGGACCGCCCCGTTCAACCAGGGCCTACTGCCTTTCGCTACTATACATAGTATAGACATAACATTCCTTTCGTTTAAAGAACTCTGAGCCCGCTCTACTCGGCTCCTTTAAGGACTCACTCTCTAACCCCTACGGGTTCGCCTTCTGTCCTTAGTAACAAAGTAACTTTCTATGGGGACGCAGGGTTGACCTTCTATCCTCACCTTCATCATTACTTCCTTACTTTCAGCTATGCAGATCTCTATCTCTACCCCTACGGGCTCTCTGCATCTTTTCTTTCTGCAAAACATTATTTAGATTTCACATTTCAACAAATTCAACACATATAACTTAGCATGTAAAACAGTTACATTTCTTTTTCAAGCTTCATTATCACATTACTGTTCTGCAACAGTATCTTTCACAAGTTCAATTTCACACATCCCCTTTAAGAGGGGACCAAGTCTTTCTAAGGTAGCTCGTCTTCTCAGCCTACCAGCCCACGCAAAGGTTCCGGTATGGTATCTTCGCAAAGTGTCTTTAACTAGAACCGGTAGGAAAGGTATCTTCACAAAGTGTCTTTGGCTCAAACCAATAGGGCAAATATCTTCGCAAAGTGTCTTTGGCTAAAACCAGTAGGGAGCACCTTTAAGAAGGTGCAAACTATTTACAAAAGAAAGTTCGAATCATGCACAGTCCATGATTTCTGCAGTTTGTGTAACTTGGTGCAAAAACTTCAAGAAAAAGAAAAACAAACAAAGGGGATCCCGGGTCAACAAAGGGATCCCTTTAAGAGTTAACCCAGGACGGGTTTTAGCAGCAAAACAGCAAGGAAATAAACAGTTAACTATTTACAGTTTCAGGTTTCCGAGGCTTAGTTGGACGGCTTCCAGGGCTGCACCTGGCACTTAACCCTTCCTGGCCTGGGCAAAGTGAGGTCCAGGGTTACACCCAGTGCTGGACAAACGCCGTTAATCCGTCTTTCATGTACGATTAAATCATGCGCAGCGATGGAGGTCTGCGCAGCTTGAGTATGGGCATCTGCTGCAGCAGAGGTAGCGGCTGCTGCAAGATCAGTCACTGGAACGGAGTCAGCAGCTGTGGCACTAGCAGTCACTGGAGTGGTGTCGGTCGTCAGGGCAGGGTCGTCCTTCATACCTGCTTCAGATGCGGTTCCTCCGGTGCCAGTCTGCTCCGTCTCCGCTGGGGTCTGGAACGCTGGCTGCGGGGCCTTGTGCTGCGACGCTGTCATCTCTGCTTGCAGCACCTCGCTTTCCGGCAGGGCCTTGCTTTCCAGCTTCGGAGCTCCGGTCCTTCTTCCCTGCTCCGGACCAAGCGAGGCTGCCGACAGGCGTCTGGTGAGGCTCCCGATGATGGTCTTCTTCCACCCGGCCTCAGTGCTCAGCTGCATCCGCCGGGGTTGATGGATCAGCCCGTCCGCTCCGGTCTGCAGGAGGTCAGCGTCAACTGTGGAGGTCTGGCTGTGGTGCCTCTCCGGGTAGCTGGGGGAGTCCTCGGCTCCGACCCCACGCTCCGTCTCCGGGCGGCTGGCCATGGCGTCCTCCATGTTGCTCGCTTCTTCTTCCTGGTCCTTTTCCCGCTCTCTTCTTCGTGGGCGGTTTCGTTTTCGTTGTCTCTGCCCACCATTAAGGATCAGGAGGCGGATCTCGGCTGCTGACGGACACGTCCTCAAGGGGCCGAGATATTTAGACTGGGCGGCCATTGTCTTTCGCGCTCTTCAGCTTGTTCACGCCCACTTCCACGCCCTTCTTCTTCTCCTGCGCTCTCCTTAGCGCTGTAATGGCGGCGGTTTTGGCGGGAACTTCTGGCGGCAAGTGGCAACACACAGTCCTTGTAATAAAGCACAGTCCAAGCACGATAAATCACAGTTCCAAGGCACACATAACCTGATTCTTCAGGCTTAAGTAGATCCTGTTCGTGACGCCAAGTCTGCGGCGCCCCCGCACCGCCGCAGGGCCGAGGGGTACCCGGAGCCGGGCCTCTAGTTCTCAGTCTCGGGGTTGTCACGGTGGCTAGACCCGGTCCGTGGCCCTGTCCGTCAGTGGGGGACGTCCGGTGTAATAGGTGGTAGTAATGGTAGCGATGGAGCGGTACGGTTGTGGGGTGTAAGTCGCGGTAAATAACGAGGACACCAGGTTGCAGTCTCTTTACCTCTTTACTGGAGATCTCTGAGTCCTCAGTCCAGAACACGGTTCACCAGGCTACGCAAGTCCGGCCGGTCCAATGGCACCTCCAGAGTTCTCCTCTCAGGTGGAAATCTGTGCCTTCCTTCTAGCGCTATGTGTTGTAGTCCTTCCCTGCTGTGCTCACGGAAAGTAACCCCACAACGGTTGTGTCTGTTTCTTAAGTTCCCTCACAACTCGATTTGATGTTCCTCTGTAATCCACCCCTTCCCTTTATTCAGGTTGGAATGGCACCCGTTTGTCAGGTAGGCCTGGAGTTCTTCCGGGACCCTAGAGTCGCCCCTCTCCCGCAATTGCCCCCCAAGACTTCATAGGTGATATGTGGTAGACAGCCCGCCTGAGACCGACTGTCCTGCCGCTGTTTGGAGTATGGCTTGAAGCTGTATCCTAATCCACTCCCTCGGCGTTCCGGCCACCGGTATTGCGCCTCAGCAGGGTGCTGCCTCTTTCAACAAAACCCCTGCTGGTATTCTCCTTCTGCTTGATCTCGTTTCTCACTCAGCACAATCTATCTCGCTTCTAGTCCTTTCTTGAGTCCCGCCGCTTCCAGGAGCCTGCGCGGACCCGTTACGTTCTTTCAATGCCAAGCCTCTGCCAGGATCCCACCCCTGGCAGAGACCCTACAGTCTCTCCCTTCACAACACCCCCTGCCACAGGGTGTTGCTCCGTTCAATCCCGTCAGCGTTCTCTTCTAACTTCCTGCCTGACCCCCAGTTTACCCACTATGGTGGGGAGTGGCCTAATGAATAGCACCCTTAGCTCCCCCCGGAGGCCCAGCTGTGAAACATATTGGTGTCTGTGATACCTGATTGGAGGAACTCCTTCGGTGCCATCGAACGTACCATGGCTCCCCTTAGCGGCGAAGCCACAGCACTGCAACGACCAGGACTCTGGGGCGCTGCAGAGTCATCAGTGAGGCTCATGTGGCTATGTTAACACAGGTATCATAAATAAGATATATCTCCTATAGAGTCATAGTAAACGTTGATTACAGCAGTACGAGAATCACACAAAGTAATTGCTCTTACCCATGACTGTCCTGTGACGCTGCGCACACTGCCCCAACGCACGTTTCGCGTGGGCTTCCTCATGGGACTGTTGTAATTAAATCCACTTACAACAACGCTTTTTAGCTGCAAATACATAATTAAAAAAGAAAAAAATTGTCTGCGGATTTGGACGACCCCTTTAGCTTTTGTGTTAATTGTTTTTCTTACATTTTAGGAAAATGACGCATCGTCTTCCCCCAGCACAGGTCGGGCCCCGTGGTAGAGACACTGCAAGACATTAGTGCATGATCGTCTACTGATAACAGAGAGCAATGCCTCAGAGACGGGATGTGACGCTGCTGCCCACACTGCTCCTCGCCTCCATGACTTTATACGGTGAGTTCCACAATATCCTGCTGCGTCCAATAATGCATCCGATGTTTCTTCATGTCCTATAAGATATTATGGAGAAAGGAAGACCCCTTTATTTCTAGAGATTTTAGGGGCTCCCCAACCTGATCCATGAATACAATGCAAGCCGTGTAGTGGTAAATGACACAGACAGATGGAAAATGTGGCTACACGACAATGATGGCGTGGAGGTAATTCAGGATCAGTGGAAAGCTGGGTGGCGACCCCTCCGGATCGTGTAACAGGGTCTGTAGCTGCACACACACAAGGCCAGATATTGACTACTTGTTGTTTAGCCCATATATCGAGCCCCCGGCAGGAAGTGATTTTCGTGTAGCGGATTGTTCCTCATGATCCCGGCGCTCGATGCATTTCACCCACATGTGGAGACGCACACGGACAGGAAATCCGGACATCCTGCTGTCTGTCCTGAGGCTTCTTCTTCTGGCAGCGGTTTCCTTCTCTTGTAGTCAGGAAGGCCTCGGAGTTATATAGTGTATAGTGTACTGCTCCCCACCCGCAGCAAGTCACAGAGTAGACATGATGGGAGTAGTGAGTTCCCAGAATTATGGCCGGATCCAGGTGTGTAGAATCCGGGGAGAAATATTAGGATGACTTCCCCTTATCGTAGATGGAAATTGTCACGGGGTCCTTTTTTCCGATACCACACAATCAACAGAGCGAGGGAAGTGTGAACAATCCCAAGACCTTTTATTATAGGCAAAACTAAAAGGTCCATAAACAATCCACCACTCTGAGGATACAATAGTCCAGAAAACTAATGCAGTTCAGCAGCAGGATAAATGTCCAAGGAGATGAGAGTCCAATAATCCAGCAGACAGAGGATAAGATGGTCCATATACTCTCCTTCCTCTCTTAGGGTACCGTCACACAGTACCATTTTGATCGCTACGACGGCACGATCCGTGACGTCGCAGCGTCGTATGATTATCGCTCCAGCGTCGTAGACTGCGGTCACACTTTGCAATCACGGCGCTGGAGCGATGCCGAAGTCCCCGGGTAACCAGGGTAAACATCGGGTAACTAAGCGCAGGGCCGCGCTTAGTAACCCGATGTTTACCCTGGTTACCAGCGTAAACGTTAAAAAACAAACAGTACATACTCACATTCCGGTGTCTGTCCTCCGGCGTTCTGCTTCTCTCCACTGTGTAAGCGCCATAGCCGGAAAGCAGAGTGGTGACGTCAGACGTCACCGCTGTGCTCGCTTTCCGGCCGGCCGACGCTCACACTGCAGAGAAGCTGAGACGCCGGAGGACAGACACCGGAATGTGAGTATGTACTGTTTGTTTTTTTTACGTTTACGCTGGTAACCAGGGTAAACATCGGGTTACTAAGCGCGGCCCTGCGCTTAGTTACCCGATGTTTACCCTGGTTACAAGCGAACACATCGCTGGATCGCTGTCACACACAACGATCCAGCGATGTCAGCGGGTGATCAAGCGACGAAAGAAAGTTCCAAACGATCTGCTACGACGTACGATTCTCAGGAGGATCCCTGATCGCTGCTGCGTGTCAGACACTGCGATATCGTAACGATATCGCTAGAACGTCACGAATCGTACCGTCGTAGCGATCAAAATGGTACTGTGTGACTTAGCCCTTAGGTGCTTGATCACAGGATCTGATCTTGTGTCTCACCTCCCTGATATTTTACAAGTCTCCCTCCTCATTCACAGGTGAGGGGGGGGGGGGAGGAGAGGAGGTCTCAGGGGCTCATTGTTTTAACAAGCTAGGTCAATATGTCATTAGCATATTAGCAAACAGTACTGTGGCGGCTGATATCAGATGGCAACAATAGCCATTCATCAATTAGCAAATAACTCATCTTACAAGAGAACGCCACGAACATCAGTAAAACATTAATACCAACAAAATGATCCCCACATACCATATCCCACCATCACAACCTCTCCCCCCTCTTAATAAGTGAGCACGCCATGAGGTCTACACAGACATCTGGCCTGCTCACTTTAGTCCACTTTGCTCCACTGTTTATAGTTCCTTGTACAATGGCAGGGGTTGCAATAATCATGAGCACTTTTTGTCCTTCCATAAATTCCCGGGTCCTGGCTTTATGATCATACCAGGTTTTTTGACTGAACTGGGCCATTCGCTAATGTTCATTAGCCAAGGTAGCTAACTGGGCGAGACAGTCTCTGAACTCTAGAGCATAGGGAATGATGGGTGCTCCAATGTCTGCGCTATCTCCCTCCAATTGTTCTTTCAGAAGAGTGAGAGGCCCACGGACCTTCTGGCCAAACAGATTGCTCCCCAGTGTGGTCCGGATGCCGTGGTGCTTAAAGGGCCTGTAGTCGGCTGACTGCTCCCAGAAAATGACACTAACTCCCCAATGTCATTTCCAAGGAGGATATCTGCAGGAAGTCCTCCCATAACTCCAATCCAACACAGTTTTTCTCCAAAACATAATCCAAACGCACAAAAGATCGCTGTATATATTTGCGGGCACCCCCTGCCAGGACAATGGGAATTCCAGGACCCTGGTGAATTGCCTCAGGTCGAACCACACGGGGGTCAGCGATAGTCAGGAATGCCCCCGTGTCTCTAAATCCTGACACTTTGTATCTTTTAATCAAGACATCCTGCAGGTGGCAATGCCGTTGCTCTGGGTAGCTAAAGGACAAAGGCCAGAGTCCATACACTCCAGGAGGGGTATCTATGGAGCCGTGGTCGGTGGTCCACTCTGGTGGGGGGGGTGGTAGCTCTTCCTCAGGCGGGATGGAGTGCACAAGATGCACTGGACGAGGTGGGGCTCCCTCTGAATCCTTGAGGGACAGCCAGACTGCAAATGCCCAGGTTGCCCACACCCATAACATCTCTCTGTGATACCCCCAGGTCGTGGTCAGAACTGTTGGGGCCCAGGATTGTGAGGCGTGATTGTCATCGGCTTGCGACTAGGTGGAAGGGCAGATATAATCGGAGGGAGACGGGGCGCAGGAGCAGGCCGTGGTTCATTGTCCAGAAGCCTCCTCCATTGCGGTCGGATAGTAAGGGCTTCATCGGCCAGGGCTGCAGCTCTATCCACGGTGCACGGCGTGCGCTCCCGGACCCATTCCCGTACCTCTGCGGGGCACTTGGCAAGAAATTGTTCTATAAGGATCGCCTGTATAACATATTCCACAGTAAAGGTATTTTCTGCTTCCAGCCATCTCCGACATGCCTGGGACACCTTATGTGCATACATCCTAAACGATCCCCCTGTAGTGCATGGGAGGTCTCGGAACTTGGCCCTATATGAGTCTGGGGTGATAGCATGGTAATCCAGGATAGTCTGCTTTACAATGTTATAATCCCGATTCCGTTGTGAGTCAATGGTTCAATAAGCCTACCGCCATGCTACCGTTCAGGAGTCCCACTAACAAACGCACCCAGCCAGAGTGGGGCACCTCCATCACAGCACACTGCTGCTCAAAGTCCTTGAAGAACCCCTCCACATTTCCGGAAGCCTCGTCAAATGGCTTAAACTCTGCGGGTGATCCGTACAGGCTCCCGGATCGTTGGGTTTACACTCCACATTGCATTACTCCCTCTTTCGATCTCCATTGCCTCTTGTCTTCGCTGTGCCCGGCGGGCAGCCTCCTCCTTGTACTCCTGAGAGACACCTGAGCCCAGAACCGTCATCTCTTCTTCGTACCACACCACCCACTGGATTTTTGGGGTGGGGATCCTCGTCTCCTGGGCTTGCCCTTCAGACATATGGGACTAGGTGGTCTGGGTAGCACTAACCATTAGATCAATTAAGGCCTCTTAATCAGTCCCTGGTAGTTCAGGCCCAGGTCTCTGGCTCTCTCCTGTAAACTGGATACAGTCCAATTTCTGGGTTACACTCTGTTGATCCCGCTGCTGCCACAAGTTGTCACGGGGTCCTTCTCCGGTATCACACAATCAACAGAGCTAGAGTATAGTAAACAATTCCAAGACCTTTATTTAGGCAAAAATATGAAAGGTCCATATACAATCCACCACACAAAGGATAAAATAGTCCAGACCACGAATGCAGTTCAGTAACAGGATAAAATGTCCAACGATCCTACAGACAGAGGATAACACAATCCATATACTCTTCTTTCTCTCTGAGGTGCTGTGAACACATCATAGTTCCACACAGAACTGATCTGTGTCTCACCTCCCTGATATTTTACAAGTCCCCCTCCTCATTCACAGGTTAGGGGGGAAGGTGGCAGGGGCTCATTGTTTCAACAAGCTAGGTCAATATGTCATTAGCATATTAGCAAACATGATTATTCACTGATCCTGTGAGAAGACAACAATACAGAACTGTGGGGGCTGATATCAGATGGCAACCACAGCCATTCATCAATTAGTAAATAACTCATCCTACAAGAGAACACCATGATAATTAGTAAAATATTAATACAAATAAAATGATACCCACATAACATATCCCACCATCACATAGTGCATATATACCAGTGCCATATAGTGCACAAATAACAGTGTCATATAGTGCATATATAACAGTGCCATATAGTGCATATATATATATATATATAGTTCTATATAGTGCATATATAACAGTGCCATATAGTGAATAAATAACAGTGCCATATAGTGCATATATAACAGTGCCATATAGAGCATATATAATAGTGCCATATAGTGCATATATAACAGTGCCATATAGTGCATATATAACAGTGCCATATAGTGGATATATAACAGTGCCATATAGTGATTATATAACAGTGCCATATAGTGCATATATAACAGTGCCATATAGTGATTATATAACTGTGCCATATAGTGGATATATAACAGTGCCATATAGTGATTATATAATAGTGCCACATAGTGCATATATAACTGTTCCATATAGTGATTATATAACAGTGTCATATTGTGATTATATAACAGTGCCATATAGTGATTATATAACAGTGCCATATAGTGCATATATAACAGTGCCATGTAGTACATAAATAACATTGCCATATAGTGCATATATAACAGTGCCATATAGTGATTATATAACAGTGCCATATAGTGATTATATAACAGTGTCATATAGTGCATATATAACAGTGCCATATAGTGCATAAATAACAGTGCCATGTAGTGCATACATAACAGTGCCATATAGTGATTATATAACAGTGCCATATAGTGCATACATAACAGTGCCATATAGTGATTATATAATAGTGCCATATAGTGCATATATAACAGTGCCATATAGTATATAAATAACAGTGCCATATAGAGCATATATAACAGTGTCATATAGAGCATATATAACCTTGCCATATAGTGCATATATAACAGTGCCATATAGAGCATATATAACAGTGCCATATAGAGCATAAATAACTGTGCCATATAGTGGATATATAACAGTGCCATATAGTGATTATATAAAAGTGTCATATAGTGCATAAATAAAAGTACCATACAGTGCACAGATGACCGCACCATAAGATGCCAGTTTTGATGAAACCAGAAGACGGTCGATCGGAGACAAGAGCACAGGACCGATGGCTGTTCGTGTGCGGCCTCGTCTGATCTCAGAAGCTCAGTCACAAGTTTTCATTACAACCACAGAGATAAGAAGAATCGGACGAGCCCCTTACATCACATTACCTAAGGGTACCGTCACACAGTACCATTTTGATCGCTACGACGGTACGATTCGTGACGTTCTAGTGATATCGTTACGATATCGCAGTGTCTGACACGCAGCAGCGATCAGGGACCCTGCTGAGAATCATACGTCGTAGCAGATCGTGTGGAACTTTCTTTCGTCGCTTGATCACCCGCTGACATCGCTGGATCGTTGTGTGTGACAGCGATCCAGCGATGTGTTCGCTTGTAACCAGGGTAAACATCGGGTAACTAAGCGCAGGGCCGCGCTTAGTAACCCGATGTTTACCCTGGTTACAAGCGTAAACGTAAAAAAAACAAACAGTACATACTTACATTCCGGTGTCTGTCCTCCGGCGTCTCAGCTTCTCTGCACTGTGTGAGCGCCTGCCGGCCGGAAAGCGAGCACAGCAGTGACGTCTGACGTCACCGCTCTGCTTTCCGGCTATGGCGCTTACACAGTGCAGAGAAGCAGAACGCCGGGGACAGACACCGGAATGTAAGTATGTACTGTTTGTTTTTTTTACGTTAACGCTGGTAACCAGGGTAAACATCGGGTTACTAAGCGCGGCCCTGCACTTAGTTACCCGATGTTTACCCTGGTTACCCGGGGACTTCGGCATCGCTCCAGCGCCGTGATTGCAACGTGTGACCGCAGTCTACGACGCTGGAGCGATATTCATACGATCGCTGCGACGTCACGAATCGTGCCGTCGTAGCGATTAAAATGGTACTGTGTGACGGTACCCTAAGAGAGGGGCTGTTGTAATTGGGGAAAGAAAGGATTTACAATGATAAACGATGATTCCTGCAGAGGTTTATTGTGAATTCCGCAGAAGTCCTTCACCAGCTCTGTCCAATTAACTAGACTTTCAAAAACAAAAAACTGAACCCGCAGACACCTCGACATCAGATACACCCTGTGTTACTGCTTCTATGAATAACACCTATAAAGCTAACACAAAATGATGAAAGATATACAGGTTTAATTGTCTAAATAATAATCAAGGTATAAAATGTTTTACCATAACACATATAATATGGAAACACTACCTCCAAATAACAATGCTATGTAATGTCTCGTAACAACACCATGTGGTGCCCATGCCGCACAGTGCTCAAATATTACCATACTGTGCCGAATAGTCCTGATGAGGGGCACAGTCTCTCCTGGTGACCTTGGGAAGGCTCCTGATGGAGAATATGGCGGCAGACCTCATGGCTTCGGCACCACAGGATCTGGTTGCTCTTGTTGAGGTCACCCACGTGTAGCATGGAGTAATGCGCTCATCGATGGCGGATACCAGGTAGTTGCCCTTTGTGCCTCTCTTAAAATCCCACCTGTGCCTCAGGGTAGGAAACTCCTAGGCCTAATCTACTTTTGCCGGTGGGCACCGTTGAGTCTCTGCCCGTGGTCGGGAATCTCACAGGACTTTCTTCTTTCTTGGTTTAGGTTTTCTGCTGGTCTGGGCACAGAGTGACACCATAGAACTGACTACGACCAGTGGGAACCAGGGAAGTGCGATGTCACCAGCAGGGTTCAATATAGCGACTGGAGGGAACCTCTCTATTGACCTCCCGCACCGACACATCACCAGTATGGTGCCAAGGGTCACCATTCCTGCACAAGATACTGCACTGAATATGGACAAAGCGCAAACATCAGCCGCCAACCTGAATAGTGCCACAATTCCACTGCCGACTGCCCTGACTACAAACACCGGAGGTGTCAAGGAGCCAACTGCTATAACCGATGACGCGAAAACCCTCACACCTGGCAACATAGGAACTACAGGCAGCACCAACACCATACCGCGGGCAATAAGGGGATCCAGAGCAGCCTCCAACTCCACAGGTGAGAGTTATCCCTCTGTCGTCTGTAGTGTTACATAGGACTGCAGGTGACATCTACTATATTATCTGTACTCAGAATCATAGAATGTTAGAGATTCAAGGGACCTCCAAGGTGATCGTACCCAACGCCCCGCTCAATGCAGGAGTCACTAAACCATCTCAGGCAGATGTCTGTTGAGCTTCTGTTTAAAGACCTCCATTGAAGGAGAACTCACCACCTCTCGTAGCAGCCTGTTCCACTCATTAATCACCAAGGAGGAGTAGAGAAGAATAATCACGTGATCTAGACTCTATGCTCCTCTTATTACATCCTAGAACTGTGTTTGCCTTTTTTGCTGCTGCATCACACTGCTGACTCATGTGCAGTCTGTGATCTATTAGTATACCCAAGTCTTTTTCACACGTGCTGTTGCTTAGTTCTATTCCTCCCATTCTGCTCTGTCTTCTCTAGTGTTAGCTATCCCTCCTAGCTTTACATCATTTGCAAATGTGATTAGTTTACCTTCAGTTCCCTTATCTAGATCATCTATAAAAATGTTGAACACTGGGGCCAGGACAGAGGCTTGTGGTATCCCACAGGAAACACTTTTCCAATTGGATATGCAACCATTTATTACAATTCTTTGAGTACGATCACTAAGCCAGTTATGAATCCACCTAACCATAGCCTTCTCAATCACATACTTGATCATTTTTTCAATAAGGATAGTATGAGATACTTTATCAAATACTTTGTTGAAGTTCAGATATACTATATCTACCGCATTTCCCTAATCCACCAAGTCAGTGATTCCATAATAGAAAGAAATTAGATTAGTCTGGCAGGACTTGTTTGCTACAAACCCATGATGGCTCTGGTTAATTACTGTATTCTTATCCAAGTACTTACATACATGCTGTTTAATAATTTGTTCACATCTTTGACTTTTCTTTTGCTTTTGACATATCCACAAAATCCTTTTTTACTGCTTTTGTTCTTGTTCTCTGTTCTACATTTTGAAAGATAAAGTTATCAGCAAGAGAAGATCAGAAATGTCTGGACCTGGTACTTTTTTCCTGAGTGAGATTCCCAACAAATATTTGGATAGTTAAAATCTCCCATGATCACTATGTCACACTTTTTTGAGAACAGAGACATCTGATGTAAAAAAAAAGTTTATCCATATTTTCAGTCTGACCAGATGGCCTATAGTAAATACCTACAATAGTGTCCTTTCTGTTGCTCTCTCTTTGAATTGTTACCCAGTTTCTACAGAGCTACCAGTCTCTGAAGCTTGGATCTCTGTAGAGATATATACATTTTACAGTGCAACTGCTCCTCCCTCCTGTTAATCCTGCTTCTAATAAATAAGGACCCGGTCCTTTTGTCTGCCCTTATTCATACACTGAGGTCAACTCTGACACATTGTAAGGTTTTTAATATTAGATAGCGTAGGACCCGTCCTGATCTGGGTCACCTTGTCGACAGTGGGATGGCTTTTATGCTATTTTTTTTTTATCAAAAACAGTATTACTCAGAACCCTGTGTTATTTAAATGCACTTTTACTTTTTACTTATTTAGTTACAGCTGGGTTTTTGCTCATTTTGTTTCTTGTAGGTTTTGTCTAATAAATAAGTTGCAGCCTTAAAGGTTTGTATTCCAATAATGTGTATCATACCACCAAGTTTCAGTGATGCCTATGAGATCACTGTGTTATCTGTGGTGTTACATAGGACTGCAGGTGACATCTACTACATTAACTGTACTCACAGAGTTATCACTTCTGTACTCAGAGAGTTATCACTGTGTTATCTGTGGTGTTACATAGGACTGCAGGTGACATCTACCACATTATCTGTACTCAAGAGTGTTATCACTGTGTTATCTGTGGTGTTACATATGACTGCAGGTGACATCTACTACATTATCTGTACTCAGAGAGTTATCACTGTGTTATCTGTGGTGTTACATAGGACTGCAGGTGACATCTACTACATTATCTGTACTCAGAGAGTTATCACTGTTATATGTGGTGTTACATAGGACTGCAGGTGACATCTACTACATTATCTGCACTCAAAGAGT